>NC_133549.1:22781393-23111036 GCF_048773025.1 Camelus bactrianus | reverse complement strand
CTACGGGCAAAAGGGCCATGGTGCTCACTGAGGTACCTCAAGGGCAGGCAGGTCATTATATGGAATGATTTCAAAACCGGGCATGAATGGTCCAAAACCATCGTAACTGGTTGGGTCTGTGGAACTGGAGATAGCAGACAATGTTCTACCCCAAAAGTTTCCAGCTAGAAAGAAGAAATAAACACTGATTATTTCAAACAAACCAGCAAATTTAATAACCACTGTCCCCTAAAAATACCTTAGGAAGCTTGATTTTTAAAAAAGCAAAGGTTTGCTTTAGAGAGCCTCCAGGGAGCCCATTCGTTTAAATAAAATCTGACATTGAACACCCTGGTTCATATGATCACTACCGTCCGGCCTCGCAATGACTATTTTAGGCACTTCTCCACCAAGCCTCCCGACTTGATATACAGCCCCTGAGGGCCAACATCTGACTTTTCTTTCAGTAATCCCAAACCCTAACGACTGAGGCATTCAATGCATGTTTTTCTAGACACGTTTACGACAGTGATATGAGAAAAAGACAACCCTTTGTAGAGAATTAGCAGTTTCCTTTTAGAAATCCAACACTATAGTCTAACTACAGTACAGAATGAGTTTTAAATTTCATTTGGATAAAACATCCTCAGGCAGTCCAAATACTTTCAATTTGCCTTCCTTGCTATTATAACCTGTTATGTGCTAAAGGGCAGGCATCTGCCTTTGCTCAGGAACAATTTTTACCCATTAATTTATTTCACTCATCATTTGAGGACCTACCATATATTAGACACTGTTCTAGGCGCTGGGGATAGATTGATGACTGGCAAGATAATTTCAATGTGGTTAAATTCAAGGAAGGAAAGAAAGTAGAATAAGAGAGGGCTGGAGGTTCGCCCTTTTTTTTTTTAGTATCTTCCCACCACCTCTGCCAGCAGCAACTCAACTAACCTAGTACCAAGTGATTCAAAGTTGGCTTCACAGCAGCTCTAAACATGACTCTTGCAAAGCTTCTCTTCAGCTGTGAGTAATCCCCGTTTGACTTATCAACAAGCAAAAGCATATTGATTCTGCCCAGGCTTGTTTAACAGAAAATGCACCAACCAGACCATGAGCCTCTCTCTCCGCTCTCCTCCATGTGGCCTCAGGAGTCTCCTTTCTGCCGCTTACCCTGCAGATTAAGGGACTTGCAGCTGGGGACAGTCTCCACCCACTGACTCACCAACTTCTTTCAATACCCAGCTGAAACACCTCTGCACCCTGTGCTAACATGAGAGAGACTGGACCCAGTCCGTAAGGACGAAAATCACCAGAAAGGCCATTTTGTTTGCAAGAGACAGTGATGTTGTCCTACAACTAAGGCACAAGATTCCAAAGTGGCAGGTCACAGAGCTGTGCACAGACTTTTTCTTCTTCAGAAACAGGAATCTGTCACTCCCTTAAATACCAACTATGGCTGGCTGTCAGTTGAACTCTGGATTCTATTATATTATGGTGTTTACAATTTACTTGCATGTGTTCACAAGGCAAAATATTTAATGATGTCAACAATCAGGTGAATGCATCTTGACCACATGCAGTGACAAATTTATCCATACTCTATGTTTTTAAAAGCGAAAATCAAAGTTTCTAAAAAGTCAGAACCTAGCCATTGAACATTATTATAAGATCCCAAAAGTTAGACTGTATCATCTGAATTAACTGTTGGTCTCTCCACTCAGTTTTCAAGTCACCCCTCTCCACCACTCCCGGAAATATATCCAGGGCAACTCTGGCCCTCCTCTTCCAACAGCTTCTAACAACATGATACAATAATACATTAAATATTAAGATTCAAGCTTCATATCGTACCTAGGACATGGCCCTACCCTAAAATAACTCAACCCCAACAACGTCACAAAAATGCTCTACCAGTAAGACCACCTAATTAACCAGAAAACTGCTATGAAAAAAACCAGATAAGCAGATGAGAAACAAATCAAACAGTGACTCATTTTAAGGCGGGAGGAGCACGGAGTTATTTAGGAAAAAAAAAAAAATCCCATATATGAAGAAATGCTTGGGAATAAACCCAAGAAAGGAAATCCCTCAACTCTATGAAACATTCAGCAAATAACATATATGAGGCAAACATATTAGAAATATTTCATCAGTAAATTAAAATGGTAAATGATATTCTGTGTTTAAATCACAGCAGTTAATGCTGGCTTTCACCTACCTGCAAAAACAATCTTCGCTTTGTATTTCGGGATACCCTTAACAGCATATCCCCATCTACGAGCAAGTTTGCAAGCAGTCTCTCCAGCCTCCACTCCTACAGAAGAGAATATTTTTCACTTTTAAAAAATGTTTACATATCAGAAAATAGTATTTTCTTGGCTACATAACCAAAAAAAGAAAAAGGAAGCATCTTACCTGTATTCATAGGAAGGACTTTGTGGTAGTTGAAGAGTTTAGTGACATGCTCTTCATATTCGCCAAGCACATCGTTGTAGAAAGCCCTAGACGTTAAGGTCAGTTTGTCTGCCTGACTTTTCAGAGCGTTCACAATCTTTGGATGGCAGTGCCCTTGGTTGACAGCACTGTAAGCACTCAGGAAGTCAAAATATTTTCTGCCTTCTACATCCCATACATAAATACCTGAAATATATAAGGAAAATAATTTTAGAAAAATCACTAAATTACACAAAGTTCAAAGATTAATAAGATGGCTAGCAAGCCCTCTGAATACCTACATATGAACCCCTATTCAATGCAGAATTGTGGTTAAGGCCTATTTTAGCACAAGCATGATAAACTCTGGTTTATAAGGAATCCTACTTTACCTGTCCAGCTTCAAATTACACGTTTAGCAAAAATAGCAAAACATGAAAAGACTTTATAAATTCTAGAGTGAAACGTTTATTCCTGGAAAAACCAGTTTGGAATTTAAAGTTGGAATTTAAAGTAAGTTATGCATAACATAAAAGTCACAACTGATTGATTGTAAAAACCAACAGAATGGGAAAAAAATATTTCCAAATCATATATCTATCCAATAAGGATCTAACATCCAGAATTCTTAAAACTCAACAACAAAAAGACACACAACCCAATTAAAAAATGGCAAAGAATCTGAATGGACATGTCTCCAAAAATATACAAATGACCAACAGGCACATGAAAAGATGCTCAGTATCATCAGTCATTAGAGAAAAGCACATCAAAACCACAAGAATAGCATTTTACACCCACTAGGATAGTTATCATTTTTTTAAAAAGGAAAACAAGTATTGGCAAGGATGTGGAGAAACTGGAACTCTCACATACCACTAGTGAGAATGCAAAATCGTGCAGCAGCTGTTGAAAACAGTTTGGCAGTTCCTCAACAAGTTAAACAGAAAATTACCATATGACCCAGCAATCCTACTCCTAGGAAGAGGTGGAAGACAAAAGAAGTGGAAGACAACTGTTCAAACAAAAATCTGTACGCCGATGCTCACAGCAGCACTACACAAAATAGCCTAAAGGTGCAAACCACCCAAATGTCCATCAACTGATGAATGGACGGACATACGGTGTGTTCATAAAATGGAATGTAATTCAACCCTAGACAGCAGCAATGAAGTACTAACACGTGCTACAGCACGGATGGACCCTGAAAACACTGTTATGTGAAAGAAGCCAGACACAACAGGTCATGTATCATCTGATGCCACTTATAAGAAATGTCCAGATAGGCAAATAAATTCCCAGAAACAGAAAGCAGATTAGTAGTGCCAGGTTCTAGAAGGAAGAGAATGGGGAGGGACTGTTTCATAAGCATGGGGTTTCCTTTTGGGGTAACTTTTAAAAGTTCCAGAACTAGCTAGAGGTGACAGTTGTACAATGCTGTAAACGTTACTTAATGCCACTCAACTGCGTGATTAAAGTGGTAAATATTATGTATATTTTACAACTTTTTTTTTAGTTGACCATAGATATTAAAATATATTGGGGGCTTAACATCTAACTTTTACCATGTACTTAACACACTGTGTTAGGTGCTTTTGTAGCTTATCCCATCAAAAACCCCCATGAGAGTGCCACCACCCCTACAGCAGAGATAAGTAGTAACCAGCCCAAGCTGGCACACTTGGAACCACGACCTGCACCCAGGCAGTCAGATTCTAGAGTGCACACTCTGCTACTATCAGAATATTTTTGCAAACCAAACTGCTTCCAAATTTGTAATATACAAATCTCGACTTTCATTTGTTCAAAAGGGGATATATCTGTATTACAGTACTGGTTCCAAATAAAATACAGGCAAATGATACAAAATGTTGAATACTCTTATGCATCATCTTCTGGCCCAAAGCTAAGTAATAAACTTTGGTTTTATTCAGTTATCGCTATTATTTCAAAATGTGGATTAAATCACCACTTGGCAACAATCAGTCATCATTTATTCAGGCAAGAATCATTAACAGATGCTAAAAGGGGGAGTAAAAGTTTGATGAGTAACAGGATATTTGCAGCCTCAAACCATGTCTCTGTAAGATATTTAAAAGGGAAAAACAGCCACATTGCAGTGGAGAAACCTGGCAGACACCACCTTACCAGCCAACCTCAAACTGAGGTTCAGTCTAAAAATTATTGGCCTGTACTCTTCAAAAATTTCAAGGCCAAGACAAAGACTGACGAGTTGGTCTGGGTTAAAGTAGACTAAACAGACCTGAAAACTGACTACAACCCATCATCTGAGATTTTCTCTTGCTCCACAGGACACAAACAAAACTGGATCAGGCCTATAGGTTAGATAATGGTGCTGTGCCAATTTCCTGACTTTGATCATTACAATTTGTTATGTAAAAGAAAGTTCTTGTGTTTCAGGGAAGACACACCAAGTAGGGGTATAGAGGTATATAGGGGCAAAGAGGCATCATGTCTGCAACTTCCTCTCAAACGGTTCGAGAAAAAAATGTGTGTGTGTTTGCAGAGAAAAGATTAAGCAAATGTGGTAAAACGTTAGCACTTGAGAAATCGCAGTAAAAGAAAAATGTTTGTACTGTTGGAACTTTTAAGTCTAAAATTACACAAAGTAAAAGTGAAAGAAAAAAATAATAGCAATACAATAGAACTTTATTTGCACATCTTGCATCCCTTGCTGGCAAGGCCATCATGACAAAGACTGAAAAAGTTCACCTTTGTGTTTCCCACAGCACCTAACACAGCAAGCACTAGACACTCAATCAATGTTGAATTCATCACATTGGCAACATGGAAATTAAATGCATCTGGGAAAATGTATAGTGAGAAAATATAAAAGCAATTTCTACAAAAGCTTAAAGCAAATGAGGGGAGGAGCGTTTAGAATGTACCTTTCCCTCTCTCCAGGGCTACCGGTAAAGGATGGTAGTTGTGGGCACCATATTTAGATTCCCGTTCAAAAATGGAATCAGAAGATGGAGGGCCTTGGACCGTTTTTTTGGTTGCAACAGATGTAGCAGAAGCCACTGAAGAATGAACTCCACGACGAAGGACAGCAATGGTCTGCAAATGTGCTAGTTTGGAAAACATGATGGCCTTCAAGGAAGAATACCACTAACCTGTGAAAAGAAAAGGCAGTGAGGGTAAGGATCTTCCCGGAGTAGGTGTAGGTCAACTTACTATGTGCTGAGCATTTACCACAGTCTGACAAAAAAATCAGAAAAATAAGAGAACTAAAGACCTTTTGGGAAGCTTGAAGGCCAACAGGGGGAACAAGTATGTAAACAGTCACAGGGAACCTGACAAGTGCTAGAGCGGGGTGTGAGCAAAGTGCTACATGCTAGGAGCCCGAGGGCATCTGCAAGGACAGCAAAGAAAGGCAGAGCACCTTCTGTGCCACTTGACAGTTTATAGTAAAGACACACACACACTCTCACTCTGGGGCAGTCAGGCAAGGCTGACCCGCAGAGGGACTGAAGAGGCGGTACCTAATCTTGGAGACTGAGCAACCATTCTAAAGGTATTTATGCGGGGGTGTGAGACTCAGATGGATTACAGACTAGAGCCCAGAGGCAGAGACCAAATCAGAAAAGCAGGCTGCCTACCCCAGTCATAGTAGCCACGGGGGAGGGGACAGAGGGACTGAGAACTACTCTGCATATGGACTTGGTCCTTACACCTGAAGAGTAAGGAAATCAAGGAAGAATTTGGTTCCTACAAAGATACCAGGGACCATCCTAAGGCAAAAGGACTAGGTGTGGCGAGGGAAGAGTGATTTACTGGGGGATGGGAGGAGCTTGGTTAAGTGTAACACCAAAGACAGAAACTACAGAAGGTAAAATCTGCTATTTAGCCACAAATATCTAAAACTTTCACAGGTCAAAACTACCATAAACAAATGTGAAAGGTAAAAAGACAGGGAAAAAAAGGTTTTGTAATTTATAATAAATAGGCTTTGAAGACCTTTTACAATAAGTGGAACAGACCAAAACCAAAATAAAACAATATATATGAGATGAAAAGCTGCACCTCCCAAAAGAAACAGCCTACTCTGTTAGCATGATTGTTTCTATAACATTAATCCCCAAAAAAGTGCCACAAAGGAGGGAAAAAGGCAATTAGAATTTAGAGAACATCAAACTACAATAAGGTAAGAAGCTTAGTAATAAAACCTAAACATCACTGAGCAAATCTATTTATATATTTCAGGGTCATGGCTTTTCTCACCCACTACCAGCAGTCCTAAAACCAGCCCCACCACCGTGCTTTGTATCCAACTGTACCATTAATAGTCACCATAAGCCATGAAGTGCAGACTGAGCTATGGAAAAATCCAAGAATAAATAAGGAAATTGGGGAAAATACATAGGAATCACATCGGGGGCGAGGGGGTGTTTTTGTTTTGAAGATGAATTCAAGATTAGTGGAAAGTTGCCAAACACTTAATATGTCTATACTTAATTTTTTAGAATTAGTTAACTAGCTAACTCATGTTTCAACAGAACTCTGTCGATGACAAGTCATGCCACGCATGATCTCCTGGCCCTCAATCTGAGCTGCCAAATAGCCGAACCTAATACTTGGAGCTTGGCTTGCTTCCCCTTCAACTTGGCACTACCCAGTAAATCCAACGGAATGTGCCAACTGCTAAACAAATCCAGCACTCTGGTTTGCCAAGACTTACCAACTATCTTTTTTCTTCCCACAGTTCAGATAGAACAGACCCAGGGACAGTCTTCAGAGGGTCCACTAACTCCTGAAAGAAAAAGCAGAATTATATGCATAAGTGCAATTTTTCTAGGGAGAAAGTCCCTAATTTCCACTAGATTTTATTTCAAAGAAGTATGTAGTAATAACAAAAAAACTTACGTAAGAATCATTAAGGCTGGAGATAGCCACTAGCAAAAGTGCAAAAATTCCATTATACTAGACACAACTTCCCCAAAACACTACTGCTAAGTCAAAAACATCAATTTTAACCTTATTTCTTGAAGAATTAATACCATTTGACCAACTACAAAATCAAAACAAATTAATTTTTGCCTCGGTCAAATTAGCAGTAAAACAGTGCTACTCAGATATTCTTTGAACACTTTCAGAAAAGAACTGTAACCACAATGAAAGCCTTAGATATGTTTGTGCTCTTAGACCATGAATTTCACTCTCAAGATTCTGTCCTAAAGAAATACTCAGGAATGTGAAGAAATAGTCATAAATATAAGGTGTTCAGTAATATGAGAATGGTTCAACATAGTCACATACACAATATACTGTCATTTAAAATAATTATAGATTTTAATGACACGGGGAGATGTTTTAGGATATGTTTAGGTGAAGAAAATAAAATCCTATATATACAGAAAGGTCAACTTTCCAAAAAAATACTATACACAAGAAAGCTCACTGTGGTTATCTTTCTACTGTTCTATACTTTCCATGTTTTCTAATGATCGAGAATTACAATTATAATCAGAAAAAGTTATTAAAAATGAAACTGTCTGCCTAAGTTGTCACATTAGACAAAGAGAAAGCTTAGACAACAAAGAAAACCAAACTAAGACAAAAAGAGGATTTTGAGAAGCTCTGAAAACACGGATTGTGGTTAAAAGAAAAGCAGAAGTCACTACTTCTGGACGCACAGCAATTAGGTCTTAAAAGTCATCTCTAAGGGATGGGGCAAATTCTAAAATGAAAACGATTCTCTATGATGATTTTTCTATCAGAGTCTACAGCTCTGTGACTTCTCTAGAAGCTGGCAGAGAGGCTCTGAAAAAATGAGGTATTAAAAAAAATACTATAAACTCTCTAAGTAGCATCTTTTAAGTTAATCAACAAGTTGATTAAATACTGTGAATGAAAGTAATCTTTGAAACTACCTAAATTCAACACTCTCCTTTCATACAAGACATTTGCTCAGCTCCTTTGCAACAGAAATGAGACAAAATATCCATTTACATGCAGAGTTCAGGCAGTTTTATTAAAAATAATTACAACTTACTGACAAAACAGGAACATCCAAAACATTACTAATACTCATCTTGAAGGTTTTTAAAGATGAACTCTGAATATTTAAATTCAACTGGGGAAAGTCCTGTGGTTTGATGCATCAAATGTACTAGAATCCTGTAAGCACATTTCTATTAAAGAACCTTCTGTGTTCAAGTTACTGTGCTTGGCACTATATAAGAAATATTAGAACAGAAATGAGATAGGCTTAAAAATAGCCAACATCATCAATTTCCTCTTCCAAAAAGGCTTGGGAAACCCGGAGAGTAAGTCCTCAGAGTTTGGAGACCAGGATTTCAATTTTAGCTCGGGCTCTTAAAGAGTATCTTTGTTTGGACAGTTTTGTCAATTTCTTTCAGCTTCAATGTCCCCTTTTGTAAAATGAGGTTGAAGCCATCCAAGGCCATGGCTGAGGACTAAATGAGATAATGTTATGTTAGCACCAAACTTAGCACAAAATGGCCACTCAAATCGTTCTCTCTTCCCTTAAATTCATAAGGGAATTAGCCAATTTCTGCAACATAAAAATCAACAGTGCTAGAGTTTCTTTTTTTTCTCTAAAAAATTTTTTTCTATAGATAAAAAATCAGAAACACAAGAAAATTACTTGGAACTGCATAGTAATCATTAACTTTTCATTTTCTACAAATATTATACATGTTAGTTTTATTTCACCCCTTCCCTATAGAATTTTACCACTAAGACCTTCTGAAGATTCCCAGGAAACCTGCAGATTTTTGTCACAAGTCCTAATATTTCAGGACACTTCTTTTCATGCCTACTAGAATCCTTCTAGACTCCTTAAAAGGACAGTAACCATGTCTTAAAGTTCACTTTGCATCTCCAGAACCTAGCCCAAGTTTGGGCATTCCTTGTCTGCCAAGAGAACGAGGTCACTCCTAAACAGACTTAGGACTTCTGAGAGAGTCAAGGGAGCAACAGACAGCAAGGCCGGCCCCAGATATGATTAAATCACCCACCACCCCCATGGAGCTGCATCTAAGAGGAGGCTAGCATGACGTCACCAAGAATAATCTTTCCATCAAGAGTTCACTTCATTAGATTAGTTCACTCCAGGCTGTGCATTTAACACAGGCACACGCTCAGGTCTTGGAGAAAAGGACAATTACTGACAGTAAAAACTTTAACACTGAATGTTTTCAGGAATCCACATAATTAACAAAGTCCTTCTTCAAACTACTATTATTTCCTCCTGATCCATCCTATCTCCACTAGAACACACTTAAAACAGAATTCCATACAAGGCTGTATGGCGAAGAGTTAATTTAGCATACCCTATGAAATACTGTTTTTCTAAATCACTTTAAAAGAAAAAAACTGTAAATTCATCAAAAAGCCACTTAAAATATTCCACTTGAGGAATAAATTTGGTTTTACTACATCTGTCAAATATTTACTTCTCTTGAGGTAACCATTCACAAATACAGTCCTTTTTGAAAAGTTCTGCCAACAAAAGCTTTTTGGGTTTTTTTTTTACGTAATCTGGCTAAAATTCAACTCAAGTGCGTCACTGGCAAACACCGTAAGCGTTACTACTGAAAAGGGACTGGCTCTATTAGCTCACACCCTCCACACACCTCCAAAATCCATTCATCACTACTTTTAAATGTATGAGATTTCACCCATCCCCAAGAATTCAGTAAAGGGCATAAAATATGCACTCAAATCACTGTAATAAAGGCAGAGTATGGGTGGAAATACAAATAAGACAGCCTCTTTGAGGAAAAACGTGCCTTTCCAAGAATTTTTACCATTATTCTTTTTGGGGAACAAATCCAAAACTAATCTTGAACACCATGAAAAATCTGTAAATCCAAAACAATAAGCTTTATTATTTAAGTCCTGTTTTTTTTAAAAGATTCTACTTTCCTACTTAGATCTTTTTTATACTCAGGAACCAGATTCTCTGAAAACAGAACCAGGATATTCCAATGAAAGAAGTCTATTGTTTCTTCCAAATGGGTAAGACGAAGAATTTGGATTACATACCTAAAGAACAGCTCCAGGCTCAGGTCGAGAGAAATAGTTTATCTTCAGAAACTCTTACAAACCTGAAAAAGAGATTCAGAATTGAGAAAATGGAGTTTAGTAATTTCTTAAAGCCACTTCGTTCCAAAGTCACTCCTTTTCCCCCTTAATTTATCACCTTAACTTGTCAAAGAAGTAAAACTGAACACTAAGAAGGTGAGAGATACAGTGACAAAGGGAAGAGACTGTAGGTCACTGAGGACAAGTGTACCACCGAACTGAACCAGAATTTATTAACGCTCAGCACTGCTGCCAAAGAAGCTCAAGGGATGAAGTCTTCGCGCTGAAGCCCTGTTGACCCCATCCCCTGACACCACGTAACTAACCTGCACGTTACTGTAACGTAAGGCTCTACGTCCCTAATTTTTTATTTGGACAAACGCTGGAAGGTTCAAGGAGATAGGTTGGGGGAGGGGAGAGATGGGCAGGTTGGCGGCAGGTCCTGGGAGCTGACTGGGAGGACTCGGACCCCTTCTCAATAGTCTCCATCGGGTCCCTGGCCCCATAACAAAAGCCACCGTTTACTGAGCAGTCCAGCCAGTATCCAGGATGCGCCCTCCTGGCCGACATCAGGAACCCGGGGTGCCTGCGGGGCCCGGAGCCCCCACCCCACGCGCCGGAGCCCTAAACACCTCCTCCCCGGAAATGCGGAGGCGCTCGAGAGGCTCGGTTCCGAGGCGCAGAGACCCCGCGGCTCCTGGGGCCGCGGCGCGGGCTCGGGGGCTGCAGGCCGGGAGGGCAGAGCGCCGGCTCCCCTGGGCCGCGCGCCAAAAGACCGGCCCGGCTCCGCCCGCTCTGGCAGGCGGAGGTGCCACATCCACAGCCTCTCTCTCCTGCCTCCCCCGTTCCCGACCAGGATGCGCCGCGCCCCTGCCCGCCGGGACTCTGCGCGGACGCGCGGCTCTGCGGCCCCGCGGTGCCCACCGCCCGCCGCGTAAACCGGCTTCGGAGGCGGAGCCTGCAAGCCGGTCGGGGCCCAGCGTTCCCTCAGCCCTCTCCCCCTCGATCCCCGGACCGGAGCCGCCCGCGCCCGCCCGCCTCGCCCGCCGCAGTCCGCGGCGCCCAGGAGTCTCCCGAGCCCCAGCACCACGGCACGGACGCGGATACCTAGGGGCGCCTCCGAAGCCAGCCGCGGACACGCGAAGTCAACTGAGCAGCAGAGACGACGGCAGCGCGTCACTGAGCTTAAGACGCTGCCTGTGCCCCGCCCAGGGACGCCCTCGCCGCCCATTGGCTGGCAGTGGAAGGCTAGGCCCCAGTCGCCGTGAGCCCGCCCTCCGCCCTGCAGCCGCGAGTCGCCGGCTCTGCTCGGGACCGCTGGTTCGAGCCCCGCTCTCGCGTCCGGGACCCGGCTGCTCTGGACTGCCGTCAGGTCCCTGCGCTCGGGCGCTCGCCCGGCCAGCGCCCTTTCCTCTGTCGCTCACTGCTTGTCCTTTGCTAGCAGGAAAGCAGGGTCCGAAGGGTTGAAACGTCGATTGGGCCCCCGCCTCGCGGGGCTGGACGGCAGGCTGGACCTCCAGCCCTACGTCCCCCGGCCTCGCTCGCAGGCCCTCGCCTCGCAGAGCCTTCCGAGCGGCGCCGGCCCAGACAAGGGGCGGCGCCCATGCCGCGGCCCTGGTGTGCGGCGGCGTTGTTGCGCCTCTGAACCCACCCCCAGAAGCATCACTGCCGCAGGAATCAGTGCCCACCTTCTCGTGGCTGCTGGTGGACACTGAAATGGCGCCAACACAATCTGTAAGTCTGTCCGCGCCACCCTCCACAACTCGTTAGAAAACGCAGAACTCAGAAAGTATAGGCCAGGAGAATCTCATGCTAGACTCAAGAGGGCCTAGGACAACGTTTAGTCTACACCATTTGGGGGAGACAGAGCTGGCAGGGAGGGAGCGACGTACCTGGGGTTATCCCACAGGTGAGGGAGCCCTGTGAGCCTCCCCCTTCTCTGAGGGCAGTCGCAGACAGCTGAGGGGACAGAAGACTGCAAGTCAGCACCATGTTCCGTTAGAGCACCCCGATCCGTCAGGGTCCCACCCGTAAAGTGATGGCACACTCTAAAATCAAAATTGAGGTGTATTTGTTCACACTTATTATTGAGTGTGAACATGTAAACCACGAGGGGTAGAAAGTAACCTGGGGCTAGTGCACCAGGGAGGGCCTTCGTCAACTATAAGCCTAAAGGGAGCTGTTTCCGGAGCCCAAAGACAAAAAGAAAGGTGAGGCCACCTGCCTGGGCGGTAGTCATCAGTGACCTCCAAGGAAGGGAGCTGGGGTGATGAGCATCCTGACCTCTCAGCTCCAGCCAGGTTTCTCCATGGACTGAACCCTTTAGAAAGCCAGAGACCTAGGGAGCCCTACGAGGGCAGTCCCTGCAGGTCAGCCTCCTGGGCAGGGTGGGGCAGGGTGGGGAGGATGGGGTAGGAGGACAGATGGAACTCAGTCAACACACGTAACCAACTAAGACAACCCTTAGCTGAGTAGAAAGTCAAAGCTATACAGTAAAGGCTGGAAAATGGTGTGGGCACAGAGCAAGCTGTAAACAGCACAGTGCATGTCTGCAGATGTCCAGAGCAAGACACCAAAAGGGATTCAGTCCTCCTTGGCTCCCACTGCCTTAGATCAAGGTCACGAACTCTGAGTGTTATGGCCATGCCCTCTACAAAGCTCACTGAGTGCTGGACTTTGCCTTTTATTTTTTTCATGTCCCTCTGTAACCCTGAATAACACAGTGTGGTTAATTTCTTGGAAGTTAGATTGTTCTTCCCACAGGATCAGAGAGGAATTGTTTCTCCATGGTCCAGCTTTACAAACCTGGGCGGGTGTGGCAAGCCAAACCCAACTCTTAGAATACTTACAGAGCCCAGAAACCCCTAGTTCTGCCTCGGCAAGTAGGAGCAGGTACTTCTGAGTTCATGAAAGGAACATGACACTCCAGATCTGAGTGTAACATCAGAAAGTGTTGCAACGCCTTACAGATAAGCTGCTTTTTAATGAAAAAGTGTTCACATGCCAAAACCTGCTGAGAATGTCTGAGTTTTATCTCTTCTCTCTTATCAGAAAAATGCAACAGGTACAGAGCATGAAATATTTTATGGCTTTTCTAGCTAGTTGAAAAATAACTAAGCAGTTGTTTTTCAGTTTAATGTGGCCTTGGAGACCTAGACTTGAAAGCAGCTTGTTTTCCTTTTTTTTTAATTTGATAATTTTTTTTTAATTGAAGTATAGTTAGTTTACAGTGTTGTATCAGTTTCTGGTGTACAGTATAATGTTTTAGTCATATATATATATATATACATTTAGTCCTTTTCATATTCTTTTTCATTATGGGTTACTACAAAATATTGAATATAGTTCCCTATGCTATCCAGTAGAATTTTGCTTGTTCATCTATTTTTTATGTAATAATTAGTATCAAAAGCAGCTTGTTTTCAACCAAGAAACAGAGCTGCTCTGTTTGTATGCATTTTATTTGTACAGTGTGGAAACACGTGAGGACAGAGCATACATTATAAAGACGTTTAAGCCTCTAAAACTAGTCATAGATTCAAGTAATTAACTATATGGGAACTATGAAACTGGAAGATAAAAAGACTGACCCCGTCACAGTTATCCAGCACCTAAATTAATTTCACTAGTTCATCCAACAAATGTCCCTTGAGTGCCTACGTGCCTGACCTACAAGGGGTTTCACATCAGGCAAGAGCATGTGGGAGGAAGAAGTTCAGAAAATGTCCCTTCAACAAGCGTGAACTGAACTCTTGCAACTTTGACCAGCTGAAAAAGCCACAGCGTCACAAAAAAGGAAAGAATTACTCATTTTCTTATATAGGCAACTCTCAGTGACCAGAAAAATAGTTCCTGGATTATGCCAGCCTCTTGCTTTCCATTACTTCCTTTATGGGCCAGTTTGTTATTACTCATTATTAGTATAGCCTTCATATACATAGATTTGAAATGATTAAAAAGGGAAATCCAAGCCGACAGCCAAGGAGAAAAGTCTCATGAGGAGTCTCAGAAAATGTTCAGTGATTCTTTTATCCAGCAGGAGGAAAATTTTCCCCCAGGTTATATTCACCCTGAAAGATGTCTTTCAACAGAAGACTCAGCAGACATACATAACTGATGCCTCCTTCTGCTACTGCACTGAGCCAGGGCAGGCGTTTATATCTGGGGGAGAATCAACCTCCTTACTTCCTAAGTGGCAGGAATCTAGCGGGAGCAAGTCAGGCAAAACAGTGAGGAGATTTAGAGAAGGAGATAGCTGATAAATGTTCTAAACTTAAATCTGAACTGGGGACCAGAAGTCGAGATTCAGAAATTGTGCAGTTAAAATATCAGTTCTGATTTGAGGCTATGCCTCCTCAGGGTCCTTGTTTTCTCTCCTCCGTAGCTGAACTCCACCTAAGAACTCCAGTCCTTCCCCATGTGGTACCCTCCCTGACTCCGCAGGTCAAAAGGGTCCTCCCCTCCCTCAGCATTGCCTGTCCACTTGTCATAGCACTGCCTGTGGTCATTGGGTAACTGCTGCATATCTCTAGCTCTGTCTAACCTATGTCTTATCTTCCCAACCAGACTATAAGTGCTTGAAGGGAGAGCATGTCTTGCAGGATTTTTACAGCCTCCCAGAACCCATCTCTCCATATTGCTTTTAGTAGGAATTATTATTCTGCACTTGCTCCAACTCTTCTTTATCCCCGTAGGCAGGAATTAGAGGCAGAGTAAGTGGCCATTATTGGAGCACGATCCTGGGATTCTGAAAGCCTGGATGGCCCAAAGCCCTCCCCATTCCTAGAACAGTAACAGCTATTCAAAGCCCCAGAAACTTGGGTTGAAGGAAGGCTACTTCAAACCATTATTGTCCATTAAAACCTTGCTACTTGTCTGAGTGCTGAAGGAGTGTCACCTGGGCCTGATAAGTTTATAAAGTCATGTACTAGAGAAAAGGGGTTGGGCCAATTCTTAGCTTGGGGCATGAGATCTGGAACCAAGCTGGGTCCAGAAGGGGATGCTCTGAGAGAGCATCTTTGGGGTAGGTGCCTGCAGATGGAGGACACTGCATGCCTGCCAGCCTGAGTAGGGAAAGAGAACAGAAAATAGCAGAAGAGGGATGGAGGTGAACCAGGCCGACTGGGTGAAGATCATTTCAGATCAGCTCACTAGCAGATGTTTAAAAAGAGACTCAATTCACGGAGTTGAAAAATCAGCTATTTCTCAATATTGAAACATACGTTATTTAAACATATGAATTAAGAGATATAAGTGAGTAATAGATTTTAGAGCTAAAGAGCCTTAAAGACCTAATCCAGCACTTTAAGGGCAGAGAAATCCAATATTCCAAGGTAGAGGGCTCCAGCCAGCTTTATGAAATAGCTGAGAAGCCAGGTGCTCCATCGCATCGTGTTCCATGTTTGAGACACTTAATCAGAAGTAAGAATTTCAACTAAGAACTTAAAAAGTTAAAGTAAAAAAATTTTAATAAAAATTACAGTGTTGTATCAGTTTCTGGTGATTTTAATAAATTTTAATAAAATTTTTGACAAAAATTTAGTGAATTAGCAGCAGCATTTATTTGGAAAGTATTTACACAGCTGATCAATTAAAAAATAAAATAAGAGAAACCTCAAGTACTAAGTTAAATATTTACATTCTTATCTGTTCAGATACTAAGAAGTTCAGTGTATTTGCAATGATTTCTTTTTTATTGATTCCATAGAGGCCAACTGAGTGTGAAACTTGATAACTTTTATTACTTTTCTTCTGAGAATTTTAATTTTGACTCTTTTTAGTTGGACTATAGGAAAAAAAAAAAACCCTCCCTAAAAGAACTTGATTTATTAATTGAAAGTAATTCAAACTTTTCTCCTAACATTGTTGACCTAAATAAATGTCATTTTAAGATTTTTTAATCTCAAAGTTAAATGTTATTAAATATAGTATGATATATTATAAAATCATTTCATCTTTGTTGAAGACACTTAGTGTTTGTTTTGCTCTGAATTCTGCCAAGAGTTATTAACCATTTTGGAAAGTCGCGTCACAGAGAGCAACGCCAGTCTGGTATTTGAGTCACCAGTATGTTCTGTGTTTGTGACTCTCACATCCTCAAAACTGGTTTATGGTCCTCTTTTCTTTTGACTTGAATTCTCCTCTAAAAAGATTTTAATGGTAAAGATGAATTAAGTCTTTAAATTAAGGATGAGAAATTATATTCTGCCCTGACACTTCAGGTTTGACTTATTCAATGGATTGAACAAATTACGCTTGTTTTCTGATATCTATATTAAATTTAAATATAAATTAAAGCACCAGAAGATATCCACTACCATGGTGTCCTCATTTTCAAATCAGTTTTGAACTGTTTCTGCAGTGCCTCCTAATTCACAAAGCTCTGTGCAGAGCTCTGAGAGAAATCAAAGGATTGAGGTGTGAGTCTGACTGTGATTGGTGCTCTAATACACGTGTTAGCCGGGTGCTAGAGCATCTAGCATCCAGGCCAGGTAGTGGCAAAGATGCAGGCTTTGGAATCAGACAATCCAGAACTCAGTCCGAACTCTACTGATCCTTACCTGGGTACTGTAAGATCCTATGGCTCACTTACCCATCTGTAATACGGGTTAGCTGGAGGATCAGTGATAGGTGTGGTACTCTGAAACATCCAGCCACTCCTGAGCTAACCAGCAGCTCGGTATCTGGTAGTGTTGTTGTTCTTATTGGCAATGGTGAGTAAAGGTTCTTTTCCAAGTCTCATGATCATCATCTGCCTTGAATCTTCCCTCTTCTACAGATTCCTATTGAAATCTAAATAAATAATGTATATTACCCTTAGAAAAACAGAAGTGTTGATTAAAAACACAAGAATATTTTAATCACTGGGGTCTACAGAAGTACATTTTATGTAGAAAAGGCAATTTTTAAAATTAATATTACTTGAAGTGTCACACAGATAGCTCAGGAACTGTTCCCACACTGGCCCTATGCCTCTCCTTGGAGCTGGGAAGCCCCATTGGGCCGGATTGTATGTTAGGAACTTCGCTCTGAACTGGCCTTCTTCTGGTCAATGGACAAGCTTTGGTAACACCTTCCCACATGTGTTAATTTTCTAAATGAAGCTTGAGATAAATCCAGGGAACTACTGGGCAGGTTGTTGAAAGATGATTTCCATTCTCCCCTTAATATCCAAAGGTTGATATTAGAAGGAACTTTGGAAACCTTCAGATTACATAAAGTATCTTTTCTTTTCTTCTTTTCTTTCTTTCCTTTTTTTTTTTAGATAACTCTCTGTAGAATTACTTTCCTCTCTGACATTTTCTCCCCCAAGCAACTTCTTTTTGTTTTGTAAGTAGTTAATACATTTACTTTCCTTACAAATCAAAGTAAATTAAAAAGTACACACTGAGAAGTCTCCCTCCTGCCCCAGCCTCATCTAGCCCTTGTCCCCACCAAGGGCAGCCCTTTATATTAGCTTCTTGTTTATCCTTCCAATTATTCTTCACGCAAATAGAAGTAAATATGAATACATGTCATTATTTGAGTCTCTACTTTGTGACGCCTGAGACAGCAGGTTACATGTGCTCTTTGTACCTTGCCTCTTAATGTGCCCTGGAGCTCTCTCTGTGTCAACACAGAGAGATCGCCCTCATTCCTTGTTTATAGCTGCATTAATAGCCTCATATTGCTGGACGCTTGGATTATTTCCAGTCTTTTGCTATTGCAAACAAAGTCACAATAGATAACCTCATCTCTGACAGCTCATGAGGGTATAAATGTAGGGTAAAGTCCTAGAAGTGGGACTGCTGGGTCAAAGGACTGGCCTGTATTTCCAATTTCATGGTTAAGACGTCTAAATCCAGGGCTCGGAGGAGAGTAAAGCAGGCCACTCAGTCCGTGCCCATGAACTGGTTCTGGTCTCTGCGATGAGATGTTGCAGAAACTGAGAGTAGGGAGAAAACTTAGAGCAACTTTCCATTGCTGTTGATACAGGGAAATGGGGCATGAGAGGATGGCCATGTCCCAGGTCCCAGACGAGTCCCTGGGACGTGCCCCGTCAAGTGAGGGTCCTTGGCTTCTCGTAGGAAAGCATTCATGAGCGAGCCATAGCTGAGTAGTAGAGTAAAAGTTTATCCGAAAATGCACACGCCATAGACCAAACTCTGTAGGCCATCTCAGAAGGACAAGAGAGGCCATGACTCGTGGAGCATGGGAAGGTGGGGCATAAAGTAAAAGTAGATGCACACTCCATAGATAGTTTTTTAATGGGCTCAGTTATTTCACATGCTAACAAATGGGAGGATTATGGATTATTCCAACTACTTTGGGGAAGGGGCAGGGATTCCCAGGAATTGAGCCACCACGCACTTTTTGACCTTTTATGGTCCGCCTTGGAATTGTCATGGAGCCTGTTGGAGTGTCATTTACCATGCTAATATATTACAATGAGCAAATAATGAAGCTGAAGGTCTACTGGAAGTCAAACCTCCCACCACCTTGGGCCTCAAGGTCTGTTGGGAGTTGACTTGTCCAGGATCTTGGTGCTCATTGCTGTGTCATTCCTTTAATGGTTGTGCCCTGCCCCCTTCCTTCCTATCTCACTATGACATCCAAATGTATGATCATTTTTCTAAGTAGTTTATTTTTATCGATTTTATCTGTCTGTGATGACTGAAAAGAAAAAATGATTTCTATGGTTATGCAAAATCACAAACAACTTCTTTATTATGGTGAGATTTCCTTTCAAATCATTTCAGGCAGGGGAGAGTATAGCTCAGTGGTAGAGTGCCTGCCTAGCATGCACAAGGTCCTGGGTTCAATCTCCAGTACCTCCATTAAAAAAAAAAATAAACCTAATTACGTCCCACCACAAAACAAAAATTAAAATTTAAAAAAATTGAGTTGTCCTTTATAATCGTTTCAAATGTAATGACGTTTGCTATCCAAACTTCTGAAGAGTTTGAAAAATAGAACTACTGCTAAACATGAAAGAGTAAAACAAAATTAGACTAACCAAAAAGGGAAAACATATTTCAGTCATTTAGCAGCAATGCTACCTCAAAACTGGATTCACCTCTTGATGGGTGTTGTTGAGCTAAAAGCCCTAAGCAAGCCAAAGATCAGGAGAAGAAAGGAATGATTACTTGAAGCAAGTAAGGAGAACACTGGGAATCTTTCACAAAGCAGCATATCCCTAAACGGCAAAATTGGGGAAGTTTTAAGCTAAGGGTACACGCAGATTCATGAAGGGGACTGAGCAGAGGAGAATTCAGCATAGAATTGGGGCAAAGGTGGGTAGTGTCCAAACTTTAGTTGATTGAAGTCACACGGATCAGAAAAGGCCAAAGTCCTCATTATTTAGCTTATGACCAGTCTGGGGTCTTGGCACGGAGTTAACCATCCTCCACCTGGGTGGGGGCCTTTGTTTCTATAGAACTCAAAGGTATGTATCAGATTGTTATGTATAGCCCTTGAGGAGGAACTAGAACTCTGTTGTATTGCTGAACTATTGTTTCTTGACTGCTTTTCCTCTGTTCCTATATTCCTTTGTTCTTTTAAGATCAATAATTACTCAGACCTGTTCAAGGACAAACATTGTGGCCAGGCTTAGGTGACCAAATGGCTTCTCTTAAGTCAAAAAGCTATGTCTGGTTCTTTTCACTGGGGACCCCCTGCCCCATCTGCCTACAGCAGTTGATTGAATACCAACACATTCTGGTGTAGGAAATGTAAGATTCACAAAAAATACAGAAGAATTGCCAGGGACAGGGCAGGGTAGGGGACCTCCCAGATGAAACAAGTAGACAATGACACAATACAAAATGAGGTAGGTGCCAAGTGATGTGGTGAGGCCTCACCTTTTTACAGAAGGATCTGGCCACCCAAGCAAAAAAGCAATGTGTCAGCAATCATCGTGTCTGCCAGGACACCAATCTCCAAAAAGTGAGAAGGAGGTGTAAGATGAAATAAGGATATGCAGGAAGAAAATGTTAGAAATTCTATTTAATTTTATTATCTTAGCCTTTTAGACACACATTGTCTTATTCTTTTAAATCCTTTTATTTTGCAACGTAAATAATCTGTTAGCACTGCAGGATGCATACTCAACTTAAACAGATATGTATATTGGGCATGCAGGCTCACTAATTTTTATTATGAAAGGTGTGAGATCAAAAGAGCTGAAAGACTGCTGCACTAAATCTGTGCAAGGAGTGGAAGGAAGGGGCCCAGTGTGTCTTGGTCACCATTGCACCCCCAGGGACACTGCCTGACAGAGAGCAAGCAGAGAAGAATTATGTGAGCTCTGATACATCCTTGGAGATCAGCACCTGCATCAAGGGCCCAGACGCTTCTGCAGGTGTGGTTGCTACATATTTAAACTTCCAAAGAGAGAGCGATAAAACAAAATATCCTGTATCTGTCCTACCGTGAAGTTGTTATTCAGATGTAGTATTGCCTTCTAGAGTTGAAAGAAAAATTAGGAATCAGCTGGCAGAAGGAGTTACATGGGTTTACACTCCATAAACAAATGGACTCTTGCTACCCGGAAGGCAGAGATTTCTCTAAACCACTGAAAGTCACGCTATGTCAACTTATTTTAGAAGACCATTGTGAGAGCTAACAACTTTATAAGGGGGAAAAGTTATGATTCATCTCAGGAAAACAAATAACTCTGGTCCTTTGAACTTATCTTGGTGATACCATCACCTTCTTTGTTAGTCATGTTTTACCACACTTTGGGAGTTAAAAATCCCTGGAAAGACCTTCCTAAAACACAAAGCAGATCTATATAACACAAGCATGGCAAAGGTGAAATGTATTTGTTTTGAGCCTGAATTAATTCCAAATGACATCAGAGCTAAGAAGAGTGTTTCTTTGTACAGAAATAGCTGAAGAGAAGGCCATGGCATTTTATACACTCTGTTACACCAACTGCACACCCACCTGTGACTTTCCCTCACCTGTGTCTCTCACCCATGTCCAACTCGAGTTTTTCTGTTCCATTCCCAGAGTTTAGGGTACTGCCTGGCACACAGCTGGCTCCCAATATGTGTTTGTGCAAAGGAAGGGAGGAGGGTATATTTGGACCATTTATTTATGGTAATGTACAAAAGAAATACGGGGGAAAGGATATAAGTGTTTATAATATAGAAAAAATTCTTGAAATTCAACAACAAAAAAAGACAAATAACTCAATTTAAAAAGAGCAAAGGATTTGAATGGATATTTCTCCAAAGAAGATATACAAATGGCCAGCATGCACATAAGAAGATGCTCAACATCATCAGTTATTAGGCAAATACAAATCAACACCACAGTGAGATACCTACTAGGATGGTTTTAACTTTAAGAAGAAGAAGGAGAAGAGGAAGAGGAGGGAGAGGAGGAAGAGGAAGAAGAGGAAGAAGAAGAGGAAGAGGAAGAAGGAGAAGAAGAAGAACATTGGTGAGGATGCAGAAAAATTGGAACCCTCCTACACTGCTGCAGGAAATGTAAAATGATACAGATGAAAATAGTTTGGCAGCTCCTCAACAAATTAAATATGGAATTACCATATGACCCAGCAATTCCATTCCTAGTTACACATCCTAAAAAACTGAAGACAGGCGTTTAAACAAAAACTAGTACATGAATGTCCATAGCAGTAGTATTCAAGATAGCTAAAAGGTAGAAACAACCCAAATGTCCATCAGCTGATGAACAGATAAACAAAATATTGTCTATCCATACAATTAGCTTGTTATTCAGCCATTAAAAGCAATGACATACACAGGCTCAGATATGGATGAACCTTAAAAACATTATGCTCAGTGAAGACATGAAAAGCCACATATTATATGCTCCCATTTATATGAAATATACAGAAGAGGCAACTCCATAGAGAGTGCAGATTAGTGACTGCCAGGGGTTGGGGGAGTGAGGAGGGCAGCAGCACAAATAGTAACTACTCAGTGGGCACAGGTTGTAAATCTACTTAATGCCTCTAAATCAAACCCTTATAATGGTTAAACTGGTCAGTTTTATGTATATTTTTTCCACAATTAAAAAAAAACTTAGTATTTTGGGAGATTTAGAAGTGTGATTCAATATAAGGTTTTGTTTTTTGTTTTTGAGGAGCCAGTCCTTGCTTCTGTAGTTTGCTGGGTGCCAAAGGGCAGACCCCACGATGGCGGGGAGGAACTACGAAGATGAAGACCACACCGCCGCAGACCTCAGTGTAAGTTTTTGTTTTTTCTTAATGTAGGTAAAATTTATTGTATGATTGAAATGAATGGAATGCAAATTCCTTTTTCAAAATGCTATGATAATACCGTGTCAGAAATGGAACGATAACATCAAAATTGCATATAGAGGCCAAGCCTCACCCAGATCCAATTCACCCAAACGCCACACGAAGTTGAGAAGCACTTTGGAAAGACTGTGTGATGAGCTCATGTATTCTGTGCTGTGGATGGCCTGGGTGTGGTTAAAAGTGCCATTTTTTTAATTTTAATTTTTAATTTATTTATGTATTTATTTTACAATATCATATTTTTAAAATTAAAGTATAGTTGATGTACAATATTATATGTTACAAGCATACAGTATAGTAATTCACAATTTTTAAAGGTTATACTCCATTTATAGTTATTATAAAATACTGGCTACATTCCCCATGTTGTACAACACATCCTTGTAGCTTATTTTATACCTATTAGTTTGTACCTCTTAATCCTCCATCCCTATATTGCCCCTCCCTCTCCCCTGTCCCCACTGGTAACCACTAGTTCCTTCTCTACATCTGTGAGTCTGTTTCTTTTCTGTTATATTCACTAGTTTGTTGTACTTTTTTGATTCCACATGTAAGTGATACCTTACAGTATTTGTGTTTCTCTGTCTGACTTATTTCACTTAGCATAATGCCCTCCAAGTCCATCCATGCTGTACACCAGAAACTAATACAACATTTTAAATCAACTGTAGTTCAATTAAAAACAACCAACCAACCAACCCATTTAAAATATGGGCAGAACTGAACGGACATTTTTCCAAAAGAGGAAGTGCAGGTGGCCAACAGGAACATGGAAAGTTGCTCAGCATCACTAATTATCAGGGAAATGCAAATCAAAATCACAATGAGATATCATCTCACACCTGTCAGAATGGCCATCATCCAAAAGGGAACCAATAATAAATGTTGGCAAGGATGT
Source organism: Camelus bactrianus (assembly GCF_048773025.1). NCBI lineage: Eukaryota > Metazoa > Chordata > Mammalia > Artiodactyla > Camelidae > Camelus > Camelus bactrianus. The sequence continues at coordinate 23,087,379 of NC_133549.1, read as the reverse complement.
GGAGAAAAGGGAATCCTATAGCCATGTTATTTACAATTGCCAAGATATGGAAGCATCCTAAGTGCACATCAATAGATGAGTGGAAGTGTAAGGTATTTTTAATAAGTCAGCTTATAAATTTATCACACAAGACATGTTATCTTTTTGTTATTTCTAGAATAGTTGTTATTAGCTGCTATTTACCAATTACTGAATTGGCTTATATGGAAGGAAACTAACTTTAAATTAGAGATCAGCTTGAATTTTTTAATCTATCTATCTATTTATTTTTAATGTCGGTGCTGGGGATTGAACCCAGGACCTTGTGCATGCTAAATATGCAGCTCTACTGAGCTATTTCCCTCCCCCAACCTTTTTTTTCAAACGTGTTTAAAAAACATTCCATCAAAATCTTGCTTGGATAACAAAGTCCTACTGTATAGCACAGGGAACTATATTCAATATCCTGTAGTAATCTTTAATGAAAAATAATATATATGTGTGTGTAACTGAATCCCCATACCATACACCAGAGACTAACACGATATGTAAATTGACTATATTTCAATTTGAAAAAAAAAAATCCTTCTTGGAGATAGTAGGAGCTTTTTAGGATCAAAGTAGAGTTGGTTAGCTTTATTCTCCCTGTAGAGATGTGGAGGACTTAAGTATCCTGAATTCCTGAGAACTTAAAGGGACTTAGTCAGCCATGATGATGTACCAAAAAAAGCCCCCTGTGCAAAACTAGATCCTCTTAGAAAAAAATACGTTAGTGAAAGAATAGAACTTTCAAAAAGTGATGAAACTTTCCTTTTAACAGTTATTTTAAAACCTTCCTGCATATTTGTGACAATTTTAGTCATGAGTATGGACTTCTGAAAGTGGTGTCTAAATTTCCCCCAGATCCAGCCCCTTCTACTTTCTATGATCTGCAGGTTATTTAGAAGCAAGGAGAACATTAGCCCCTTTTGTAAATGTATTACTACAGATAAAAGAAAATAGGTCCCAAGAAGGGAATTGATTTTTTAAAATAAGTAATTTTACAAGATAGCCCACTCAGCTTTTTTGTGCAGACTGACTCCTACCCCTAGTGTTCTTGGCCAGGGGAAGTCCTGCAGAGGAGGCCCCCTGCATGTGATCAGCTGCTTCCTGGGAGAGTGGTTTATTTAAAATGCAGTTTCCGCTTTGGGGCCCAGCTCCAAGCCCTGCAGTTACCTAAATACACTAGTTTATAAATTGGCAGGAAGAACCTTAACATTTACTGAGCACATACTGTGTGCCTCTCAGAAGCTTAAAAAATTTAGGAAACCAACCCCAGATTGCAGAGTTAGTATGTGGTGGAGAGAGGAAATAAAGGGCCGTACTCTTTTCACTCCACAAACCACTGTAGTCATAGGAAAGGAAAGGAATACACAAACTGGAATTATCCCTGTGCCTGGGACATCATTTGCCTTAATAAATTCCCATCATCCAGAACAGTTGGTGGCACAAAATGGGTGCTCAGGACAGGGTGTGGCAGGAAGAAAGGACGAGAGTGAGGAAGCAACAACAGATGCCCTTTCTTTCCAAGACTGACTCTTGACCTGTAATGACATAATGCCAAATAGCTCTCAGATCATTTAAAACAATTTTTTTTTTTTACCAAACATTTTACATGATTGGCAGCCCCACATACAATTTAAATCACTCTGGGGTTATTAGGCTCAGGTTTCAGGCTCTGCTCTTTTCTTACCAGATGCGTGACCTTGGGCAAGTCTCCTCCTCTCTTAGACTCAGTTTATTCACCAGTAAATGAGAGAGTTAACCAGTGGGCAGAAGGGCTGATTACATTTCACCAAAACAGATACCAAGTGGCCAATAATAGGCATATGAAGAGAGAGTAAACATCACTACCCATCAGGAAATGAACATTGGAATGCAAATGTGATACTACTACGTGCTTTATAGAATCATTGGAATAAAAAAGGTGGTCAATCCTAGAAGGATGTGGAACACCAGGAACTCTACCCATTGCAGGTGGGAACATAAATTTCAACAACTGGAGAACTGATGGGCAGTATCTACTAAAGCTAGACTTATGCATACCCAGTAACCCCACTCCGAGATGTATTCCCAAAGGAAACATGAAGATGTATTTGCCAGAAGATACGTATAAGACTGTTTAATCAAAATGGCAAAATGTATTTGATCACCCATCAACAGTAGAGTGGATAGATAAATTGTGGCAGGTGTTTACAGTAATGTGCCAACAGTAATAGAAATAAATAGTCTACAACTATACACAACATGGACGAAACTCACAAATAATGTTGAGCAAAGAAAGCCGGACACAAAAAAGAACAGACTGTAGGATTCAATTTTTATAATTAGAAGGAAAAAACAGGCATTAGCTACTATGCTGTTAGAAGTAGGATAGTGGTCACCCTTGGGGAGGGAGGCATGGGAAGGTGGCACAGGGGCGGGGCTCAGGGTGCTTGCAATGTTCTGTTCTTGATCTGGGTACTGTTTGTGGATACACACCAAGCTGTACACATCTGATATATTCAGTTCTGCATTTATTACACTGCCATAAAAGTTTTGTAGAGGAGGTGGTTGGGCTACGTTCGGCATCTTTAGTGTCCTTTGCAGCTTCAGCTGGGATAATAACTACCTCATTGTGTCAGGCACTAAGCTAAGTGCCTCCCACACAAGCTCACGTTTAGTCCTCTCTTCAGTCCTCTGAGCCGGACACTATGGTAAGGAAACTGAGCCCGAGACACTGGGGAACTTGCCAAGTTCACATATCGACTGAGGGGTGGAGGTGGCTTTGAGCCCAGCCACTCCGGGGCCAGGGACCTTACCTGTAGTCCTTGAAAACCACAGCCCAGGGGAACCAGGTGTTGGGTGCAGCAAAAGCGACCCTTTTGGGTATCTCCCACTGAGTGTCTCCCCCTTTCTCTCCACAGCCTCGTTCCTTCTGAGTTTTCCTCACGCTGGAGGGAAGAGGGGGCACTTTCTGTTTCTCTTTCCCTGTTTTTCTTTTTCTGAATTTGTGTCTTCCCACTTCCTCGTAGACTCTTAGATGCTTGCCTTTAATTGACCTAAGATGGAATTACATTTTTAAATGTACTTATTATTTATTGAAGCACTTCTATGTTAGTCTACTCAAAACTTTAAAAGCTAGTTAAATAGGTTCCTAAGAGTTATTTCTTAAAAAACAAGTACACTAAGTTGATATGTGCCCATAAAATGGATAGGGGTCTCTCAATGTAAGAAATACTTCTAGTCACTCCTTTAAATGAGGTTCCCTGGCTATATGGTTTCAAGTGGGAATCTAAAATGGTCATTTTTAACATCAAAAATTTATGACCAGTGGATGCCCCAAGTCTGAAAATTTATCTGCAAAAGCCTTTATGGGGTATTAAGAACTTGTAAAGTAAAGCTAGAAGTTAATGTCCTAGAAATCTGGTGTTGATTTAATTTGTAGCCACTAGTTAAAATTCTGTAAAGATGCTTTGCTTTTGCTATGAAAAATGGCCCTAAATGTGTTTGTGTATACTGCCTGCAAATGGAACCACTGTGTGTGTATCTAGCAAGGGTCTGAAAAGGATGACTTAAGAAAGTAGCATTGGAGTAGAAATACCCTCAAGGCTAGCGGTGGGGGTAGGGGGGTGGGGGGAATACATGCATACAACCTCTGACTATTATATAATTATTTAAAAGGTTCGCTAATGGAGGACAAGAAATAAGCCAGAAATTATTACAAACAAAATTTATTAGACAAACACGTCAATAGACTGAGTGTCAGGATTTGGTTGGAAAGCCACTGGGCCTTTTAAAGCAGCAGAAGTCCAAAGTCACATACTTTGAGCATTACTCGTTAAAACGTGTAGAAACGACAAAGGTCAGGAATTACAGAACTTCATGCTAGTCCACAGACAGATAAGCCTCCCACTTCCCTCCCTAGTTCCTCTCTTCAACTGGAGTCTTCTGGATTCTGGTATCTGAGAGGAATGGAATGTTTCCCATGTCTTACAGAAATTCGGCTTCTTTGTTACATATCTTGCCTCTGTGCACTTGAATTGCCTGTTCATGATACGTGGAATGTTGCTTTTGAGAAACCAAGGAATAGTCACTGAGGGAGTGTTTATCAACATGCAAAGTGAATAATATTTTCTACTACATCTGGCATCCGTTGTCTTTTAGAAAATTATAATGCCTTGTTTGGGGACACTTTTCTTCTCTAGAATAGAGGGAAAAGAGTCTAATTAATAAATTATAATTAAATAATACATATTCTCAGATCTTATGAGAGTCACATGAATATGAAGTCTTCATTTAATTTGTAAGAAAGGGAGGGTATTTTCTCATCCTAATAATACAAGTAGCTATTTCAAGTTCATAATACCAAACAGTGTGCTTTTACTTTATAAGAAGCCATTGATCATTAAATTTAACTATTAATGACATGGGATGCCAAGAAATAGCAAGGAATATGGTATCCATATAGATATTTCCGGGCCTCAAGTCATCAAATAAAGGTGAGAGTGAAACATACATGACCTAGTTGGGCAGTCTGGGTTTCTGAGATATGGGCTGCAAATCATTTTACATAAAAAACTAAAGGAAGAGTATTCCAAACAAAGCTGGCAAGAGAATTTTATAGAACTAATTCTTTAGGGAGATAATAAAATTAGCAGAATTCACGTCCATATATTAAGTTCTTGCAGTTGAATCAATTATGAAAATACTTTTTACTTCCATGGTAGCTTGTTACACCCAATAATTATTTCTTTCACAGCCCCTTACAACCTTTTGCTTGTTCACCATACCATCACGGAGAGTCTGTGTGGAACAGAGTATCTTTCAAGTCAGAATCTTAGATGAAGCTCTAATAATGTTGAGTTTGTGCTTATATAAAAAAAAAGAAATAAAAGTCCAATTCATGACGCCGTGTGTGCTGGAGAAGCTAACTCTCCCCCAGCTTTGATCACTGTTGAAAGCCTAGGACTTACCGGGACAGAGACATTAGCCAGGACCGAAGTTTTACAGGATCAAATACTGCAAATCAAGATGGGCAGTCTCATGCACAGACCTCAAGATTTTAGCTGAGCCATTGGTCCCTTTGTTAATCATTTTTATGCCTTTGGGGCCACTGCCGTGGTTTGTCAAAGCTGCTCTCAAAACTTGCAGTGGTGCTGAACTACTTTAGCAGGCAAGTCTAGCTATATAGGTGTTGCATTTCCCAGCACGAATTTCTGGTCTTCTCAGAAAAATAAGGTACCCATTTTCTCAGGAATAGCCTGTGGAGAGACTGCTTGGAACAAGAATTGCGCTCAAGTCCGAATCTTAAATGAAGATCTAAAAATGTAGAGTTTTATGCATTTAAAAAATTGTCCATTTCACGGCGGCAGTGTGGTTCACAGACTCAGCTCTCTCCAACTTTGTTCAGTATTTGGGAGGAATCGCTGGGTTTGGGCCAATAATTAAGTATGAAATGGGAAACAGTCTGCTTTGAGAAGGGAAAGCGCCTTACCCTCTGAGTGAGCCAAAATCTTTGAAAATTACACCCTAGGTTTGAGCAACTGGAGGGCGGGGCTTGGCTCCGGGTGCCTCCATCCCCGCCGCTCTGTGAGCCCCGCGCGGAATACCCAGGCCCTCAAAAAGAGCCCTTGAACGGAATTAAGCCTGACCAAAAGTGAAGAACAAGGTCCATAAACGGGAAGGCTTGAGAACAGCCTCAGTCTCTGGACACTTAAAGATGGCAGATCCTTGGCCCCCTCTCATGGACCGCGTGGATTCAGGGGTTCCGCGCGGCGGGAAGGCGCGCGGCTGGGAGTCGGCGGGCGGCCTCTCCCGGCCCTCTGGCGGCGCCTCCTGGCAGTTTGGAATGGAAGGGGCGTGCAGACACCCGCGCACCGGGAGGGGGCGGTCCCTGCGCATCGGTGCAGCTCCGCGGGGTGGGGACCACAAGTCCACTCCAGTGACTCGTGAGTCCTGACGAAGTGGGGCCCGAGGGGCTCCGGGTTCACAGATGAGGGGCGTAGAAAGGGGTCAAGTAGGAGGGCCCGAGGAAGGGCGCGAAGGAGCCCCCGGAGGCGGCGGCGGCCGTCAGCGGGAAGGAGGTGGCGGTGGGGAAGAGGACGCTTGCCGTGGAGTATGAGGGGAAAGTCTGGAAAGGCAGCGCGCCCGGGCCGGGCGGACCTGGACTGCCCCCCGCGCCGCTGCCGCCCGCCCCAGCCGCAGCCCCGGGCGCTCCGGGTTGGGGCGCGCCACCTCCCACCTGCGCCGCGCCCTCGGCGCCGGGGTTTTGCTTCTTCCACTTGGTCCTGCGGTTCTGGAACCAAATTTTGACCTGCGTCTCAGTGAGGCTGAGCGACAGCGCGAGGTTCAGGCGCTCGCACACAGACAGATAGCGCGTCGCCCGGAACTTGTTCTCCAAGGCCACAAGCTGCTCGTAGGTGAAGGCGGTGCGCGCGCGCCGCGGCTTGGCGCAGTTGGGCTCGGCTCGCCGGCGCCGGGGCCGTGGGGAGCCGGGCGAGCCTGGGGAGGCCGCGAGGCCGCACGTGCTGCGTTCCGCCGCCGCCAGTGCCTCGGCCCGCGCCTCGGGGGAGCGCGCGGGGCCCGCCTGCAGGCGCGCGGCCCGCTGCGGCCGCCGCCTCCCCACGTCCTCCACGTCCTCCTCCTCCTCCGCGTCCTCCGCCTCCGAGCCCTCCAGGGGGGACGCCGCGCCCGCGCCTCGGCCCGCAGCATCTAGAGAAGAAGGGGACCGTGATCAGGAGCCCGGAACGACCCGGCCCTTCCGGGTCCACAGACCTTTCCTTATCCTCCTCAGAGCATGCAGCTCTCTCCCCAATCCAGACCTCAGCTTTGCCCTTCTCCCCGCTACCCGATACCACCCCCCCCCATCCCCAGGACCGCATAGAGTTGCAAGTCCTTCCCAGGAGTTGGGGTTTAGGGGTGCAGTGTCCCTTTACTCATCTACCACGTAGTAGACGTCTAAGAAGTGTATTTTGAATGAATGAATGAATGAATGACACCCCGCATTAAGAAAAAATAACTACCATAAGGTTGGACAACCTTATAGTATCGTTGTACATTAAGGCATCAAGATGTCAAGTGCGTTTAGGGCTGTATCTCCCAGTCCCTAGAAGCCTATTTTGGCCTGGAACTCCTAGCAATTAAAAATGAAGTTATTAAGCGCCCCCTCCTCTCTTTTAAAGTGAAATTCTCTCTTTCCCATCTTCTCTCTCCTGCCGTGTTAATGGAGTTTCAGATTTGTGCGGGGCCGGATCGATAGATGTCATCTATTAAAGGTAAGTTTTAATCGAACAATATTAGGATCAGACAGGGAAAGGGGGTTTGAAGTCGGTACCCGCAAGCTGCGGGCAGGAGATATGCAGGCGCCAGTAATAGAATATCGATCATGGGGGTGGGGGAAGGGGAGCTCAGCCCCTGCGAGGGGCGATCCGAACAATTACCAGGCGGACCATCCAGGCCCAAGCCCAGCCGCCAGAGGCGCCAAGAGCCCCAGACAATCACCACAAAACTTGGGGAGGAGAAGTGAGCGGGGCGGGAGGCCGAGATATCAAGCCTCTCCCAGATCAGTGCCTCTGACCTTTGGCGTCCCTCCAGGGAACTTCGTGCCTTACCCAGCTTGAGTCCTGCTATCTTTTGTCTTTCCTTTCAGGCACAAACTTTCCTGGACCCCTCATCAGGTGTCCACCGAAGTTAGGAGTTAAGTCAAAAAGGGTTTCCGGGAGAAAGGACCAAAAGCATCCTATCACCCCACCCCACCTACCCCAACCCCAGCCTAGTCGAAGACAGGATCTGGGGCGAGTGAGCATGTAGGGCGGAGTCTCTACAGCTGTATTTGGATGGTTGGAAGTGGGCACTGGGTTTCTAAACCGGACCTCACAGCCTGCTAAGACCCTGGACACATGATTTAGCCTCAGCCCCCTGATCCAGAAAGTGGAGGTGATGCTGTCTACCTCGCAGGTTCTGAAGTTTTTCATGACTTTCATCCCAGTCTCTAGCCCAGGTCCTGGAATGTGGCAGGCGCATTACATGCCCAATAAATGAATGAGCCTGGATAAGGTGGGTGCTGTGTAACTATTAGTTTCCACTCAGAGTAAATCAGAGCTGGACTGCTTACTCGCTTAGCAGGTGAGCAGGGACAGGCTTCGGTGGTAAATCCCTGACCCGTGATGCTAGGGGCCTTCTTTTTAACCTCAGCTTAATTACGAGACAGGGGCTGCACTTCACGACTCGTCCTATACGCCTTCTCGCGTTGGGGAAGATGCCTCTAAGGGCTACTCACCGGTCCACAGCTGTCCCCCCCCAATCCCCCGCCTTACCATCGCATCATCTAGGCTGGGGCTTTCCAGGGCTGTGCGCCAATTCGCATCCTTACCAGGCATCTCTCGCTGCCCAGCCGGGTCCCCCTGGCTGGCGTCGTTCCCTGCTTCCGCCTCTGCCAAACTTTTCTTGGCTTCCAGGGGAGTAGGGCGCATGGCCGGGAGCGCAGCGCGGGTAAATTTCTGAGGATCCAGGATGTCCAGAACGGAGAAGGAGATCTTGTGGTGGGAAGGAGCCGCCTTGGCCCCGCCGTCCTGCCATGCCAGCATGCCCGCCGCCCGCAGGCCGGAGGCCGGCTGCGCGGGGTCCGGGGTGGCCTCGCTCAGGCTTGCCTTCGCCTGTGACTCGGCGGCAACTCTCAGCCGCTAGGAAGGTCGAGGCGGCCAAGTGAAGCTGGGGAGGGGGGCTTGGAGGCGGAGCGGGGAGAGAGCCGCGGGGTGCTGCGCGCGGATTGGCACTTGCACTACCCAGGTCCCCTCCACGTGCAGGGCGCTCCCGCAGCAGCCCCAAGACTGCCCCGCGCCTTGCGGGGCCTTCTTGCCCAGGCGAGGGGGCGCCTTGCTGCGCCCGGTGCGCGCGCCCGGCCGGACAGCGCCGCCGGCTACGCGCGCCTCCTCCCAACCTGCCGGGAGTCAGGGTGCGCGAGGGAGGGACGTCCGAACGCCTTCATTGGGAGATTCCCCCAACACACGCACTCTGACTTGGGCTTGGATTTCTCGCCTCCCGCAGTGCACCCGCCTTTGACTGGGGATGCGACTGAGGCCAGCAGTGATTACTTCAAGGTAACGTTCAGAACTTATGCCTCGCCAGTGAATCACAGTAGTAGCCTCAGACCTGGTCACCTTGGATTTAAAAGCTCTCGTGTTCTCGCAGTTTACAAAGCTCATCGGTTTGCACGATCTCATTTGGTCCTCTAAGCATCCCTGTGAAGTGGGCGTGGCCTGACAGGACTGTTGGCCCCGTTTTAAGAAGAGTAAACTAAGGTTCAAAGATAAGAAGTGAGATAAGAAGTGCCATTGCCCAGGGTCACTGTTGGTTGGTGATAAGAGTCAGGATTCGAACCCAGGTCTCCCTTCTCGGACCAATATTCTTTTCAGTACGTTCTGCTCTCTAGGAAACAGCGAAAGTCCTGCACTGCGTCAGAGGCTTTCCCTTCCATCCTGGAGCCTAGCTAGGTCAGGGAGCAGCAAGGGTTTTGGAGAGATGTCTGAGCCCCTGCCAAAATGCCGCACCGCTTTGGAAACCTTGGCAGGTTGGGGTCTCACAGCCAGGTGAGAAGCCCTGGTAAGGGCAGGTGAGCCAGCTGAGGGTGGCAGCCCCGGCCTGCGGAGACACCAAGCTCAGTCCCAGGTGCCCTTCAGGCATTCTTCAGAGTCACAGATTTGATCATTTGCAACAAATATTGGGTCCCTGGGAATCTTGCATTTTGACACCCACCCTCCCAGTTGACCTAAAAAGAAAAAAGGTTAAAAGGTGCTTATCTGGTTTGGATTTAAGGTCAGAGAACAGGGATGATTGAATCGGCTTCTACCTGCCCACCAAGTCTGGTGGGATAGTGCCCATCAGTCCTTGGTGAAGCTTCCACCTGCCACGCCCTTCTTAACGTTTCTTTTTCCCTTTTGTCACTTGGGGAGCAGTCTGTAAGCGCTAAGCATTTATCTCAGCGGCAAATTCTGAGGCTTCTCCCACCCCTCTGCCTAGAACCACCTCTAAGGCTGCTGTTCCTTTCTTCCCTGCCCCATGGGGTTTCCAAACAATGACTTGGCAATTAACATTGTCGAAGCAGGTAGGAGTAGGAAGGGGAGGAGAACCCTTCTCATTAAAGTGCAGGGGGCGGGGTGGGGGGGCGCGGCTAATCCCATCTGTTATAGATGAGAAGGCCTCAAGGGCCAGCTCCTGGGAGCTTTTTTCATTCAAACCTTGGGACCCCTCCCAGAGGTGGCTACTGTATTCCCTGGGGACTTTAAAGCCCTGCCGAAATTCATGCCAGCTCCAGTCCTAAAGACGAGATGGATTGTGCTTTAAAAGGAAATCAGGAAAGGAAGTGCTCTGCCCAAGCCCCCGGACCACCTCCCACCAGAGGGAATGCACAACTTGTCAAAACCAGAGAAAGTCATGGTGGCTCTAAACGGTGATACCCACCCAGGAACCTGGATTTCAAATCACAGGACCTTCCAGATCACAGATAGGGTAGTTTATTTTTTGTTTTGACAACTCTTTCTCACCCAGTTCTCACTTGACTTTTTTTTTTTTAAACTTTCTTTTCATTCTCTCTCCCTCCCCACTGATCCTAGCCCTCCTTTACTTTTCCCCACCACATTCATGTTTTCTCATTTAGATTCTTCAGGGTAGCTAGAAATAGACCTCTTTAAGGTAGCTCCAGGTGGACATTTCTGGCTTCCCATGGCCCCTCTCTTATCTGTTCTCCTGTAAGAAATATCGAGGCCACTTCCATGGGAAGGTGAGCCGGTATTCCCGGGGGCACCCCATACTCCCAACCCAGGGGGACAGGGAAGCCACAGACAACCAAGGGGCAGCCCAAACCCAGATCATTTTCATTTCACTTTATCAATTGTCTCCAAAAATATCTGTCCTTTGAGGTCCACAGGTATTAAATATAGGGGGAAAGGGAGCAGAAAGAGGAGAAGCAAAAATTGGAAAGTCAAGACCACATAAGGCCCATGGCTTTAAGACTGTGAATCTTTCAGAGCTCCCTCTATTAATTATCTTTTTCTCCCCCCATTGTCCTTTATTTTTCCTATATTTCTGATATGTGTGTTCAGTGCAGGACAAGCTCATGTGAACCCTTGCACTCAATACTTGGCTCCTGGAGACAGATGACACAGGAAACATCACAGTGTCTCCCATCAATACTGAAGGAATAAAATGCATCCTCTTACTCACCCAACTTAAAGAGAAATGCCCCACCCAAAGAACAGGCTAAATCCTTCAATTTGGTGAGAGGAGGGGCTGCCTTAGGGAATTGTTTTTCTGGCCACCTGCTTTGTAAATGACCAGAAGGCAGTGAGACTTCCTGTAGGAACAATTTGGTGGCATGTTGACTCGATAATGTCCTCTCGGGCGTATTTATCCACAAGGGCTTCCTATATGATAAATATATCCATATCTACCATGTGTATTTATACACAAGGGGTTCCTATATAATAAGTGATCCACATCCATATCCAGCAAGCCACCTTCCCCCTGCATGGAGTTGATTTGTGTTTTCAGTGTGGGCATTAAAATTCCGCCTGAGTGCTGTCTTTAAATTGCTTTGATGCTAGGTGGGTTCCATCCCTGACCTGTCCTGATGGCAAGTGATGGCTGTAACAAGCTGGGGATCAATATTCATAGCGGGTGTCCTGGGCTGATAACACTATCCAAGACAATGTTCACTATCAGTGCAGACAGCTGAGATATTGCGCCATTAGGGATGTTGTGTTAAATAACCTGATCCATTTCTGGGGCTATTTAATGAATTTCACAGTTTAGATAGTATCTTTAAGGAGAAGGCAAAGGCTATTCTGGAGGCACTGATGCAAATCAATGGTGCCAAGCTTCCCGTGCTATTCCACAAACAAAGTGGCCTATAATTCCAGCACAGACTTGAGGAGATGCTGCCTGAGCCATGACCAGAGTTAACAATGAAAAGAATTTACAGTTTATGCAGAGGGAGAGCAGTATTATGAGCAGCGTTAAAGCACCCTAGATAAAATCTTATGTTCCTGAAATAAAATACAACTTAAATTCTCCAGGTAACACCCTGTAGTCTGGGCCAGCCCATGGGGTAGAACATAGATGCCAAAGAGACAGCTTCATAAGGCACAGCTTGGTGACAGAGGAGAGAAGTTAACAGCGTGTAGCTGTGTGAGCACCTCCATTAGTCCTGACCTCAGCCAGCTCTCCCCAAGATGTACTTCTTCAACTCGAAAAATGGTCTGCAGAACGGGAGTGGGGAGGCACTGGCTTTTTAAAGGATACTACTTACTGATAGCAGCAGAATCAGTTGTTAAATGTTTGCTTGACTTTATACCCCTTGTTGCTGGAGAGTTCATTTACAATTAAAGGCTAGCATTTACCATTTCCCACCAGGGCTTTGAACTCTGGCTGCCAAGCAGAGCAAATATTCCTTTTAAAAACCTACTTCAGAGACTTTGATTTGTGAAAGCTCAAAGTGTAGACTTCCTACCCGTCCCCAGACTGCAACCAAAATTGAAATGTTTACGCAATACATTTTGCTTTAAGGAATCAGTACTCCTTTTTGGAAATCAACAAGTTAAAAAAATAATCAACTTCTTTATTTCAGAAATGTGGAGGAAGCATCAGAGAAGGTGATAAAGCAATGGGGGCAGTATTGATAAGTAGAATACATGTCAATTGATCCTGATAATGACAATTAGTAATAACAATCAGAGCTGTTCTTCCTTGGGCACTTGCTCTGGACCAGGCACTTGGCTAAGCCTTTTGCTTATTTGGCTTTACTTCATTTAACCCTCCTTATGACCCTACAAAGCAGGCACTATTATATCCCTAATTGACAGTCGTAAAAACCAAGCTCAGAGAGCTAAAGTAACTTGCCCACGATCCCAGAGCTAGGAAGTGATGAAGCTGAGACTTGAACCAGGAAGCAAGATCTCAGTGCCTGGTTCAGCAAGGTTCTTATCAAGGAAATCACATTCCTGCCCCAAGGTGAAATCCAGTTGCAGATATTTATCAAATGGCTTTCCTTCAAAGTTACGTACATCCAGGATAAAGGAGAGGACGTCAGAGAAAATTACTGAGCCCAAGCACTGCCTGGGAGGATACTGTGGTGCCGGTTTTGGGATCCAGTTTTGGAAGCTCTTGTGTTCAGTATTTCCTAACATTATAAGATATTCCCAGGAGGAGTCCAAGAGGAGGGAATTGCCAGGCAAGCCAAATTGCATCTGGAAAAGTAGAAAATTGCCACTGGGAGAAAGAATGTGGAAAAAAATGCCAAGTGACCAGCTGAGGCCATGTGAGGAGGGAACTGGTGAAGGCCAAGGCCAAGAGGAGTCAGGACAGAATACAGGCTCTTTCTGGGCTCTGTCTGACCCTGAGCATCACATGTCACATTCACGCTCTGTTCCAAAGAGAGGCACGTGCAGAATACAGACAAGAGAGCAAGGCAGGACTTGGCAAGTGTATGAAGTACCTGCTTCCTGGTTGAATGAAGATCTATATGATCCATCATTCTTGGATGATCTCCTGCAAGGCAGGTGACAAAGTCCTCTGGTCCCCACATCTGTGCCCAGATTTCATGCCTTCAATCTTCTCTTCCCTGTTCTCCTTGCCTTGCTGCCCGCAGGCTTTTCACCTCACTTAGGTATGCAAACTCCAGCCCTTCGCCTCCATAAGCAGGCCAGCTGGCTGAGGGCCCTGGCAGGCTGAAGTGGCCTCATTCCACTCGAGGGGCTGCTTCTCCTCCACCCGGTGCACAGTGACCCTGCAGGAAGGCTGATCAGTCCTGCCAGATCTCTGTATTGCCCCAAAGAAATTGGAAATCTGAATTCTTATGTGACATCGCCAAAGTTTTCAAGCTGGTAACTAATTCAAAATGTTGAAAAACAGGCTATCAGAAACAGGTCTGTGGGTCAGCAGTCTGCCATCCCCACTGTGCATTTGTCAAGTGAGCTCACCTGATTCACTGTTTCGGTGTTTCCATGGCTACTGTGGTTTGTGGGGTAAAGACTAAAGGTGTTAGCACCGAATGCAAGGCTCTTGACTATCTAACCCAGCTGTCTGTTCAGCCTTGGTCCCTGGACAGGCTGTGTTCTGGGTGAGATGTGTGTGGGTCCCCTGCCCACGCATGCTCCCTTCTCAGAGACCCTGGCCAGCCCCTGGATGCTGGTGAGTGGGCAGTGGGCTGGGTGGAGGCTGTGGGGGGATAGACACCTGACCCATGGGCTAGCCTATTCCTTGGGCTGCCTTATGCAGCCAGCTTAACCAGCTGAGCTGGACCAGTCAAATCCCTCTCCCAGGAGTTGGAATTAAGCCCTCGGAGCATGTTTCCTGCCAGTGGTGGGTATTTGAGCCCAATGGACAAGGAAAACGGGTCAAAAGGATATAGAGATAGAGATGGAGATGGAAATAGAGATGGATACAAAGGGATTATTTTTTAAAAAGGAATTGGCTCATGCAATTATGAAGACAGGCAAGTCCTAAGATCTGGGTGAGCTGGCAGGCTCAAAGCCCAGGAAGAGCCAGCCAGTGTTCCAATTTGACTTGAAAAGCAGGGGGTGGGGGAGGGGGGTCATTGTCCCAGTTTGAAGGCTGTCAGGCAGGAAGAACTCTCCTACTCAGAGGAAGGTTAGCCTTTTTGGTCAATTCAGGCCTTCAACTGATTGGATAAGGCCCACCCACATTAGGGAGGACAATCTGCTTTGCTCAGTCTGCCAGTTTAAATATTAGTTACATCCAAAACACCCTCACAGATATATTCAGAACAACATTTGACCTATGGCCCAGCTGAGTTGATACATGAAACTAACCACCACACACCTCTGAGGGGCATTCTAATCCTGGCAGTTGGAAGAGCCCTGGGTAGAACTCACTCTCAGACCTGTGTGCATGTCTTTCCAGCAATGCTCTCTTTATCCCATGCCAATCTGGGAACCTCCTTTCATCTTCAAGACTCCTCTGTTCAAGTTCTGTTTCTTCTGTGAGGCCTTCCCGACTGTCCAGGCTGAGCCGGGTGCTCCTTCCCACAGGCGTCCATCTGGCTTGGGTGGACTTCTCTTGCTTTCGCTGGATCGGCATCCTCACCCCCTTTCCTGGGACTGGTAGTTTTACTTTGCTCAGATATCCCCCTTACGTGCAGTAGTGGTGGGACTGCCAATCGAGGGCCTCGGGTGGGAGTGGCCTCCTGCAGGACCAATCAGGCCCCCCACCCAGCCCCGGAATCTGAAGCAGAGTGACTGACACTGGCCTGAGGCTGCCTCATCTAGTAACAATGCCTGAAAGAAACCATCGGCCATTTCCCACTCCTGGAACTCATGGTTCTGGTACTTTCTGAGGTCTGGTTGCTGAGCATTTCCTTTGATTCTGTAAATTGCCTTATGACCTTCCCAACTTTCCCCTTGCTCCCCTCCCCAGTTCTGAAATTCAATTAGCCGGGGTCAAAGTTCCCTAACTGCCACAGCCTTTATCCCACTGTGTGGGATAGAGAATGCCTGGTCCTCAGACAGTCCTGAAGCCAGGGCCACACAGCACTTGTCTTTGAGCCTGTTAGCACCTGGTGCTTAGCATGTTGAAGAGTTGAAAGGAATAAACTGTGGCCCAACAGCATAAACCCAAGGCTCCCCAGTCTGATTAAGATAGACTGGAAACCCCCCACCTTAAGAGGTGGTGCAGGCTAAGTTGAAAATAAGAATAAGATCTAGAAATGTTTAGATGTAGGTATGGTTTTACAATGGCTCCAACTTCCTTAGGGAAAATCCCATGCATTTGTGGAACAACCTTATGCTCTTACACTGGGTGACCACGCTCTTTGCAAAAGAAAACTGCAGGGACAGAAGAGATGGGAGGAAAGTGGCTACTGACTTCCCTCCACCCAGCTACAGGTCAGCGGCCACGTTCCTGTACCAAAGGCCACAGCTCTCGTGCAGCTGTAGGTCTTACATGGTTGTAGTAAGAACTCAGGCCTCGGGGTGGTAAAGGTTCTGCTGTTGCTAGCCTCCGAGTACAAGTTCTTTGCAGCTTTCCCTTACCCCTGCCCACATCTTTGTAAATAAAAAGTGTCTCATGGGAGTGTGCTGATGGTTTGAGGCCAGATCCTCCTAATTCAGCAGACCGATTGAAAGCTGCCAACTCCCCACTCTTTATATGAACAGGGAACAGGTGGCTCCATGGCCAAAGAAAGGCCGAAGGAAAATGGAAATCCCAGGAAAGCATCACTTGTTGTATCCTTGCCCACAAACCTTTGCTCAGGTTACTCAGAAGCACTTGAGCAGAGATCCTGAGCCTCCCCGCATTGTCTGCTTGGAGACAGTGCTGCAGCCACAGGAAGGAGGGAAGAAGCCAGCGGGGAGCAAAATTTACAACCGGGACAATCAGCACCTCTATTAACAACATGCACATATGCCGGCAATATTGTGAACATGCTGTTCCCCTGCAAAGTGATCTCTTTTTAGGAAATCAAAAAACCACAGGGTCATAGACTATCAGAGCTGCCAGAGGCATGAGAGGTCACTCTGGAGTCTAGAATCTAGACCCTGGTTACTTAAAGGAAGGTCTGTGGACCAGCCCTAGCAGCCTACCTGAGAGCACGTTAGAAATGCAGAATCTCAGGTTTCACCCCAGACCTACTCAATCAGAATGTGCATTTTAATAAGGTCTCCAGGTAATTCACATGCACCTTAAAATTCGAGAAACACGGTCCTTATCCAGACAGCAACAGCATCAGTATTGCCTGGGAGCCTGTCAGAAACGCAGGTTCACCAGCCCATCCCAGGCCTCCTGAATCTAAACCTGTGTTTGTTTGTTGTTTCATATTCTTTATTTTATTTTATTTTTATTGAAGTGTAGTTGATCTATAATGTTAGTTTCAGGTGTAGCAAAGTAATTCAGTTCTATACATATATATACATAAATACATGTATTTTTAGATTCTTTTCCATTGTAGCTTATTACAAGAAATTGAATACAGTTCCTGTGCTATACAGTAGGTCCTTGTTGTTTATCTATTTTTATATATAGTAATGTATATCTGTTAATCCCAAACTCCTAATATATCCCCTCCTTTCCCCTTTGGTAACCATGGTTTGTTTTCTATGTCTATGAGTCTATTTCTGGTTTGTAAATACAATTTGTATCTTTTTTTTTTTTACATTCCACCTATAAGCAACATCATATGATTTTTACCTTTCTCTGACTTACTTCGCTTAATAAGCCCCGCAGGTGATTCTAATGCACACTAAAGCTGGAGAGGCACTTCTAGATCAAGGGATCTCTACTTTTTTTCACTATGGCCCATCTCAGTAAAACAGAAGACCCCTTGGCCCACGTAGGCCTCACTTGGTCTGGTGTCACTTTCCAGGGAAGACAGACTTTGGTGAGAACAAAGAGTCCCTGTGGGTAGTAGGCACCAGCTAACTTTGCCTGCACAGTTTTACTTCCTTCTTTCTCTTTTCTTTCTCTATTTGGGCTGCTGAAACAAAATACCATAGAATGAGTGGCTTATAAACAACAGAAATTTATTGCTCATGGTTCTGGAGGCTGGAAGTCCCAGATCAGGGTGCCAGCATGTTCAGATTCTGGGGCGGGGGAGCCCTCTTCCAGGTTGCAGACTGCTAACTTCTCACTGTGTTGTCACATGGTGGAAGGAACAAGCTAGCTCTCTGGGTTCTCTTATAAGGGCACTAATCCCATTTGTGAGGGCTCCACCCTCATGATCTAATCACCTCCCAAAGGCCCCACCTCCTACCACCATTGCCTTAAGGGTTACACACACCTACTATAGCAATAGAAGATTGGAAGGATTCATGTTTAAGCTGAAATTCAGACATGATTTGTAGACTTGTTATTGGAAATGCAAGAGGCCCAGGTTTGTTGATGAAATATGCATCCCTGCACACCGGAGTGTTAATCTGCCACTTGACAAGCTCTGGCCCAAAAGATATAACAAGAATCTATTGGGTCAGGATTCTGGGATAGCTTTTGTTTTTCCTGGTATAAAGGGCAAGACCCAGCTGTCACAGACCCTTTTCCATTTTCCTTCCCTTTTTCTTGCCTGAAATGTGGATGTAATGCCTGAGGGTGCAGCAGGCACCTTGAGAGCATGAGGGTGAAAGATATACGCTAAGGATGGTGGAGCAGAAAGATGGAAGTGGCCTATTTCTTGATGGTCCTTGGAGCTGTTGTACCTGCCCAGGGCTGTCTTCCTCTCGGGGCTTCTTGATATATGAGAAAAAGTTAACTCTGTCTGAGTGGGTTTCTGTTATGTGCAGCCAAATGCAACTCTAACTTACACAATGCTCCTCTCCTATTACAGCCAAAGAAAGGTCGTGGACTTTTGGGTCAGGTCTGAGCCCACACTTAGAGACTTATTGTCTTGGACCATCATTGTCATTCTTCAAGTGAGGGACCTGGGTCCCTGTATTCATTTCCTATTATTCTCTTACAGTTCTAGAGTCAAGGAGTCCGAAACTCAAGGTGTTAGCAGGACTGCATTCCTTCTGGAGGCTACAAGGGGAGGATCTATTTCTTTGCCTTTTCCATCTTCTAGAGGCCACCTGCATTTCTTGGTTTGTGGCCCCTTTGTATTCAAGCCCAGCAGCGTAGCATTTTCAAATCTCTCTCACCTCTGCTTCTGTTGTCATGTCTCCTTCTCTAACTCTAACTTTCCTGCCTCCCTTTTTCCTTTATAAGGATTCATGTGATTAGATTAAACCCATTTGGATCATCCAGGATAATCTCCCACTTCAAGATTTTTAGCTCAATCACACCTGTAAAGTCCCTTTTGCCATGTAAAGTAACACATTCACAGGTTCTGGGGAGTAGGATGTGGACATCTTCGAGGGGCCATTATTCTGTCTACCATAATCTTAGATGTAGAAAGTGACTTGCCCAAGGTCATGTACAGCTAGTGGAGGAGGGAGAACTGTGCATGGAATCACCACCACAGGCAGAAATGCCCTTTCTCCTCCTTTTCCTTGGCATGAAGCTAAAGCCCAATCATTCTTCAAGGTGCATTTCAGGCTGCCCCTCTGCTCAGAGACCATTGCTGCCCTTCACGGCCCACAGAGCCCATCCTCTTGGCTGTGTCTGTCACTCAATGGCACTCGGCCCACATATGGTCAGTCATCTTAAAAGTGTACCCACTTTTGGTCCAGTCTTGACTCAAAGGCAAAGATCTCACTTGAAACCTTTTTGGACCCCTAAGTCCTACTGGGCCTAATGCATGGATGATGTATGGATCATGATGTTTGTGGTAGATTATCCAGACTGACTCACTCAGCTCCTGTACCATAGAATCTGGAAGGCTAAAAGCTGCATTTCCCAGACTCCCTTGCAGGTTGGATTAGGTTCCACCAAGCCAGACATCATAAAAGGGAGGTGGTGGCCACAGGTAGAATCTTCAGAAGGTACAGTGGCAGATTTGGTTCTTTGGGGGCTGTACTATCACATCCCTGTTATCTTAGGAGCCAAGTGATGGGGCAGTTTATTTCCAATAGAACAATACAATTGGCCATTTCTCATAGCTGCATGGCTCTTGGCTATGTGGTCCTTGAGCTTGGTTCTCCAGTCCTCCTGGAAGTCTGTGAGCTCCTTAATGCCCTATGTAAACATACCCCTCTAGCTGGTATGGTTTCTGTTGTCTGCAACTAAGAACCATGCTCAATTTAAGGTCTCATGCTTGTTTCTCCCCTAACCAGATTGTAAATCCCCCAAGGGCAGGAACTACATTTTATGTTTTTCCTGTATAATCAACAGAGTACACACAGTTTCTCCAGTAAACTTATCAACTTGACATGCACAATTCACTGAACTGGATTAAAGTTCTAATATGCTGATGAAGTCTTTGTCCTATCTGTGAGTCAAGAGCCTGAAACAAAGTGGCCATCTTAACATGGTCTTCTTTTGAAACCTTAAAGCTAAGTCAGGACAAGAGAAGTCAATTTTTTTTCAAATTTCAACTTAAACACTTGAAAGGGTCAGAGGGGCAGCCAAGGATACTCTTCCCCCTTTTCTACCTGTTTTTTATAAAAGTGTTACAAAAATGTTGTAACATTAAATAGAATGTAAAAATTCATCCAGAACCTCACTGAGCCAACACACTGCAATATTCCCATTTTCTTCTCAGCCCCATTCCTGTGCATCTTTATTTTTGCAGACTGTGGTCTACATACAATTTTCTATTCTGCTTTTTCATACAATGTCATAACATGAGCATTTTCCATGTTGTAACCTGGTCTTCCTTTTTGGTGGCATAATATTTCTCTCAGTAGCCATCCTATAATTTCTTGAACAATTCCGGTCCTTGAACGCACTTTTTTTCCAGCTTGTTCTGGAATTATAGCTTACACTGCAGACTTGTCTTTAGGTTCATTTTCTTTCTTTCTTTCTTTCCTTTTTAGGTTCATTTTCTTATTATTGCTTCTCAGGCACGCAGGACTGTCCCATCAATGGGCCCAACTATCAACTTGCTTTTAGGACTGTCACCGGACGGACCAGAGGCTGAGAACACCAGTGAAGGTCTTGCCTCGTCTCTTTAATGTTTGCTACTTTAACAGGTAGGTGCCTCCTTGTCGTTCCATTTTGCCTTGCTCTGATCTTTTAGGGAGGTTGATTGTTTCCCAGTGGGTTGTTTTCTGCTTTTTCCGCGCTCTGTCCACTGATCTGCAGGGGGAAAGGGTCCCATTTTGGGGCGCGTGACGCCGGAGTCGGGAGGCGCAGCCCCGCGGCTCCCCGCCGGCCCCGCCCCACCCGGTCGGGTCCCGCGGGACTACACTTCCCAGGTGCCCCTGCGCGGCGAGCGCGGCCGCGGTTTCCAGCTACGGGTTGGGACGCGGGGGCCCGAGGCGCACGGCGGGGCACGATGGCGGCTTGGGGCGAGCTGCTGGCTGGCGTGCGCGGGGTGCTGCTCGACATCTCGGGCGTGCTGTACGACGGCGGT
Source organism: Camelus bactrianus (assembly GCF_048773025.1). Taxonomy (NCBI): domain Eukaryota; kingdom Metazoa; phylum Chordata; class Mammalia; order Artiodactyla; family Camelidae; genus Camelus; species Camelus bactrianus. The sequence goes on along the minus strand of NC_133549.1, from coordinate 23,066,429 downwards.
GAGGGCGGCGGCGAGCCGATCGCCGGCTCCGTGGAGGCGGTGGCCAGGTGAGTGGGCCGCGCTGCCGCCTTGGGCGCCTGGTTCCGCGCTCAGCAGGTCCCGCGCCGGCCGCTGCCCGGCGAGCTGAGGGGTAGCCCCAGGGGAGGACCCCGCTGCAGCCTCCAGGTGTACCAGGGACCCGGCGCCCCTGTGCGAGCACACGGCCTCTGCTGGTTAGAGTTGCGCCGCTGTCCAACAGGGCAGCCCCTTGCTGGTTGCTGCTGAGCTCTTGGAATGTGGCCAGGCTGAGTTAAGATGTGCTGTCAGTGTACAATCCACACCAGATTTTGAAGGTTTAATGAGGAAAAGATAAAGAGCTCATTGTATTGGTTTGTATTGGTTGCATATTGAAGTGATAATAATTTAAATATACTAGGTTAAATAAAACAAGTTAATTCCACCTGTTTCTTTTGACTTCTGTTAATGTGGTTACCAGAAAACTTTAAATTACACATGTACCTGGCATTATAATTCAGTTGGACTGAATTGATTGTTTTGACGGTAGGAGGGTATCTTGTCCCCTAGGTCTTGTGCACAGAGGACACTGTCAGAACCACCTTTGGATCCCCTGGACCCTGCGCTTTGTAATTGCTGTTGGCATCGCAGGCCGGTGCTGCCATGGTGTTGATGGGCTGTCAGGCAGGGTTAATTGCACAGGACTTGGCCTCCCAGGGTCACTAGCTGGGGAACCCTGGCTTGGTGGCCTGACTTTGCTGGGACTCAGTTTACCTACCTGTAGCTGGCAGTTAAGTGAGCCTCTTGGCCCTCTTCAGAGACCCTACACACCTGTCTGTATGGGAGCCAAACTGCCCTGCATAGCAGCACAGGGGGTGTCTGGGGAGCCAGGAACTCAGGAAAGGGAGACAAGGCCTTGTCTCGCGTGTATAGAAGGCAGACCTAGGAGACTCCTGGCGGCCCTGGGGTCAAAATCTAGGTTTAAATGCCTTCCTGGCCTCTGTCGTGATCTTCCTTTACCCCAGGACTTAAGACCAGCTCTGTCACAGTCTAGAGCATTATGTGGGTTGTACCTGTGGGAATGGGGCAGAGGGCACTGGGCTGTGTTTTGGGGATGAAGCAGGCCCCGTATGGGGGAGCAGGAGGCCAGAGTCTTAGGGCTGTGACTGGGGCAAACAAGGCCTCACAGAGCTCATGTCTGGAGGGGAGATGGACAGTAAACCTGGACACCAATGAGTAAACCAAGTCACCAGCTTGGCGTAAGTGATGTGAGGAAGGTGGGCACTGAGAGTGTGACAGGGGTGAGGCTGGCCTGTGCTGCAGAGGGTCCAGGGACAGCTGTGAGGAGGAGGTATGGGACTGAACCAGAGAGTAAGAAGGGCCATCCGAGTGATCTGATTTATGTTTTAAGGAAATTTAAATGTGAAAAGTGAAACCATATACGTAGCAAATGAAAACAGGAGAGATTCCCTTTGAAATCTGGAAGTAGAAGACCTTTGCAGCTGTGCCTCAAAATCTAGAAAACCACAACAGAAGATCAACAGCCCAAAAGAAAAATGCCCAAAGGATGTAAATAATTCATTCACAAGAAAAGAAAAATAAATAAAAGGACAAAGGAAAAGCATAGGAAGGGAACTCAGCCTTACTTAAATAAGAAAAATGCAAATTAAAGCAATACTGAGATGCCTTTTCATCCATTTGAGAAAATTGGCAAGAATCCAAAACTTTGGGACCGCTTCCTCCTGGTGAGAGTTTGCAGAAACAGACCCTGTCTTATATTGCTCATGGAAGGTGCATTGGCATTACCTGTTAGAAGTTCCACTTCTGGGAATTTGTCCTACCTCATCCATGAGAAATGACATGCTAGGTGAAATAGCAAGAGACTGGAGATAGCTCAGCTGTCCATCCATAGGGGAGTATTATGATCTCTCCATCTGTATGGTGGAGTACCACGCTGCATGAAACAGGATGAGCACGACTGCCGTGTAGACATACCGTCAGTGAAGATGGCAGACACGGGGCAGGGTGTGCACTGTACTGCCTCCTGAGTGGAAAAGGCAGACATTCAGGCATGTATTCCTGTTGGTGTGTTTGCATAAAGAACCTGGAGGGAAGAGCTTCACTCCCTTTATAAAGACTTGGGAGACAAGTGACTGGGGAGAACTGGGTGGCTAGGGGGAGGGGTGGGAACAAGACTTCACTGTGTAGCTTTGTATATAAACATTTTTTAAACTGTTTTGAACTATGTGAATGTATTTCCCATTCAAGATAATAAATTACAAATATTTTGTCAACTATATCTCAATAATGCTAGAAAAAATACCACACCAAAAGTTTTAAAATTTTTTTAATTGAAGTATAGTCAGTTTACAATGTTGTGTTAATTTCTAGTGTACAGCATAGTGATTCATTTATACATACACAAAAAATGTTTTAAGAAGATCTCTCTGGCTGCAGCGTGGGGAATGGCTGGCAGTGGGGCAGATGGCAGGGCTCCAGAGGAAACAGGGACAGGACAGCCAGTTCCCTGGGGACCATTGTGTGGTCCAGGGAGAAAAGATGGGGTTTGGACTAGGGGGGTGGCAATGGAGGTGAAGAGAAGGGGGTGAATTAAAGAGCTGTTTTGGAAGTAGAACTAGTGGAACCTACCGATACATTGGATGTTGTGGGGACCAGGGAGAAGATGAAATAAAGAATGACTCCGGTGAGGAGGGTATAGCTCAAAGTGGTGGAGCACATGCTTAGTATGCACAAGGTCCTGGGTTCAATCCTCAGTACCTCCTCTTAAAAAAGTAAATAAATAAATAAACCTAATTGTCTCCCCCACCCAAAAAATAACCAAAAAAAAATTTAAAGCAAAAAAACCCGAAAGACTCTTGTGTCAGACTGGAGCATCTGAGGGGATGGAGTGGGGCAGAGAGGGATGCAGGCAGGTGTCATGACGGCTCATGACACGTGTCAGGTTCTTGGCCCAGTGCCTGGCACACAATAGACCCTATGAGTATGACGTTTAAGTCTCACGTCCTATGTTAATACAGAAATTCCTGTTATATATGCCTTGAATTCTTTTAAAATGAGGGCCACTTGAAAACAACTTTGTATTAAAATAATATACACATATATTCTACTATTGAGGGAGTGTGGTTTCCTGCTTCAGTTATTTTTGACTAGTGCTGCCATGAGGTTCTGGGACATGTCTCTGTGAATGCATGGATGCGCTTCTGCTGGGCATAGACCTCGGGGTGGAATTGCTGGTCACGAGATCGGTGCACATTCAGCGCTAGAAGATGCTGCTGCATCGTTTTCCAAAGCGGTTTACGCGAGAGTCCCCGTTGCTCCATGTCTTCAACAGTACGTGGGTTTGTCAGTCCTTTGCATTTAAGCAGGGTCACTTTTGTATATAAAACACCTGAAAAGTAAAGTAGGTCAAGAATGTGGACAAAGCCTCCGTCCCTCCGCATCCACTGTCTGCTGAGGAGCACAGAGTGGATTCAGCAGTGGCCTTGGAATAGGTAGGGCTGCTTGTAAGCCCTTGTTTTCCAGTCAGTCACGTGGGTCTGATGTGCACCCTTCCTGGGCCGGTGAGGCTCCAGGTGTCTCCCAGCACCAGCAAAGCTGGGTGCTCTCCAAGAGCACGTCCTCTGTGCTGCGCATTCATGCCTATGTCATTTAGTCCCCCTTAACAGCACAGGAGTGGGAGGGGCTGTTATCTCCCTTGATCAGCTGAGGCCACTGTGGCTCAAGGCTTGCCAGGGTCTCAGCTGGGATGGCCCAGGGATCATGGGAACCTAGATCTGCCTGACTCCTACCTTCTGTGCAGGACCCATATGTAGAGTCCTTTGAAGGAGAGGCAGGCATTTTAAAAAGTCAGGGGCTTCTCTTTAACAGCCTTTCCTGGGTGATGCTCCCCCTCCCTCACCCCGACACACTGTCCAGCCTGCACGTATTCCGGGGTGTGGCATGCATGAAGGAGGGTGGTCCCGGGTCCATTAACCTCTGTGGGTTCTGTGCTGGCATCTTCCAACGGATCACCGCAAGTTTTAGTTTTGATTTGCTTTGACTCAGCTGGTTTATCTAGCTGGAGTGTTTCTGGTAGCAGCTACACTGAATAAATCTAGCAGAGATGTAATAACAGTCCTAAAATACATCCCAGCCAGTTTTGTAGCTGAGGGAGTGAAGAAGCATCTTCCCTGGAGTGTGTGGGGTTGTTTTCAGGGAGGGAACACACTGTTCTTTATCTCAGGGGAGTTTATCATAATGCTGCCCAGAAGCCTGGAGAATGATGGTCTGGTCCCTCTGAGACCCCCCTGGGCTGCATGCCACAGGACCCTGTCCCCATCCCTCCTCCCACTCCCCAGGGCCTTCTCAAGTGACCTTTGTGGCCCCTCCCCCTCCCCCCACCTCACCACCTTGCTCCCAGTTGCGCAGACTCCTGGCTGGGATTTTCACTGACAGAGCCCTGAGCAGCCCCAGTACCCACAGAGCCTGGGCCCCTCACACTGCGGCACCCTCTGGCTCTCACCCACTTTCCTTTTCTCTCTTTAGCTCTTGTGCCAGCTCTTGAAAGACTGGCCTGGCCTCCAGTGGCCGGCTGATCACACTCAGGCCTGAGGAAGCCCCACATGCCCTCCTCAAGCCTGGCGTCTAGACCCTCAATGAGCTTACAAACATCCCCCGGGAAAAGCCGCCAGCTTTTGGCGTTTCCGTGGTGATGTCAGACATGGGGATATGGCTCTTTCCCTATCGTGGTGGCTAAGCCAAGAATAGACTCTCCCAGGAAGCTTGACGGAACAGGTCCCGGGGGCCAAGGTGAATAGCACTGGGCAGCCACCCCCTGTTCTCTGTGCCTCCTTGATGTGCGAGCTGGCTTTGAAGTCTCGAGGGAGCTCAAAGGAAGCCCCTAGGGGAGAGCAGCGCTTCAGAGGGACGGCCTGATGGGGGTCCCGGGGTCGTGGGGAGCGTGTGCCTCCATGGTGGCTCCCAACACTGCAGGTTCTCACTCCTCTCCCTAGCCTTTCTGTGGTAGTAGGTGTCCTCAGGTTTTCTGAACGGTTCCCACCTTCTTGCGGAGACAGAGCACTTGGGGAGTATCGACTCTGCTTTTTTTTTTTCCCGACTCTGCCTTTTAAAATAGCGGTCACCAGTGATGGAGGGAGGCCTGTAAGGTCCCAGTTAGGTGTCTGACCACAGAAACTGCCTTTACAGCCAGCCCTTTTCTAAATGAGGACTGAGCCAGAGAGATTCGGAAACCGGCAGAAGTGGAGAAGGTGGCTGATCCAGGGTCCCCCGCACCCCCAGCCCCCAATGCACCTGACTCCAAGCCCCAGTTTCCCCCACAGGACTGCCCTGCTTCTCATTAAAGATGCCCTCGTTCATCTGTTCATTCACTCACGCACCCTACAGATATTTACTGAGTGCTGCTTTTATACTGAAGACACTGCTGGAGGCCCCAGTGAATGGGGCAGATGGAAATCCCTGCCCTCGTGAAGCTGATGGTTCAGTGTGAGAAGTCAGGGGAGATCAGCGTGCAGAGCTCGGGAAAGGTTAGTGTCAGGTGGGGAGATGCGGAGCCAGGGTTGGGGGGCTCGGCCTCACAGACCCGGTGGTGTGTGAGCTGGGCTCTGACGCTGTCATCTGGGCCAGGAGCATCCCAGATGGGAGAACAGAAGGTCTGGGCCATGCTGATTCCTTCCTGGAGCTGCTGGGGCTGGTGCTGGCCAGGTGGGGCCCTCTTACTGCTCTGGAACTTGTGGGCGGGCGTGGTCATGGGACAGCTGTAACCGGCCTGGGTCCCCCCCAACAGGCCCTTTATTGGAGTCTATTCTTGAGCAGTTGGGCTCCCCCAGGGGAGCCATTCAGAGGCAGGGCTGGGCACAGCAGGGGCTGCAGGGGCCGTCCCAGGGGCTTGTCGGCACAAAGGGGAGCCCTGGAGGCATCTGCATGTGAAAGCGAGTGGGCATTTACTACATCCTGTCTCAGGACACTAAAGCACATCTGCTGGGCCCGTGCGGCCCAGCCTTTTAGCGGCCGGGCGGAAGGAAGCAGGCTCGGCCTCGGCCCGGGGCAGCCTCATAAAGCAATTCCCACCCAGGACTAACAGACCTGAGACCCTTCCTTCCAAGTGTGCACCGGAAGCCCTCGACCTTGTTAAAGCTCAGGCCCCGCCCAGCAGGTCCTAGAACCGAGGAACAGGGCCAGGGAGCCTAGTCTGAAGTGCGGCTGTAGGACCAACCCCCTCCTTGATGCTTGGCCACCCAGGCACCAACGGGCCCTGGGGATGCAGGTCCCAGGAGTGGCAGCAGTAACAGTGGCTACCAGGACTGCGGGAGAGCCAGGCACCTCACTGCGTTGCCTCATCCCATCCTCCACACGTGGCCCAGCACCTGGCAGAGGGGGCCCTTAAGGATTTCAGAGGGCTGGCCGTTTGTTTGAGTTTGTTTCGGCCAATGGGAGCTTTCCTAACTCAGCCTGGACCTTGGACAAGGGGTGTTTGTTGAGAATGCCCTGTCACTTGGGCTGCCATTTGCTCTCCGGGGGTGAGCAGGCCATCTTCAGAGCTGGGGAGGGGTCTGGGGCGGGTGGCAGGGCACAATGCTCTCCTCCCAGGCTGAGTTCTCGTTTCAGAATATCTGTAGTTCAAGCTTCGCAAGTCACAGGTGGCTTCCTTCTTGTAAGCAATCCAACTGTGCATGAATGTGCTAAGTAAAAAGTCCAAATCCTTGTCACCTGCTCCATCCTGGTCATTCCCCCATTCCCCCAGGAAGGACCCTGTGCTTCCTTCCACTCCTTTCCCTCTGTTTCCCCAAAAGCACAGAGGATTTTAAAAAGCAGCCCCTCCCCTTCCTGGCTCTGGTCCAGCCTCATAGTCTTCCCATCACACCCCCACGGCCCCCACACTCCGGGGGCAGCCCTGATGCTCCAGGCCCCTGGAGGCTGGAGTTCCCCGCATATCCCGAGCCAGGGGTTTCCAGTTATGGAGCCTCAGAGCGTTTATCTCCTAAATGAAATCTGGGGCAGAACCCCCCAAATTTTAAAAAACAGATAAAAGAGCAGTGTTTGAATAGTGTATATTTTCCTCTGTTCAAGTATGTAATATTGATTACGAGTTAAGTGAACATGACAAAAGTGTCTTGATGAATAACAGTGCTGAAGTCTGGGGTAGTAGAGAGCTCAACAGTGTATATACGTGTGTATAATTTTGTATTTGTGGCTGAACAACCTGCCCATCTATCAGGAGGGGATGAGGGAACAAGTTATGGTTTATCCCGACTGCAGAATATTCCGCAGCTGTTAACAAAGAACACGGTAGCTCTGTTTGGAGTTGACATTAGTTGATGTGACATGAATGTTGTATATAGTCAGTGAAAAGTTTATGGAATATTGTGTGTGAAATACCACTTTTGTTCAAAAAGATAAAGGTGACACACCCACCCTCGGGTACAGTAATGACAGAATTGTGATCCTGACTTGTGTGGAGGGAAACCGAGGGACGTCGGGGGATGTGTGAGGCTGCATCATGGCCACACTGTCGTGACAAGAGCTGTTTCTGATCTCAGCCTCGGCGGGCAGGGGCCAGCCTATGGAAATCAAGGGCAGCCAGGCCGGGGATCTTGGAGCAGAGTTACTGGTTTATCCCGACGATGCTGCCTCTGGTAGGAAGGCCCTGGCCGCTTAGGGGGTGAGAATGGCGCGGATCACTCATAAAGTCCACGAATGGAGTTGTGACCCCTGCCCAGCGCCCCAAGAATGTACAGGGAAGCCGTGTTGGTGCAGCCCTGCCCAGGCACTGCCTGTGTGGTTGTGCAGGGTGATTTTCTACCACTCTGGGGCTGGCAGGATGCTGCCCAGTTTGTAGAAAAGGAGCCTGAGGCTCAGAGAGGTGACAGGATTTGCCCAAAGCCACCTCATGAGGAAGGAGAGTGGGGGCCAGCACCCTTCCCTAAAAAATGGTAGATGTCAGCTCTGGTGTGTGAGGGCCTGGGTTTCGAGCCTCAGCTCCGCCCTGTTGTTGTAATATGGTCTCAGGCAAGCGCCTCAGCCTTTTTGTGCCTCAGTTTCCCACCTGTAACACCTGTGTCATGGGGCGTAAGAGTTGAGTCAGACATTTCCTTTTAAACCAACACTTTACTTGGTCCCCGTCTGGGAGCCAGAGGAGCATTTTGTTGCCTGAAGGGTCAGTTAATGGTGAAGAGATGGTTATTTTACGAATAAGAAGATAAGAAGAGTTTCAGTTGAAATTCATGCAAATTCAAAACAAAATCGCTCAGCTCTGCCCAGGGAATTGTATTTTTCTCATTTGTATATATTTTCATGAGGGCAGTATTAAAGGGTTCTTGTCCAAGATGTGCCCCTGGCAAGTCACTTGGCCCCTCCAAACCCCAGGTCCTCATCTGCAGATGGGAACATTGACCCATTTCTCAGTCCGTCTCTAGGATTCATCATGAGCATGTGAGGGACATGGGGGTCAGCGGGAGGCAGCCATTCACGGGGAGCTGCTGTAACTACTGTGGGGGCTCCCTCTGTCCTGGGTGCCCCTGGGATGTCTGCCAGGACAGTTCAGCCCTGAGTTTTTACCCCAGGCTCCCTTTGCTGGATTGAACTTTACCCTCTTCCTTAACAGTGCCCCTGGATGAGGCTCTCTGGCTTCATCTAGCAGACCTCCCTTACCTGCTGGCTCCTTCTGCTGTCCTGGGCTCCCTGGGCGTCTGGCTTCCTGTCCGACAACCTGCCTAGAGGGTCCCGATGTCCCCAGCACCCAGTACCTGGCTTACCATAGGTGTGGTTGTCGTTGTCAGCACCATCGTCTTCACTGTCATTCCTTGAGTATTTGCAGTGTACCAGGTGCTTCACTATAGTCCTATCAAGTAGTGACTGCTAGTGCCCCATTTTACAGATGTGAAAACTAAGGTTGGAGAGGGTTAGGTAACAAGCCTTGGCCACACAGGAAGGAGGTGGCAGAGGTGCTGTGCGTGTGTCGTCTCCCACAGGGCAGGCTTCCACCTTATCCTGAGAATGACTGGCCTCTGTCCCCTGCAGCTCTTAAACACTTGACCACCTGTGACCGCGCTCAGGGGAGGACGGGCTAGTGGCTGACCTCCCAAGGTTGAGGAGTGGTCCAAAGAACCCATAATGCCTGGAAACGTGTCCTCAGGCACTTCTTGTCGCTCTGGGCCTCAGTCTCCCCCTCTGTGAAATGAGCCGCTGGGTTGGACAGTCTTGAAGTTCTCCTCTGGTTTCTAGATTCCCATGCACTTGATTCTTCCTTTTTTTCTTTTTTCTTTTTCTTGTTTAATTGAAGTAGAGTTGATTTACAATGTTGTGTCAGTTTCTGGTGTACAGCATAATGTTTCAGTTATACATATATGTACATATATTCCTTTTCACATTCTTTTTCATTATAGGTTACTATAAGATACTGAATATAGTTCCCTGTGCTATTCAGAAGAAATGTGTTGTTTATCTGTTTTATATATAGTAGTTAGTATCTGCAAATCTGGAACTCCCGGTTTATCCCTTCCTACCTTCTCCCCTGATAACCATAAGTTTGTTCTCTTGTGAGTCTGTTTCTATTTTGTAAATAAGTTCATTTGTGTCATGTTTTAAGATTCTACATATAGATGATATCATATGGTATTTTTCTTTCTCTTTATAACTTACTTCACTTAGAATGATTATCTCTAGGTCCATCCATATCGCTGCAAATGGCATTACTTTATTCTTTTTTACGGCTGAGTAGTATTCCATTATATATAATATGTGTATATATGTATATACACACACACACACACACCACAACTTCTTTATCCAGTCATCTGTCAATGGACATTTAGGTTGTTTCCATGTCTTGGCCATTGTAAATAGTGCTGCTATGAACACTGGGGTGCAGGTGTCTTTTTGAATTAAGGTTCCCTCTGGTTATATGGCTAGGAGTGGGACTGCTGGATCATATGGTTAGTCTATTTTTAGTTTTTTAAGGATTCTCCATACTGTTTTCCATAACTGCTGCACCAAACTACATTCCCACCAGCAGTATAAGAGGGCTCCCTTTTCTCCACACTCTCTCTAGCATTTATCGTTTGTGGACTTTTTAATGATGGCCATTCTGACCAGTGTGAGGTGATACCTCATTGTAGTTTTGATATGCATTTCTTTGATAATTAGCGATAGTGAGTATTTTTTCATGTGCTTATTGGCTATTTATATGTCTTCATTGGAGAATTGCTTGTTTAGTTCTGCCCATTTTTGGATTGGGTTCTTTGTTTTTTGGTTATTGTATGAGCTGTTTGTATATTCTAGGAATTAAGCCCTTGTCAGTCGCACCATTTGCAAATATATTCTCCCATTCCATAGGCTGTCCTTTTGTTTTGTTTATGGTTTTCCTTGCTGTCCATGTACTTGATTCTAAATTGTGTTTATTAATAAATAGTAAAGTGACGTTGTGGGCAATGCTTGTCCCTTTGATCTGAGCTCAGAGGCTCAGGCAAGTCAGAGAGAGAAGCTACTAGATGACAGCTCAGGCGGCCTGGGCATGGTGGGGTGTGCCATGTGTTCCATAAGGGCCCTGGCTTTGGGGTCTGCCCCATGTGTATTTGACCTCATTGTTGCCCCCAAGGTCATGGGTTGGCTGGCCTGGACTGGACTGAGAGGCTTAGCCAGGGCCAGCTACGTGCGTCATTGCCTCTCATGTTCTTTCTCTTCTCTCTGTCCTGACTTTGGACTCCATTCCTTGTCTGGACTCTGACGACACACTGCCCAGCAGAGTATCAGATGGAGAGTGGGGCGGGACCTAAGGGACGTCACTGCTGGCCATCAGCCTAGCCAAAAGGTCTGCTCTGGTGGGGCCAGTGGAAAGAAGGGGGAGTCACAGCCAGAGCTCCTGGCAGAGGCCCTTCCCAGGCCCCTCAGTGTGCATGGTCCGGTGGGGATGCTAGCACGTGGCAGGGCTCATGGTGTGTCCTGTGTGCCCCACCCTGGAGAGCCAGAAGACTACATGGTACCGTTATCCCGTTTCATGAGCAGGACTCAAGACCCCCAGGCGTCTGGCCTGTGGATGTGCGGCCAAGGGCATGGGCCAGGTGCAGGTGCAGGACCCCAGCTGGGGAGCCAGACCTGTTCTCACAGGGGCAAAAGCCTTTCTGTTGCTGCTGCAGCCACAGGCAGCTCCCTGACCCCGAGCTGATGCCCATCATCTGGGCACACAGGGAGCTGGACCAGGTCCCTCCCTGAATCAACGTGGGAGCCCCTTGGTCTCTGTGAATGACTGTATTTTTCTACTGCAGAACCTTCCCTGCTCTGTTCATAGGCTCCTGTTTGATCTTCTAGTTTAAAAATTGGGTTCTTGGAACAAATATGCAAGTTTCAATTTTCCAAATATGTGTTTTCAGTCTCCATGGCTTTCTCAAAGGGAAGCAGCTGAAGATCTCAAAGGCAGGCAGCGGCTGGCGCTGCCCGGGAGCCCTGTTGCGTGACAAGATCTTGATACCAATGGACTGGGCGGCTGAGACGAATGTTCTCTGAGGATCTTGGTTGAGCGCTGCCGCCTGCGTTTCAGTTCATAATGACCCTCTGAAGTGTTGTGGGTGTCCTTTCCCTCCTGGAAAAACCAAGGCATAAAGTTTTATTTATCTGCAGCTCTGGGCCTTTCGGTAGTAGCAGGGACCTTCCACCCTACCAGGTAGCATCCTGAGTTGTGGCCACAGGGGCAGAACGGCTGTGGATCAGGGAGACAGGAATGAGGGGAAACACCCCTCCCCTCCCCCACACTCCCCTTCCCTTTTGGTGAGTTTCTCACCCAGGAGAGGGTTCCAGGTTACTGAAGTAGAGGTGGCCCTGGCCTCGGTAGGAGACCAGAATTCCAGCCCAGAGCAGGGCCTGTGGGCCTCACACAGCTCTTTTGAAGACCAGCCCAGGGATGAGCAAATCAAAAAAGGTAAATCCAGCTTTCTCTGTGATGGCGAGAAAGTCACCCATCCCCTCTGGGCGCTAACCTCATTTGTCACTTCAAGTGTGACCTGCTAGTCCGTGGCCTTACCTTCCCACCCAGGAACCCACCCAACTTGAGGCCTTCTCCCCTCCACTGTCCTGTAAGGGTCTCGCCCCTGTTGAGGGGCGGGGGAAGCGTGGAATTTGGAGTCATGATTAGTCTGGTCTCTCAGACCCTCCACACGTTCCCCCCTCAGGTGCTCCTTGGAAGCCCAGGTGGGTGCAAGGGAGGGGAGGTCCTGGCAACTGCGGGCCTCTCTACTTTAGCTGCTTGGTAACAGGTGGCTGGGGTGAGGTGCGCGAGCGCCCCAACCTGCTCTGAGCAAATAGGGCAGGTAGAGTGGGGAACGATGCCTAGCCACTGGCAAGTGTTCTCAGCTCACATTCAGTAGGCACCTCCCGTGGGCCAGGCCCGAGCAGGCACGTTGCAGGTCTCATGGGAGCCTCACGGGGTGAGATCGATGCTATTATCGTCCCCATTTTCCAGATGAAGAAACTGAGCCACTGAGAGAATAAATAGCTCGCTGGAGGTCCCACAGCCATTAAGTGGCAGAGCTGGGACCCAGCCCACAGTCGTCATACTCTGAAGCACCTGGTCACCACTTGGCCACCTGGCCCTCTGCTCAGTAGCAGAGTGCCTCTCTTACACATTTGTTCCTCAGCCTGCAGAAAGGAGTCCCTTGCTCTGGCATCGTGTGTATAGGCCCATCCTCTTGTCTGCCTGCCTGGGCTCATCCTGCTCACTGTGCTTTCTCCTCTGGAATTCTCTAGAAATCTTGCACCAGAAAGGATTAGAGACAGACGCTAGAGCAGTGGTGAAGCAGTGTTGCCCATGGGCAGGACTGGCAGTGAGCATGGAGTTTCTTCCCGAGGTTCTCTGGGTACCAGAATAACTTGGTTCCATCACCAGGCGGGCCCATCACAGCTGGAATTTCGATCAGTTAGGTGCTTCTCACAGAAAAGCTTTGCTGTGCTTCAAGGGCTGTGACAGCCAAGCAGGAAGTGGATGGGTTCTGCCTGGGTAGGGAAAGGGGTCTGGGGGGGCTTCCTGGAGGAGGGGACATATGAACCAGGCTTTGAAGGATGAGTAGGATTTGCCCACAGGGGAGGGTGAAGACAAAGACTCAAGGTGATCAGAGGGCCTTCTGGGTCAGATGAAGGTGACAGATTCCCAAAGGCTGGAGTGGGGTGGGGAGACGGACGCAGCTAGGAGGGGCCTTGTCTAGGGCATCCTCCTTGTCCCCTGCCCAGCTGCTGCTTGGCGAGCCTAGAGGGCAGCAGGCTGTGGAGCTGTGCCAAGGTCAGTCAGGATGTCCAGTAATCGTCCTAGCACTCTACCTGCTACGGAACGATAATGAGAGGGTTTCCATTATTTTCGGGTGAGCGCCCCTGGCAGATGCCGACAGCCAGCAGATGTGTGAGGTCTGAGGTGATTTGCAAGGGACCGGTTCATATGATGCACGGTAATTGCACCAGGCGACGTTGTCACTCAGAGCTTGTCCCGGCCTCCGGGATGAGGTAAAGGTCAGTTCAAAGATCTGGTGTGGCCACAAGAAGTAGGGGCAAGTCCCCACCCTCTCGGGAGACCCAGGGAGGGTGCAGTGGACTGAGGCGGAGGCCATAGTCTCAGAAGGGCTGTCTGACCCAAGCCTCACTGCCAGGGCCCTGCGGTGGGCCCCCTCTTCCGAGGGTTCTTGGGTGTTGGGGTTCGGGATGACATGGCCTGTCCCAGAGCTGGGCCCATCCCGATGCCAGAATCTCTGGACTTCGCTCCCCCTGGGGGGCCCTTTGCAGGCCGTGTCACAGCTGAAGCCACACCTGGCTTGGGCTTTCCTGACATTGAATTTGTGTGTTCCAGGCCTCCCTAGGCTGAATCTGACATCTGGCAGCAGACCCCTCCAGGAGATGCCGAGGGCTTGGTTCCTGTTTCATCTGCTGCAGCAGACTACTGCAGCCTGGGGGGCTTAACAACGGAAGTTCACCTTCCTGCAGCTCTGAAGCCCGGGCATCCAGGATCGAGGTGCCAGCAGGGCGGCTTTTTGGCCAGAGTCCTCCTCCTGGCTTGAAGGGGGCCGCTGTCTTGCTCTGTCCTGATTTGGCCTCTTCTCTGTGCTGGCAGAGAGAGCTCTGGTGTCTCTTCCTGTAGGGACACTAATCCCATCATATCATGGCCCCACCCTTATGACCTCATTGAACTTTCCTTACCTCCTTAGGGATTCAGCATATGACTTTGTGGGAGGGCCACAATTCAGCTCGTAGCACTGGACATTCAGGGCACCCCGGTCAGTGCTGACCCACCTTTTCACACTTTCCGTCCTGCTAGCACACACAGCCTCCCCTCCTGTGGTGTCAGTTTCCCTTCCAGCGAGGAGGAGCTGGGCCTTGCCTGGGCACGGTGCTTCCCGTACTGGGAAAGCGCCAGCGCCTTGGCTCCCTGGAGCCAGGGAGCCAGGGCCTCGCCCGCCGCCCGCCACCTCATCCTCAGTTGTGGCCTTGTGGGCTTCACTCCTGACAAGCTGCATGACCTTCTCAGGTCTCTGGTTCCTGGAGTCTCTGTTTCCTTGTCTCTGGAATGCGGATCATGGTTCTCACCCCCTCAGCACATGCTCAACACCCCCTGTGCTCCAGGCACCTGGCCCTGGGGGTGCTCATAGGGGACACAGACCTTGTGGCTCTGCCCTCAGGGAGTGAGGATGAAAGCAGATCACAGCATGGAGCCCAAGGCAAGGCTCAGGGTGATGTCGTATTCATGCTTCACTCCTTTAATAATCATAATGAACACGTGCTATTTTCAGTAATTAAGAAAAATGAAGAGAGGACCTGGGACTTGTCCCAAGCGGTCACAAACTCCAAAGAGGCTGCGGCCAGGGCACGAATGAACAGACCCACAGGGAGGGGCCTTCCCCAGGCTCTTCCCACCGGGTGTTCCAAGGATGGAATTAATCCTAAAGCTAGTGCTTTGGTTTTAAAGCATGTGTTTTGGATGAACTCACGTTGGTGTTCCAGGGGAGAGCAGTGGCTCAGGTGTCCTGAAGTGAGTTCCGTTATTTACTCATTTTTTTATGGGCACGGAAGTTGTGTTTGGAATAGCAGATGTGAGGCACTGTCATCTCGCTGTCACACCGATTGCTCACTGTTCTGAGAAGGTCACAACGTAATCCATTAGCAATAATTAGTCCCCCGGCACCCCCTGCACTTCTTCTCTCAACTGCTCCATTAACTTGGATGCGAATCACACATCCCGGGTGCCAATCAGTGAAGATCTGTCCGTAATGTACAAGGTGGTGCTATTAGTTACAATATATTAACTGCCTAATTTAAAAATACAAAAGCTGTCTTTATGAAGGGCAATTAAGCACTAAACGTAATTGATAATTCATAACCCTCTGATTAGAAAAGACAAATACTAAGAAAGGACTGAATCACCTGGGTTATTGATTCCGACATTGTCAGCCTCTCTGTCTGCATTCACCCCATTGTCAGTTGATCTATCAATTTGTTCCCAAATCACACCTGCCGGCTCCAGTGCTCGGAGGGTCTGGAGGCTCGTGATAAGGTGGGAGTGCATGTTTTCACCACTGAATCCTGTCTGTTTCCATCGGGGCTTGTGAGGGGGCTGCAAGCCCAGAATACCCTCCAGGGGAAGCAGTAGGTGTCCTAAGGAAGGAGTCATCTCACAGCTGTCATCTGGATTTTCCATCACTCAGTCATCAGCAAACGCTTTTTGGGGGCCTGATGTGCACTAAGCCCTGTGTGAAGCACTGGGGATGCTGAGGAGTGTGGAACGGACCCCCTTCCTGACCTCATGGAGCACATGGGTCCAGGGGAGAGATGACGGACAAATGCATAAATGAGATGATTGGAGATACTGTTTCTTCTTAGAAAGAAAAAGGTAGAGACAGAGCGGGGGCAGCATCACACAGGATGGTCAGAGAAGGGGACATTGGACAGACCATCCACCTTTTCCCTAAGGTTTCCCCAGCCTCTGGACTTGCAGCCTGGTATCTTCCAAGACCCCCCACTGTGCTCTCTGCAGATGCAAGATATGATGGCTCCCTCACTGTGGCTGGGGTTTATCCAGGGAGAGCTGTGTGCTCTGGGCCAGGCCTGTGTGGCTGGCCCACCTCTTCCCACCTCTCCCGGCCTGCTGGTTGCCTTGCTTGGGGTCCCTCCAGCCTCCTCTCCTGCGCAGCCAGGCCCGCAGCACTGACTGTTTCCGGGTCCCCTTTCCTTCTGCTGGTCACTGTTCTTTTGCCTTCTTGCTTGCCTTCAGGTCTCAGCTCCTGGGCTGTCTCCCGGAGGAGGCCTCCCCGACCTTCCCACCCTCCCTGGCCACCCTGTCTCTTCTCCCATTTGATCCTTCCCAGCACCTCTCCTGTCTCCATCACCAATCCTCCTTCCTTTGTGCAGTTTCCCACTGAACCCACCTGCTGAGGGTCCCGGGGACAGAGAGCTCACCCATGGGCACTGTTGCAATTCCGTGCACCCAGCCAGGCACTCAGTGGGTGCTCAGTAGCTGCCTGTAGAAGGTCCAGTGTTATTTCATGGAGGCATCTTCAGATATCTGCTTTGTCAGCCTTTCGTTCAGAGAACCTGCCTGGGTGCAGCCAGGACGTGGAGCCTCCCGTGAGCTTGGACGGGAAGGATGTCAGTGCGGCCAGTGTTTTGCGACATCCCTGGCTTACGTCACGTTAACTCACCTGTGTGCCTGACAACTCTGTCTGCACACTTTTCTTTAGTGACAGTGATGAGAAAACACACCTCAGCTTAGTCCCTTGGCCCTTGTACTTTTGGGAAATAGGGATACAGAGTTAAGGCGAGGCATACTCAGCTCAGATGCTAAGTGGAAATGCTCATTGTGGTGGGAGGTCCAGAGGGGCGGCCAGGACAGTTGGAGGTGTCCTCCAGCCAGGCTCAGCGGCGTGGTGTGGTGCAGGAAGTTGTCGAGAGTGGGTCTTGGAAGGTGGGAGAATTGGCAGCGTATTCCAGGTGGAGGGGTGGGGATGTGTCCCAGGTAGGCAGGGAGGCCTGGGCAGAGGTCAGGTGGGAACCTGGGGAGTCTCAGGTGTGCCAAGCTCAGTGAGGGTGAGAAGGCGGCTGTGGAGTCTGCTCCAGCTGAGAATCCCCAGCCTGAACACGCCGGGTCAGCCGAGGCCCAGCTCAGGGCCTGGTCTGCCCTGGACCGTGCCCATTGCCCTTGGAAGAGTGCCCATCCAGCCCCTTCCCCAGGGGGCCACGTACTCCGCGTACTGACAGCCCCTCCACCTACTGACAGCCCCTCCACCTGTCTCCCCACTTCCAGACTGAAGCGGTCCCCGCTGAAGGTGAGATTCTGCACCAATGAGTCACAGAAGTCCCGGGGAGACCTGGTGGGGCTGCTTCGGCGGCTGGGCTTTGACATCTCTGAGGGCGAGGTGACGGCCCCAGCCCCAGCCACCTGCCTGATCCTGAAGGAGCGAGGCCTGCGGCCACACCTGCTTGTCCATGACGGTAGGCTTGCGGTGCCCTGGGACCTTGTGGGGGTGAAGGCGCTTCCTTTCCAGGTGGGGGCTGGGCGGTGGGGGGGATCCTTGTCACCTGCGCCAAACCACTGGAGGGACATAGAGGTAACACCTGGCTCCTGGTGGCACCCATGGGTTTCAGGGTGGAAACCTGTGGGCTCCCTGCTGGGGACCTGGCCCCATTCATCCCCACCCCAACCTCGTACCAGACGATGCTGAGAGGCAGGTTCCAGATGGAGCCTCGGAAGAAGGCCCTGAGTTTGCTCTCTGGGACCTGGAGTGGAATGAGAGTGCAGGGAATTGTCAAGGGGGCAAAATCTCAGCTTCTGGGTGGGTGTGTGTGTCAGAGAGAGAGAGAGAGAGAGCAAGCAAGCGGATGAAGAGCTGGACTGAGGTCTGAAGGGTTCTGGGACCCGTAGGCTGAACTGTATTTGTGAGGACCAGCCCCGCTCTCCGGCAGATGGCACATGTTTACTTCCTGATTTTAGACTGAATGCAAGAAAAGAGTCCTTTGACCCTCAGAGGGGAGTTTTTCTGGAATGAAGAGGAAGGAACAATATTACCTGGTGCCTTCTGAATACTTAAAAAAGCAGAGCTATAAGCAACGCCTCAGAATTCAGGGCACTTCCCTATCGTCTCACTGAGTCCCCCTCCTTCCTTCCCCTGCACTTGGTATTTTTACTTAGAAACCTCTGGCAGAGACAGGCATGCTTTTCTGCCTCCAGGCAGCGGGGATGGGAGGGCAGTCCCAGAGATGGAGGGAGCTCCCTGGAGGTCCGGGCATCAAGTGCACAGCTCTGGTGCCAGTCAAGGGTGACATGCCCAGCCTTTAGAAATCGTGTTTCTCAAAATGCTTCCTCTGGGATCTAGGATCCTTGCCAGTGTCTTTAGAACAGATCCTCAAAGAAAGAGAGAGACTTAAGATAGAAAATCCCCCCTCCCCAGGGCAGTGGGAGGGGCGAGGGTGGGACAACCAGAAATGAGAGGGAAACTCAGGGTTTGCCTTGAAGGTGACATTAATCAGTGAGTCCAATAGGCAGATATTAGAGCAGGAGTCGCTCTAGGAGAAGCCGGATGCCCTTCACCTGTAATTCTGCGTCTGTGTTTTCCACGGATGTACCTGTGTTTTCAGACTTTGAATCTTTTTTTTAAGTTTTATTGTTGATGAATTCCACCCCCCACCATGTTTTATTATGAGAATTTCAAACATGCGGCAAAGCTGAAAGAATTTTACTTGGAATATTTGTATGCCCATCACCTTGATTTTACCAAAGGACATTTTGCTATTTTTCCTTCATGATGTGTCTACCTATCCCTCCCTCTGTCTGTCCATCTTTATCTTTTCGATGCATTTCAAAGTAAATTGCAGACATTGGTACCCTTCTCCTAAACACTTCGCATCATGATCTAGAGTTCATCAGCTGTTTAGTTTTTTCTTTTGATGTAAAATTTACATTAATGAAATGCAAAAATCCCAAGTGTACTTTTGCTGAGTTTTGACCAATGCACACATCTGTGTAACTCAGACCCCTATCAAGACCCAGAGCATTACCATCGCCCCGAAAGTTCCCTCTTGCCTTTCCCTGTCAGTCTTCATCCCCAGCCCTTGTAGAAGCACCCGCTATTCGGATTTTTTCCATTATAAATAAATTTACCACGTCTTGAATTTCATATAATCATAGCACATCTAGTTGTTGGGGTTCCCAAGACCACCCTCAGGCTTGGTGATTTGCTTGAAGGACTCACAAGACTCAGAAAACTGGTCCTACTCATGGATCTGGTTTATTTCAGTGAAAGACTACAGATAAAACTCAGCAGAGGGAAGAGGTGTGTGGGCAGAGACCAGGAGAATCCAGGCATGAGCGTCCAGTGGCGTTGTGCTGGGATGCACTTGAGTCTCCCAGCAGCGATGTGTGACAGTACGTGTGCAGTGCTGTCACCCCGAGAAGCTCAGTGGAGCCTTGTGCCCAGGGCTTTGTTAAGGGTCAGGCAGGACGGCATACAGCCCCCGTGGGCCTGACCCTGGCTACTCAGTCTCCAGCCCCGCAGGTGACCAGCTGATACGGCGTGGCCTGGGGTCCCAGGCACACAGAAACACCCTTCCAGGCAGAATATTCCATGGGCTTGGAGGTGGTCTCCTGGGAGCTGACGGCAGGCCCACCCTGAAGACCGCCTTTCTCTGGCCATGCAGGGCGTGAGCTGCCCAGGCCTGCCGAGTTACCCCTTTCTTTGTGTGTAGGGCTTCCTTCCCCGGCATACTGTTCGTCTGCACGTACCGGCAGGTCTCTTCTGCTTGACTGCAGAGTGGTATTCCTTTGCGTGAACATCCCATGGTTTGTTTATCCATTCCCCTGTTGCTAGACACCTGAGTTGTTTCAGGTTTAGGCCATTAGGAATAAATCTGCTGTGAACATTCCTGCGTAGTTCTTTTGGATAAACACTTAGGAGTGACCTTTCTGGGTCATAGGGTAGGTATGTGTTCAGTTTTATGAGAAACTGCCAGCCCCTTTCCCAGAGGGCCCGTATCATTTTACATTCCTGCTGCTCCACAGCCTCACCAGCACTTGGTGGTGTCAGCCTCTCCATTCTGGTGGGTATGAAGTGGTATCTCATTGTGGTTACTTCAATTAAAAAAATTCTTTTTTTTTTTTAATGGGGGAGGTAGTTAGGTTTATTTCTTTATTTTTAGAGGAGGTACTGGGGATTGAACCCAGGACCTCATGCATGCTAAGCATGCTCTTTATCACTTGAGCTATATACTCCCCCTACTTCAGTTTTGTTTTTTTTTAATTCAGAAAGGTCAACATCTAATACCAAGAGAGGTGAGAGCATGTTTCTTCCAAGGAACTAAGACATTAGGCCAGTGACTTGATTTATTCTTGCAGCTTTCCCTATTTTAATTTAAAATGGGGAGGATAGAGGAGGAGGAGGAGGAGACTCCTGAGGGGGCTGGTGCTGAGGCCGGCGGGGATGAGTTCATACACTCAGGACGCACATGTGTCCTGCTGTCCTGTCTCCAGTGGGGTTTGGCTGAAAGATGAGAGTGGTTCTTACAGTTTGGAGCCAGCAGAACCAACTCTGGAAAGGTTGCAAGCAGCCTCATTTTGCCCTCCAGTTAGGAGTTTGTGCCTTCCAGACAGATTTCCCTTCTTGGTTGCAAAGTTACAGATATTCTGACTATAATACTGAATTAAGGGAGCTCCTGGGGTGATTCTAGTGTTGGGGTGGGGGTCCCAGGGATAGGTCCGTCTTTCTCCTAACAAGCCCTCTAACTGTGGGGAGCCAAAATTCCTTCATCTGTAAAATGGGAGTAATGCCCCTTCCTTGCCCACCTCCCATGGCAGCTGTGAGGATGGAAGAGAGCACCTGAGAAAGGGACAGGCAGACTGCGGGCACAGGTGTCGCTGGTGGGCGATGGGAGGAAGGCCACCCCTGGCTTCATCCTTCTTCCTCTCTCTTTCCAGGAGTCCGCTCAGAATTTGATCAAATAGACACGTCCAACCCAAACTGTGTCGTAATTGCAGATGCAGGAGAAAGCTTTTCTTATCACAACATGAATAAAGCTTTCCAGGTGCTCATGGAGCTGGAAAATCCTGTGCTCCTCTCACTGGGAAAAGGGTAAGTCGGCTGCAGGGAGAGTCGTTTCTGGCTCTTTGGACGATGCTGCATGCATCTCTGACTTAGAGAATCCTCAGAGAAGATGGGAGAAGTGGGCACGGAGTGACTTCCTTTCCCTTGCCTCCCTTTTTCTTTCTTTTTTCCCCCTTCATTTCTTCATTTCTCTCTTTTGATAATTTTTGAGGCTATTAGAATGCCCCATCTTTAGGAGCTGGCCAGTCAAGCTTCCACATGGCTCTGAGGCTGGGAGAGGCTCTGGGGCAGGGGAGGGTCAGGAGGGTCACTGCAGAGGGGACCCCTGGGTATCTCAGGGGGCACATGCTAACTGTCCCAAGTTTAGGTCCATTTCCACAGGATTCAGTACAAGGCATGGATGGATTGTGCTGAGGGGACACCTAATAGTGGAAAACAGGCTTAAGGGCTCATGGGATGCTCTCTTCTGGGCCCCACATCTGCACAGCACGGTCTCTGTAAGGTCATGAGTTTGTGACCAACATTATTGTCTGAGTCTTTAGCCCAGCCCTCACCATCTCTTTTAAAAAACCATGTTGATTATTTTCCTTAACCTCTTTTACCACCAAGACTGCACACGTTTATTGGAGAAAAATTAGAAAATACAGATGAACAAAAAGAAAAAAACAAAAAGAATGTTCAGTCCCACCGCCCGAGAAAATAGCTGTCCGCGTTTTGGTGCGTGTCCTCCGCGGCTCCCTGTGCAGGTGGATCATCACGGATGGGTGTGTTCGCAACAGTGATGTCTTCGCCTGTTTTTAACTGTTCACCAAATAATATTTTGTAAATGTTTTTCCATACAATAAGTAGATATCTCTGCAGCAAGGCTATTCCTATAATTTTTTTTAACAGTCTCTCCTGTAGCTTTTTAACTGATGCCTACTAATGGACACTTAGGTTGTTTCTGATTTTCTACCAAAGTGAGGCTGTGATCAGTATCTTCGTGCATTTCGGATGATGTGTATTTTTGAGGTTCTGGACACATGTTGCCAAGTTGCTTTCCAGAAAGCCGAGCAGATTTATTCTGTTCTCCATGGAAGCAGCACTAGCATTTTAGAATCATAGGCTCTAAGGATGGTTGCAAGGATACTGGGGTCCCACCCCAGCTTCTCGTGCGGGGCAAGAATTCTGTGGCCATCTCTGAGGAAGCGTTTCCTGGCTTAGGTGCTCCTGGTGACTGGGAGCTTCCTACCTCTGTCTGCTGAACACAGTGGCTGTTCCAGTAGACACGAGAGGGACTTGATCTGGCCACCAGCCATTGCTAAGCACTTTACGTAGTTCGCGGTGTTAACTTCTGACCATAGCACCATAAGCTGTAGGCAGTATCATTGCCATTTTACAGATGGGGCATACTGAGGCATAGGGAGGTGAAGTAAACTGTGGTTCCACCATCGATAAATGCCAGCAGAGCCAGAGTGCCACCGAGAGCCTGTGCTGTGTCACCTCTAGGCAACATTCAAGAGCAGGTATTTGGCCCACACAAGATCTTAAATTTTTTTTGAGCCTGTTTTAAAAATTGGGAGATTTTACATAAAGTAACGAAATTTCTGGATTCTTCTGAAAAATCAGAAGATCTGGCAGCACTGGCCCCGCATTCCCGAGCGCACCACAGCTTGGCTGGAGCCACAGCCTCCACTGGTCTTGGTTCACCACAGACCCCACCACCTCCTGTTACTCCTTCTCCAAGCTTCAGAGTCGATTGCCATTCGTCTTGTTTGTCTTTCTCACAGTAGAGAAATATTTTTGCATGGTTATGTCTGTTTCAAAATAGGCAAACGAGAGCGATTTCAAGAAAGGAAAGAGGAGAAATATTTCTTTTAGGAACTACAAACATTCTAGTGTGTTTCTCATGTAAATGAGAAGTGTCCTGTGTTAGTCAGTGTTCTCCAGAGAAACAGAACCAGTAGGATGTGGAGGTACATATATGTACAGTCCCTGACTTAGCGATGATTCAAGTTAGGATTTTTTGACTTTATGATAGTGTGAAAGCTATGCATGTGCAGTGAAAACCATACTTTGAATTTTGAATTTTGATCTTTTCCTGGATGCAGTAAATACCCTCTTGTGATACTGGGCAGTGGTGGAGAGCCCAGTGAGCCACGCGATCGTGAGGGTGAACAACTGATACACTTAAAATTGTTCTGTTCCCGTATTTAATAAATTACATGAGATCATGAATGCTTTATTCTAAAATAGATTTTGTGTTAGATGATTCTGCCCAATTGTAGGCGAATATAAGTGAGCACATTTAAGGTAGGCTGGGCTAAGCTGTGGTATTTGGTAGGTAAGGTTTATTAATTGCATTTTTTACTTATATTTTCAACTTACGATAGGTTTATCAGGATGTAACCCAATAGTAAGTCGAGGAAGATCTGTATATAAAGAGAAGTTGATTATGGAGGTTAAGTATATCCAAAATCTGCAGGGTAGGCTGGCACGCTGGAGACTTAGGGAAGAGTTGCAGTCTGAATCCCAAGGCTGTCTGCTGGCAGATTCCTTCTTGCTTGGAGAGGTTAGACTTTGTTCCAGTCTGGCCTTCAGCTGATTGGACGAGGCCCACCACATTATGGAGAGAAATCTGCTTTACTCAAAGTCCACTGTTGTAAATGTTAATCTCATCTAAGAAACATCTTCACAGAAGCATCCAGAGTACTGTTAGACCAATATCTAGGTAGCTTGGCCCAGCCAAGTTGACATAAAATTAACTGTCACTGTCCCCTTTCTAACCTAACAACCTTCTGCAGTTTATGTCCCTGCCAACCAGAGAACCTGGCCTGCTTAACCCTTTTACGCTCCTGGCTATGCTCTGTGTCCTGTTTGCATCCCTAAAGTTACCAGCCTGTCACTAGAGAACAACACATTTAAGAAGCTCTGCTGTAATTCATTTCTGTTAAAACTTTTTTCTTTAAAATTGTCTCTAATTATTAAAAGCTATAATTCCAGATTATGGATAGCAATCAAAATAGGTATGTTGAAAAAGAAAAAAATACGGAATCGGTTTCTTTTAGCTTTGTGATTCTGCAGTAAATTCAATAGTAAGGCAAGGGTTTGTTTTCCAAATAAGCAACTAGTGGAGCCTCCAGCTGGTGGGGCTTCTGGCTTGGGCTATAGGTTGGGTGATCAAACATCAGAGAAAGGAACCAACAGCTTTCAGGCTTGGGTTATAGCTTCTTGGGACAGCCCAAGGATCCACGAAGAGTTGCTGTCACATCGGAGTGGGGGTTGCCGATGGTGAGGGGCTGTCCTCCACCAGAGCAGGGCCGCGTGGTGCCCCCAAGGAGGCAGGATGGCGGAGGCGCTGGGGCAGAATATCCTCCTCCTGGAAACGGAGTGATTTACATTTGGCATCTGTTTGGACCAAGAGTGGGAATTGCCTTTGTAATTTCTTCTGTCATGCCGCTGTCAGAAAATTAAGCTGTTTACGCGACAGACTATGGAAGGTTAATGGCTCTTGTGGGAGAGGTCAAGTGGTCATTTTTAAGGGAGGCTGTGCTGAATAATCGGAAGGGCAGAAGAATAAAGCATAAAATCTATCTGACTGCTCCCCAGCTTTTCCCTGTCTTTCCAGAATCCACAGTTTCTTCTCTGTGGCTGGAACACTCCATTCTTGCCAGGCCTGCTGTTGCTTTTAGTACACCAGTGAAAAAAGATAAATATATCAAATCTCTTGTGTTTCAAGAGTAACTTGGGTCTTTATATTTTAAAAAATTGATTAGCTACTTGTATTTACTGTATCTCTGAAAATGTTTACAGCTAACAGATGGCCTTCAAGATGCCTTTTTGTTTTCCTGAATGAGCAAGAAATAAAGACAAATTCTGGGCACTATAAAAACAAGCCCAGGTACAGTTAAAAAAGAAATATTGAGATTTCTAATTTTGATTTATGGAAGTCAATTTTTTCTTTAGGGTCAAAAAATTAGTGTAACAAAGACAAAGGTATTTTTTGGGGGAGGGGTGTATATATATTTTTATTGAAGTATAGTCATTTTACAATGTTGTGTCCAAAGACAGGGTTTTGATTGGGTACTTTTAGCGGCCTGTTGAGTGTTTCCTTCCCATCAGGACTAAACTGAAACCTAAGAAAGTGCAGGTTTCCGACACTGTGGAAGGAAGACCTGGAGAAGGAGGAGATGGGCAGAAGCAGTGCCGTGGGGGTGTCCTTGGGAGGCCTTTCCTGGGGGAGGTGCACCAGCTCCTGCCTCCTCCAGCTGTCTCGGAGCTGAGGCTGCACTGGGCCAGAGGCCTGTAGAATCCTCAGTTCCAAACAGAGCTGTGCGTGTTGCAACAGAGCAGCCTTGTTTTATAATTTTTTCTTGGCGCCTGAGTAAGCCTCTGCTATGCCGGCCGCATTCTTTCCTCGCCTCGGTCCTCCGTGCCTGGCTCACATGCCCTGTCCTCAGAGAGGCCCTCCCCACACCCCCTCCCATTGCCCCCTTGTGAGGAGGGTGGCTCTCAGCACCTGGAGGAGCATCTGGTCCGAGGGTCCCCAGCAGGGTACCGGTTCCGAGAGGCTCCCGGGCCTGGACTCTTCTATTCCGCCCCCTTTACCTTCCCTCTCAGCCTTGATGTTTCCTTCTCTAGGAGGCCTCCCTGCCTCCCCGTCCCCAGCATGTCCAGCCTCCTCAGTCAGAGTGCGCAGAGCACAGGGTCCCCCTTATCACTGCCCACTTCCTGCCGTTTTGTGTTTGTCTGTGGACTTGCCTGCTTCCCCACCAGACCAGGCATCCCTGGGGAGCATGCTGGGTCTGAGAGTGTCCCCTGCAAAGGGGTATGGGACAGCTGTGTCCTGAATGTTTGAGGGACTGAGTTCACAGATGCCAGCTGCAGCCCCGTGAGCACAGACCCCAGCACCCAGTGTATCCCTCTGCCTCTTGGCCAGATTTTGCTTTACTTGGCCTTTCCTTCTGACTCTGGACCTCGCTGAGGAAATATCATACCAAAGCAATTTATGGTAGAAATGAGAAAAATGAGAAGAAACACTTTTTTGAGGCTATATAAATGCAAAATAGATGTCTGAATTCCAGATTTAAGACAAATGCAGGTAGGGACCTCAAAGCCTGTGTTTTGGGATCACCTTTTAAAAAGGGGCACATTTGCAGGTCCTGGCTCAGTAAGCAGTGTTAGTTCTCGTGGTTTCCTGAAAGTGTGCGGTGTCCCAGCTGGGCCTCTGGGGTGCAGAGCCTCGGACCCCGCTCGAGAGGCCTGGGGTGCACTTGGAGACTGAGTCCTATCCTGATGGGAGATGCCCCCATGGCTTCAGCAAACGGGCTCTAATCCACCTGACACGGGTGAGTGGCAGGGGACCAGCCCTTGCCGAGGCCAGGGGTTTGGCTGAAGCCTTGCAGCCTAGCTGAAGCTACTGAGGCCAGCCGGGGAGAATGCAGGTCAGGAGAGCGCCTGTCCACCTGAGCGCCGGGTAAATACCACGGACGGTGAGGCTCCTGCATCCTGGAAGGCTTCAGCTGGGTACAGAGAGGGACAGGCAGGGCTGGAGGAAGGGCACAGCCCTGGGGCAGCTTCCAGGAGCTCAGTTCTGCCATTTCCAGTAGGCACAGAACAGGTTTCAGCCCCCACAAATTGGAAAGACCCTGTTCGTTCTTTCTCCCCCGGCTCCTGTCTTACTGCTCATCTCAGTCTAGGTGAACAGGTGTCTATAACAATTTTCCCTGACGTTTTTGGAGCAGTTTCTGCATTGCAGGGATCACGTTAAGAACTTTGCCTGTGTTAGTTTGCTCAAGCCTCACAATGTATGAGTTAGATACTGGAGTTTCTTTTTGCCCATTTTACAGAGTAGAAAACTGAGGCCCAGAGGGCTTAAGCAGCCCAGAGTCCCACAGTTAAAAAGAAGTGCTTCACTTTGCTTCTCTTTGGTTCTCCACATACGTGTTGTTTAATGTCTCCCAAACTCGAAGGTCGTGTACCTGATGTGATGGGTCTCACAACATTTTAACAGTCCTGGGTTTCCCTTAACCCTGTCTTCACAGCAGCACAGAGTAAACTACCTTCCCCCCACTTTGTAGTCAGATGGCTTTGCTCAGAGGGAACTGGGCTTGGTCCACCGTGTGTCCTGAGAGGCCTGTGTGTGGCCTGGGGTGGGCGAGGCAGTGGCAGCTGGACCGCAGCACAGCGCTCGCAAGAGTGAAGACATGAAACCGTCTTCAGAAGGCAAGCTCCTGTGAGCCAAGCTCTCTTGGCCTCCAGTGAGGCGGGAAGAACCAGTGAGGTTGTCTTCTCCTAGAAGCATCTGGGCCCTGACTCCTGGGTAACAGGAGATGCAGCAGGGGGCTGTGGAACTAATGGAGTTTTTTTTCTCCAGGCAGCATGAGGGGTTAATTATTAGCAATTAGGGGTTCGCCACATGCTCTGTGGACCTGCTGTCCTTTCCCAGAACACAGATCACTTGTGTTTCTCTTTGTTAGCACCTGGACCCAGCTGCCCTGTTAGTCAGTGCGGCGGGGTCCCCACGAGGCTGGCAGCAGGGGCCATTCTGATCGCGAGCAGCTGGCCTCCGCCCCTTCCGCCCGGGCGCCGGGTGTGGTGATCACCACTGGGCTCTGTCCTGCTGACCTCCGTCCGTCATTCTCAGCATGGTGTCTGAACTGACCGTCACCCTCTCTTGAGCTGACAGAACTTCCTAGGCCTCTGGGCTCATCTCACCTTGTCCTCTTCTCTTTTCTAGACGCTACTACAAGGAGACCTCTGGCCTGTTGCTGGACGTTGGTCCCTACATGAAGGCGCTTGAGGTACCTGCCCTGGGTCTGTCCACATCCTCTTCAGATCTCAGGGCCGACTGGGATGTTTCTGGTCTTTCTGGAGAAGGGGGTGTGCTCAATGTTCAAACTGCCTTTTATGTTTTCAGAATAGACCCCCCTGTTTGAGGCTTCAAGCCTGGCACCCCCATCCTCTGTAGCTTGGCCCTCAGTTGCCCTGGTCATCAGTCTGTTCCCCCTACCGCACCACCTGCTGCTGACCCCACTGGCCCTCCCCGCCCACTCTCTGCCACTCTCCTCTCGGATTCTTGGCTTCTGTATATGTGCAAACCACCTGCCTCATTCCTGACCCTGCTTGTCTGCAGCACCTCGAGCTCAGTGTATCCCAACTGGCCTCTTTCCCAACTCCTTTCTCCAGTTTCCAAGGCAAGGCTCAGATGGGGCTCCTGCTCTGACCTGTGCCCGGTCAGCTGCCCCAGCCCGGGCTCCTGCCCAGGTCAGCTCGTATCACCGCCCGTCCTCACTGCTACATCGGCTCCTGCCTATGTGCACTCAGGTGGGAGGGATGGACAGGCTGCAGATGGGGCCCTGGAGCTTTTCCCTGGAGGACCTTTGACAGAGGTGGGAGTGGGCAGGGGGAGAAAGGAAGGGAGAAGCAGGAATGCAGGTGAGAGCATGGTCATGTGTGGCCCGCTGTGGACCGCCTCCTGGCGAGCTCAAGCACATGGCAGGGCGTCTGGTGGTGGGTGCTCCGAGCACCCTGGGCAGCCCGATGTAGAGTTGTGACACTTGCTTGCAAAGCGATCTCTCAGCCCCGTCTGTCTTGCCCTTTGGAGTCCTGTGGCCCATGGGTGCACACATGGGGCAGGATTTCCCTGCAGCTCAGGTGGTTCATTCACCTGTTACTTGTTCCCAACCGTCACGTCCTTTTCTCTTTTCGCAGTATGCCTGTGGTATTGAAGCGGAGGTGGTGGGGAAGCCTTCTCCCGAGTTTTTCAAGTCTGCCCTGCAAGAGATGGGAGTGGAGGCCCACCAGGTAGGATGGCTCCCCACAAAGTGTGTGTGCAGAGGCAGCTGTCGGGGGATACCCAGAGTGCTCACCCCGAGGCCGCCTCCATGCCTGAGATGGGTTTGAGGTTGGCCAGGCAGCCCAGTTGGGACCTTCCACCGCCACCCGCCATGAGATCTGATTAGACTGGAAAGGGGGAAAAAAGACAGCAAAGGAGGCGCACAGAATGGTTTCAACCTGTTAAATTAGTTTCAGTAAAAGAGTGAGAAACAGAAATACCCGTGGCTTTTTCTAAGTGACTTTTGCTGCTTCTCTGGAAGGATGATAGACAGGTTCTATCAGCACATTAAAAGTATTTCATTGGAAAGACAATATACAGCAAGATTTAAAGACTAGGTAAGAATAAAATCATGCATCTTGTCACCTTTGCATTCGAACTATTTTTTGAGAGAGGTTGCTTTCCAAACATATATCTTAAAAGGAAGAAAAAAGCAGTTACAATTTTAGTATCCACAGTGCCCATCCTCACACCTCCCCTTCCCAGGTAGTGTGAGTTGGTCCCTTCCAGCCGATGGGTTCCTGACAGTATTGTTGAAGAAACAATGGGCATATGTCTGCTGGTGGCCAGGGCTGCCCTGCTGTCTGGTTTGGACACATGCTGTGGCAAGGCTGGTACCCCCAGGATCACCGTGGTGCTCCTTTATTGTTGGACCCGAATTTCCCACATGTGTTCTGGTCTAGGACATCAATTGCTCATGATGCTTAGAGAAAGACAGCCCACAGCCACAAAGTCTGGAACCTCTGGACCCAAACCTCCCCGGAGAGTCACAGATGTCAGAAAATCTAGGTCTTGTGGCTCCCCAAGAAATCCCCGGGAAATGCCCTGTGAGGCTGATAGAGAAGGAGAGGCTTATGTTTTTGAATGAGTGAAGCCTGCAGGGATAGAAACCTGGTTTTCACGGCTGCATTTCATAGTGACAACATTTATAATTTGTTTTATACTGTGACAAACTTTAAACATACACAACAGCGGAGAGAAGGATACGGTGATTCTCCCCATACATCTGTCACCCAGACTCAACAATGAAAAGATTTTGTCATATTCCCTTCTTCTGTCCCTTTTCTTTTTAAAAATTTACTTGGTTTTTTTTTTCTGTTGTATTTTAAAGCAAACCTCATACTTTAATGTTATCCTATCCTTTCAAATTATAGTATGCCTTTCAAAAAATGGTGGTTGTTTCTGACCTAATTACAATGCATTAAGACACCTGACAGTGGCCAACAAACACACAAAAAGATGTTCAGCGTCATCAGTGCTTAGGGAAATACAAATCAAAACCACAGTGAGGTCCCACCTCACACCCACTTGGATGGCCATAATTTTAAAAGGAAAATGAGAAACGTTGGCAAGGATGTGGAGAAATTGGAACCCACATATAGGAATACTGGCAGGAATGTA
Source organism: Camelus bactrianus (assembly GCF_048773025.1). Lineage (NCBI taxonomy): Eukaryota > Metazoa > Chordata > Mammalia > Artiodactyla > Camelidae > Camelus > Camelus bactrianus. The sequence continues at coordinate 23,036,144 of NC_133549.1, read as the reverse complement.
CAGTGGAGCACCCACTATGAAAAACAGCCACTGTGGAAAACAGTTCCATGGTGGGTTAATAAATTAAACATAGAATTACCATTTGACCCAACAATTCCACTACTAGGTGTCTATCCAAAAGGAGTGAAAGCAGGTGTTCAAACAAAAACTTATACATGAATATTCATAGCAGCACTGTTCACAATCACCAAAAGGTGGAAATAATGCAAATGTTCATCTGCAAATGAATGGATGAACAAAATGCGGTTTATTGTCACAAAGGAATATTTCAGCTATAAAAAGAATGAAATGCTGATAAATGCTACAGTGTGGATGAACCTTGGAAACATTATGGTAAGTAAAAGGAACCAGTCACAAAAGGCCACATTTTAATATATTTAACATTTATGCGAAATGTTCAGAATAGGCCAATCCGTAGAGACAAAACGGATTGGTGGTTGCCGGGGGCTGGGAGTGTGAGGGGTGGGGAGTGCCTGCCGAGGGGTGTGAGGTCTCCTTTTCGGGGGAAGAAAATGGCTGGAAGTAGATGGTGGTGACAATTGCACAACGTTGTGAACGTACTTCATGCCACTGATTGTACACTTCAAAATGGTTGTGTTGGTAAATTTTATCACATTGAAAAAACCCCACCTAACAAAATCAATGGTGATTCCTTAGTGTTATCTAGTATCAGTCCTTATTTAAAGTTCCCTGGGTGTCTCAGAAATATTTTTTTACTCTGATTTTTCTTTTTAAAATCAGATCCAGAAAGGTTTATACCTTACATGCGGTGGTTTTGTCTCTAAACATTTCTTTTTAACTTTTTTTTTAAGGCGGTTCTGGGGATTGAACTCAGGATGTCGTGCCTGCTAAGCATGTGCTCTACCACTGAGCTACACCCTCCCCGCTTCTTTTTAACTTTTTATCGTGGAACATTTCAAATACCTGAGCAAACTGAGAGAGTAACATAACGAACCCTCAGGTACCCACAACTGAGCTTCAGTAATCATTAGTTAGCCCTTTTAATAATCGTTTTTAACCGTTCACTCTGAAGCAATTTCATATGTACAAAGAGATTGCAAAAACAGTACAGAGAATTCCCATGTGCCTTTACCCCAGCCTCTTCAAATGCTAACATATTACGTGACAATCGCAGAACAATTATAAAATCAGGACATTAGCCTTAAACAGAGTTGGCTAACCCAGGGACCCCCACGCTGGTTTAATGTCACGCCCCCTAGTGCCCTTTACTCTGAGCAGTTCCTCGGTCTGTCTTCATCTTTTAGGACCATGGCATTTTTGAAGAGTCCTGGCTGGTTCTTTTGTAGAATGTCCCTCACGTTTCCTCATGATGTAATTTTAGGTTATGCATTTCTGGCACATTTAATCCTGGTTGTGCATTTCCCAGACACAGTGCTGTGCCCTCCTGGTCCGTGCCATCGGGAGGCCCATGAGAGCGCTTTGCCCATGATGGGTGATGGTCTCCTTGACCCTCTTCGGAGGTGCCTGTTCTCCACTGCAGAGTTACTGTTGTCCATTTGTGACTAATCAGTATCGTGTGTGGGGGGGAGGTGAGGGATGGGGGAGGTTGACACTATGTAAATATGCTCTTTCCTGTCATTCTTTCCCCTCCAACCTTGAGCATCTATTGACAGTTCTTACCTGAAACAGTTCATTACCATGTTTGCCAAAATGGCGATTTCTGTTTCCTTCGTTCCTTCTAATTTGTTGATTAGATTTACCATAAGGAAGAGCTTTCCTTTTTCTCTCATTTACTTTTTTATTCTTTCCAACGTGGGCTCAAGGAAGTTTGTTTTATTCCATGAGTCACAGTCCATTCCTATTGTTATTTTGTTGCTCAAATTGTCCCATCTTTGGCCATCAGGACCTCTTTCTAGATGAATAACCGCTTGTTTTATCTATACCTCCACCTACTCCTCTCCCCTAGATTATTTTGCATCATCTCCCAGAAATCATATCACTTCATCTGTAAATATTTCTAAAGTCCCTAAAAGATAGTTCTTTTTTAAAAATGTTGATAATGTCATGATCACATCTAAATAATACTAACAGTAATGCCTTAATTTCATCAAATATCCAGTCATTATTCACATTTCCCTAATGGTCTTATAATTATTTATGTGCTTGCAATTTGTTTGAATCAGGATCCAAGTGAGGTCCTTGCACTGTGCTTGGTGGGTGGGATTCTCCAGTGATTTCTAATCTGTCCCTTCGCACTACCCCCCCCCCATCTCCCTTTTGTTTCCCTGGGTTTTGTGGATTGCACTCCAGTGCTGTCCTTCCTCGTGCTCCCGTCCTCCCTGCTTCCTGTGTGTGGGTGCTTAGATCTAGAGGCTCAGAGTCTGTGTCAGTTTTTTGACAACTGCTTTCTAGGGGTGGTGTGACCCCCACTGGGAGGCACAGAGCATCCAGTTGTCTGCTTCTGTGGTGTTAGCAGCTACTGATGGTCGGTGCATAACTCCGTTCGTTCATTAAGGGCTGCAGAATGGGATGTCTGAATTCTCTCATCCCTTCTTCATTTTCTCTCTGGATTTCTTCCATATAGGAAATTCCTCACTATCTATTCCCCTGAAGGACAGTTCATATCGGAAACTCCAGATAAACGCCTGTTTCTTTCCTATTATTTGTTTTCAAAATAATGAGTTGATTCTCTAACACCTTCCAAGGTAACAAAGGAGATTTAAAACTACATACATCACTATAAATAAGTGGATAAAAGCACATTTGATGTGTTCCAATCCATTACCATTATAATTCATGCTCAAAGTATTGTATCTTTGATCAGTGGAAGCCTCTTCAAGCTGGTCTGAGTCCTGTTGACCTGACCCCAGAGGTCTCTGAGGTGTTATGAGCTGTTCGGACAGACTGAATCAAAGCCCCATATGCTTTGCACATCGCTGTGCTAGGCCTGGAATCTGCCATCCTTCCAAGGAGCCATGCTTATCTTTAGTGGAAAATAGTATTTAGAAACCACAATCAGGACATTAATGGTTCTTACCGCTACTGAGTTGGTCATCATTTCCGAGCCTTATTAGTCCACAAGGGTCAAAAAAATATGTATCTTTAAACATGAAGTACATCATGAGTTTATACTGAAACTTCTGATTCAGACTTAGGCCTGTGGGTTTTCACTTGATTCCATCCATCAGATGTCTGTTTCCTTTCTTCATATCAAAAATCCTGTCTCTGTAGAATACCAACATAATCATTTGTTTTAGCCCATAATACGCACAAGAGTCATGAATCTCAAAAACACGATGCTGTGTGAAAGAAGCCAGACACAAAAGAGTGGGTGCCACCACCAGTCCTGGCAGTGCCACCAAGACTGGGATAGTGGTGTGAGTGGCGTGGGCTGGACTGCAAGACACGGCATCTCTGTGATGGCTGGTTAGTGAGTACAGAAAGGCTGATTACCGGTACTGTTAAAGATTTCTTTTTCTGACAGTTTTTTGTTTTGTTTTGTTTTGTTTTGTTTTGTTTTGTTTTGTTTTGTTTTTTTGTTTGTTTGCTTAGAGCATATCCTTCTAGAGATTTTTCAGCCAAATACTGTTTTTTCAAGCTAAGGTTATTCTTTTCCTTTCTGGGTGGCAGAGGGTGGTGTGTCACCAAAAGGACCCTCCTTAAATTCACTTTTCTTCCAATTTTTAAGGGACTGGTTTTTCAGTATTTGAATTTTTTTTTCATAGTTATGTAAAATTTCACGTAGGTCTGAAATCAAATCCACGAAATAAGATATATTCCAGGAAGTCTGGCTTCTGTCCTTTCCCTTCTGATGCCTCCTGCCACGTCTCTCCTTGTAGCCATTTTTATAAATACTATGGCTTATCTTTCCATTTCTTAAATATCAACAACTGTGTATATATTTGTATCCTACTCATAGGATGCATTTGAGAGAATGAATTCTGAAGATAATTTGTTATCAAGAGGAAGCAAGGTTGACTGTTGGAATTTGAGTTTAAAAACCAATATTCAGGATTAGATAAGCACTGTGTTCACAACCATCTCGAACTACCCCCCAATGCCATGCCTCCCCCAACAAACAAAATAAAAGCCTGTCGCTGCCTAGAACATAAGACCAGAGGAACTGAAGAGTAAGACGTTATCTCTGGTTGTCTTTATGTGGCTGACCTTGGTTAATCCCTCTGCCCCCCCCCGACTTTTGTTTGTTGGGTATTTTCCAGTTACTTTCACGGTTGGCATCTTTTACATTCTGAATGAGAAACTGCCCTCCCCACACCCCAAAAAGGAGCCGAGGCCCTTTCGGGGGTCAAGTTGATCAGGCTTCTCATTTGGCAGGTACCAGGGCGTCTGCGGCCAGGGCTGAGGGTTTTGGATTCCTGGCGGGTCTGCTGTCTACTGGGTGGTCCCTGTGCTGTCCCGCAACGCGAGCATCTGTGGCTCTGGGGAGCTGAGGAATTGCTTTCTCTGGTGGCTCTGAGCTCATGTGGCAAAGCTGAATCTTATTTACCTCCCACACTATCATTCTCTCTTTTGCCCTCAGATGTCATCACTGTCTCTCCTCTTGACAGACGGTTGAGTGGCAGTTGCGTGTTCTTAATACCCCAACCCCACCGTTTTTCTACAGTGTTCATTAATGGTATTTGAGCCTCAGGATGTATAGACATTTCAAAGCAGTATTTCAAAATTAGACCATTTTGAATGAACTGTGTCTTATGCACAACGTAATACTTCTCTGTTCCTGCTTCTCTATTTTTAATGAAAATGGCTGTGAGCAGCTGTCTTGCTGAAGTGCCAGGCGGTGGCAAACCTTACATTTTTCAAGCTGCTTTAATCAATAAAGTTATCACCAGTCATTTCCCTTGGTAACTGCTTCTTCCCAGACCTAGGCTTGCTTCTTGCAGCTGAGGAGTTTCCAGCCTGCAGTCAGAATGGATATAACTCCCCAAATCCAATCTTCATTTTAACCTTTCCTCAATAGCCTAGAAATAATAGATTGCTGGTATTACTCTAATAGATTGGAAATTCAAACCTCCTCGAGGTGACCAGGCCCTTTCTAGGATTCAGTAATAAGGCAGAGAATAACATACCTTAAAGGTTGCTTCTAGAAATACCTAATTCTCATGGTTTAAGGCTTCTGAATCAGTGGGCGGTTTTATAGCTTCATACTAAAGCCCCAATGATATGAAGGTTTTGGCAACTTTCCATAATCTAAGAGGTTCCATCAGTTGCCAGTTGTGCAGGTTTAATGGAAATTGGGACTGTTTAGACCAGAGTGCTTGGTCAGCACCAGAAGCCAACATGCAGCAGCTTGGAAGCTGGGCGCACCCATTTCACAGATGAGGAGCCCGAGGCTTGGAGAGGATGGGCCTTAAATACTTGGCACACCAAATGTGCTGGGCACCCCGGGGATCTCCTGCATATCCAGGTATTTCATGAAATCCTTATTCCAATCCCCTGTCACAGGTACTTGCATTTCCATCTTAAGGTTAAGGCAGGATCTCTCAGCCCTGCACTATTGGCATTTTGGGGCCAGGTCATTATTTGTGGTGGAAGGTACCCACCTCCTCCCCAAGTTGTGAAACCACAGATGTCTCCAAGACATTACCAAATGTCCCAGGGGAACAAAAGCCCCCCCCCCCCCCCCCCCCCCGTTGAGAACCAGGGCACTGGGGAATAGTCACAGAAAAGCCAACTATTGAAGCCAGTGTTACGCTGCTGATGAGGCACGAGGACCCAGTCCCCTCCAGGTCTCTGCTGTGCCCAGTCCTCTAGGAGGGGCCAGCAACATACCAGAATGTTTAGGTTCAGTCGTACAATAGCATTTTCTCTTTTGAAAAATATTAAAATACATCTTTTTGGCCCAATATAGAAAATAAAGTTAGACAAGATTTTGGGTGGTGAGGGTGAGCATCTTCAGGACAGCCTGTCAAAAATGGAGGTGAAAAGAGGGCGAAGTTTGTAGGTTTATCCAGAGAGAGCGGGGCATAAAACAAGGACCTGCTCCATCATTTTGCTCGCAGGTTCTCAGGGTATTGATTCTAGCTACGGGGCCGTGGAGAGAGCCTGTGCCCTTGGTGGGGAGGCCTGTGGGTGAGGTATGAATGTCCACGTGGGGCCACTTGGGGCCACTCATTTGTCTTACGGCCTCCTTCGCCTCAGGTATGTGTATGGAAGGCTTGTCTTCTCCTGTTTGTTGGCTGAATGCTCCCCTGGCCCATCCATCCCCCAAGCTGTGTTCATGGTCTTTGGTCTTTGGGCGTCTGTTCAGGGTTACTTGCCGTGAGCACCGGGAGAGAGAGGGCCAGGAGGAGTGACTCCTGCAGCCCCCTGCCTCCAGCCACGGGCAGGAGTTCCAGGAACTGCCAGCTCTGAGGTTGCCTTTGTGCTCTGTCTTGGTCATAAGGCACCTTTAAAATCTCATGTCTTTATTTTCCCTAAGACATTTCCTCCCCTAAAGCCTTTTTTTGAAAAGTTGATTTTATTTTCTCCTTAAAAATCCTTAAAAATTTGATTATGAAGTGACTCCTGTTTGTTAAAGGAGATGGATAAAACTCAGAAAGTACAAGGGAAAAAATTGTTCATCCTTCCACTAATCTGGAATAACAGAAATCATGCTCAAGCTTTCCAGTTTTTTTGGTGTCTATATACATTGTTAACACAAAATTGGGATAATCCTGTACCTGCTATTTGAAACCTGATCCCCCCCTCCCCTTAATATTGTATTGGGAACAGTTTCCTTCGTGCAAATGCAAGCACTTCCACAGAGTAATTTTTGTGCCTGCATAGCATTTCGTCATATGGACGACCATAACCTTCTTAAGCACCAGGCTGTATTCCCATCCTTACTGCCGTAATGCACTTTACCCATCCCCTATTGTTGGACATTTAGATTACTTCCAGTTTCTGCCTTGTACATAACCCTTGTACATACATCCTTTTGTGCATTTCAAATTATTTTCTTAGAAATCCTAGTGGCGTAGTTGTCAGGCCATGGTGCACGTTGTTTATTTCTGTTTCAGAAACGTGGTGTCAGTTCAGCCTCCTTACCAGCTGTATATGCAATATATGCATGTGCTCATTTCCCAGCATCTTCACTGGCGCCATTGTTTCTTACTTTTTATAAAATAATTTCTTTGAGTTTTGCTGTGTTGATCTTACTCCTTATGAACGTGTCAGACGGTGGGGGAAATTCTTTAGTGCTGAGCACCCCCAGGTGCCCGAGAAGGCCTGGTTGCTCTGAGCCTGCAGACGGAGGGTCTTGGGCTCTTCTCAGTGCTAGATGTCCTCTCGAGGCCTCTGTGACTGGGGGTGTGTCCCCGGGGCTGAAGTGTAGGCTGAACCCACTGCTCCTTCACCAGCCCTGCTGTGTGCTGCCCCGTGGGAGGGAGAAGTGCCCCTCCCGGCAGAGCCCCGGGACGGCTAGAAACTTCAGGAAACATGGGCTTTCCTGGGAAAGCTCTTTGGCACTGGAAGTGTGTGTTCCAAACATCGTCCCCTGTGAGGATGGGTTCTTACCCTGGCACCTGGGATGGTGAAGAGGAGACAAGGGCAGACAGACCAGTATTTAAGAAGGGCAAATGAATGTTTTTTTTTAACCCAAACCCGAAAACCCACCTGAAGGGCTCTGGTGGCGCCTCTGGCTCTCATATCTCCGTTCCATCCGACCTCTTGGCGCGTGTCTCCGTCTTCCCTGAGCCATATTGCAGTCAGAAAGGCAGTGCAGCCCAGGCCTGACAGGTAGGGTTTCTTTATTTCCCCCGACGGCGCACCTCTTGACCTCTATCTTCTCGCCAATGATTTTTTAAATCCTAAATGATTTGGCAATAACTGCTCCTCCTTGTGTGATTATTGCCTTTCACCGACAGTAAATCTGCGAGATCCCCAGGGGCCCGAGGCGTTTAGGTATGCGGAGCCCACAAGCTGGCCAGACAGGCATCACCGCGCCGGGCGGCTGCACACCGTCGGCGCCCCTGGCCCCCGCCCCTCACACCCGGCTCTGGGCTCTGCCTCGGCCTGGGCAGCGGTTGTCACGCAGAACCACTGCTGCTGCTGCTCCTGCTCCGTATTCTTCCTCCAAGGGCCCAGATTTCTCTGGGTCCGTCTCCACCGGCCACATTGACAAATGTCCTGGCCCGGGAAGACCTGGGAGTCAGTATTCTGTAGCGGGAGGGATTTCTGCCACCTTGGGAATTTCTGCTACAAGCACATGTGTGCATGCACAAAATTTTATTTTACCCAGAGCTTGGAGGATGCCAGGCATGACGTTTAGTAAGTGGAAGACTCGTTTCATTTCCAAGGCACTCTCTAGCAATACAGCCCCCAGTAATGGACAGCTGGAACGCTGTGGATGTTCAGAGGCTGACCCAGCAGTGTCAAGACAACTCCTTGAGAAAGGCAAAGTAGATCCCATCCTGGGGCTTGTGGCTGGCCTGGCTGCCTAAGCCAGGTGCTCCCCTGCCCCCGCCCTCTGTCAGGTGAGCAGTGTGGTCGCCCAGGTGACCCTGGCTTTGCAGGTACCCTTGGACTCACAGTGGTCTCTGTGGCTGCCCCTACTCCAGGGAACACGCGTTTCCACTGGCTGCTGCTGCTTGGGTGATTGATACTTCCACACAGCTGTGTGAGGGCTCGTAGACACGAAATTAACCCCATTTGGGCTTGGCAGTGTTTTCCCCAGCATCGGTCATTCTAGGGAAAAAGAAATTCCAATTTTACCATGTCTGGGTGCTCGTCCTTAGTGGCAGGATTTACTTAAAGGTGGTTTAAGGTGATTCACTTCAATGTATTTTAAAAGGAACTTTTGATCACTGCTGTAAATGGAAAACCAGAATCACTTACCATAAATAGATTACTCTAAAAATAAATGTAAACGATTACATTAAAGATGCACATCCTTGTTCTACCTGAAACCAAATAGTGTATGTATGCCCCGTACGCATAACACACTTGGGGGAACGTGCATTAACGCAGAGGAAAGATCAGAGAAAATTAGTGAAAAGTATGAAGTTTAGAATATTCACTGGGAAGAAATGCAGTTTATTTCAGGTACATCTTACGTCTCACACGGCGGGTGTGGCTCCTTGCCGCTGGCAGAATTCTCGGCACTGTGGGCATCAGGTGTCGCCCAAGCTCTCCCGGGGGCCAGAGTCCCCCTGTAGCTTCTCTGATGGAGGCCCTGTGGCCTCTGCCTGTTTTGTTTTTGTTTTTGTTTTGTTTTTTTGCTTTCTGTTTCTTTTGTTTTTTTGTTTGTTTAATGGAGGTACTGGGGACTGAACCCAGGACCTTGTGCACGTGGGCTCTACCACTGAACTATATCCCTCCTCTCTGGCCTCTGCTTGAGTGTCCTTAAGTGATGGGGGCCTGGTCCCTCTGAGGCATCCCCTGCTGACTGTTAGAAAAGCCTCCTATTTACCTGAAACTACCTCCCTGATGCGGCCCCAGCTCAGCCTTTGTCCTTTTCCACAAGCTCCTCTGATTCCTCTTTATTTGAAGGCCTGCTGGGGAGAAGTTTCCAAGGACATTTGCTTCAAGCTTATTGACCTGTGCTTTGGGGAATTCATTGTATGACCTGCCCTGGTTAACGGTGGCAGATGGGTCATTGGTACAAATGTGATCTCCTGCCGGGGAGGCTCTGACACCTTCCCCTAAGCCCCCTAACCTGGTTGACCTCTCTTGCCCTTGAGATTGAAGCGCAAAATCTCACCTCTAGGAAGCCTTCCCTGACCACCATCAATCCCATGAGGTCAAGCCTCACGGACCCCTGCACTTCTCCTCCCTGGCTATGTGTTTGTGCAGTTACCTGCCTTTGACTGTGAACTTCATGAGAGTGGGGACTATGTTTGTGACTCACCGTGTTTCCACCACCACTGACTCACTCAACAAACTTGTGTCAATCATCAGCTGAGTCCCAGGATTAGCACAGAGCCTGCCCTCAAGGGGCTCACACCTCTTGGAGGAGTGAGATGAATGACCATTATAAAGCAGCAGGTGCACACAATGCAAGGGGGTAATCACAGAGGCTTTGGGCAGGCCCCAGAACCCAGCCTCGGGGATGAAAGGTGGTGGCCATCTGAGCTGAGTCCCAAAAGATGGTTAGAGTTGGCCAGTGGAAGAAGAGGGGGAAGCAGGCTAGAAAGGTCACCATGTGCCCATGGGCATCCTTTCCACAGGTGTCCATTCTGTTGTGTAGAGCCATATTTCTATTTAGTACCATTTTCCTTTTGCCTGAAGGACTTCCTTTTACATTTCTTGTGTGTGGATCTGTTGGTGACGAAGTCTTATAGCTTTAGATGTCTGGAAATGCCTTTATTTCACCTTTGCTTTTGAAAGATAATTTTGCTGCATATGGTGTATTAGGTAAGCACTCCCCCCACTTCCAGTACTTTTAAGACGGTGCTCCAGAAAGATGGTGTTCCGCTGTTTTCTCATGTGCATTGTTTTCAATGAGAAGTCTCATGTCTTTGTTTCTCTGTACATGTCTTTTATTTTCCTCTCCAGTTGTTTTTAAGATTTTTTTTTCTTGTCACTGTCATATGCAATTTGATTGTGTTGTGCCTTGATGTAGTTTTCTTCGTGTTTCTTGTTCTTGGTGTTGATTAGAATCTTGGAGCTGTGGATTTATCATTTTTGTTGAATTAGAAACTTTTTCAGCCATTATTTCTTCAAGTGTTGTGTCTGTCTCTTCCTCTCTCATTTTACTTTCAGGGCATCCAGTTACACTAGGCCCTTTGAAGTGCTGTCATAGCTCACTGTTTCTCTGTTCATTTTTTAGAAATTAGTTTTTCTCCCTGTGTTTCATTTTGGATAGTTTCTGTTGCTGTGTCTTCAAGTTCACTAATGTTTTCTTCTGCATTGTCTAGTCTGGCTTTAATTTCATCAGTGTTTTTTGTTTGTTTTGTTTTGTTTTTTAAAGATTGTAGTTTTTATCTCTAGAACCTTGATTTTTGTATCTTTTCTTTTCCCTTCCGTGTCTCTACTTTGGGAACATATGGATACAGTTACAATAACTGATTGAATGTCCTACTATGCTAATTCTCACAGCTGTGTCAGTTCCATGTCAGTTTTGATTCATTTCCCTCTTCATTGTGTGTACTGTTTGTCTTTTTTTGCATGTCTGATCATTTTTCAACTGGGATGCCAGACGTTGTGAACTTTACCTTTCTATATGCCCATAAATATTTTTGTGCTTTTTTCTTTGTTAAAGCACTTGGAAACAGTTTGATCCTTCCAGATCTTGCTTTTTGTAGTTGTATCTTCACTATTGAAAGCAAAACCGTCTAAACTTGGGCTACAAAGATTTGCCAGAAATTCACTTAGTTTTCACAGAACCAACAGTTGGGAAAATAACCTGGTTACACACTGTTTAGCTGAAGGTAAAAGTCAGCCTGTGTTCAAGTAGCGGTGAGACAGTGTGGGCCTCCCCATGTGTCCCTGTGGCACCAGCTCACTTTGATACCTACTGATTGATTTTAAATTGCCCAGATACGCACCGTTCAGAGCCTCGGCCCGCGGTGGGCAGTGGGAGATATATTCAAGGTGGGTTGACTTTTAATCAGTACAGTGAGTGTTACCTTGTTTAATTTGTATGATGGTGGTTTCAAACATCAAATCAAGAGGTTAATGGTGTCAAAAAAGATGAAGGAATAAAACTCTCCCGACATGATTTCTGAGTGCCTCTCCCTGCACGACAGGCCGTCATGATCGGAGATGATATCGTGGGCGACGTCGGCGGTGCCCAGCGGTGCGGGATGAGGGCACTGCAGGTGCGGACGGGGAAGTACAGGTGAGTGCCCCACGCGAGGCCGGCTTCATCTGCCTGCCTGCCTCCGTGGATTCCTGGGATGGCCAGGTTTTCATTTTCTTTTCTTCTCCAAAATAAAACGGGCTATACTTTCCAAATGGAAGAGCAGTATGTGGGCAGCCGATGATGTTTATATAACTGTCCCCCAAGGATGGGCCTGGATGACTTTTTGTAGCAGAAAGTGGTAGATAAAGCAGCTTTTGATACAAGGTCTGAGTTTCTAAACAGATTTGAATCAAGCCTAGTGCGGAGATAACAGATTGAAGGCTCTGGCCGTGGAGCCCGCTGCCTGCAGAGAGCTGGGCTGAACTTGGCCGAGCTCCTCTCTGCAACGCGGCTGATGCTCCACTGTATGCAGAGGTTACAGCTCCTGGGCGCCCAGCCCCTCTGGTCACCGTCCCCCTCCTTTTCCTTCACCGTCTCCATTCAGTGAGAGACAGAGAACCTGAAGACAGCAGGTCCGTGGTCAGGGATGAGTCAGGGACACTTTGGAGCCAAACCTCCGTCTCTGGAGGAGCTACGTTTTCCTCACCTGATCAGAAGTCAGGCTGGCGTCAGGCAGATCACACTGATGGGCGCCTGTTGGGGTAGGATGCTTGCAGCGTGTGCAAGTGCCCTGCGGTGTCCAGGTCTGGCCTGCTCAGCCTTGAGAGTGTTTCAGACGTCAGAGTGTTGTCTTGCCTTATTCTAGATGGTTTTGATTGTGCTCACTCAGAAAAACTACAATTTTGTGGATGCTGGAGAGGCTTAGTTAAAACATGGTTACCCGGGGGTATTTGGATGTAGGGAGTGCGGATGGATTATATCAGTCTCGAGAGACACAGGGCGCCTTCGGGTTTGGGGCGGGTAGATGGACGCAGGTGAGTGAGGAAGTCTCAGTGCACCTGGGGTCCGGGGCTAGAAAGTTCCCCCCAGCCCTCTTCTGGACCTCCTAGGGTGTCAGAAGCCACCTTGAAGCCACCTCAAATATGGACCTCCTTTCTTCCTCACACGAGAGTTTCCTGGGGTTCCTCTGCTATGTCTGGCCTGAGAGAGTGAGGGAAACCCCAGTCAAAACCTTGTAAACACTCTCTCCCAGAGGCCAGCCTGGAGCCCCGAGGTCCCCAACTGCCCTTCCCCCAAAGTTGCTGAGCAGTGGGACGGGGTGTCCTTTGGTTGATGCTCTGCCACATGGTGCTGCCCAGCCCCTGGTGCCATCTCATCAGGAGCCAGCACAGCTCAGTGAGCACCTTGGACACACGAGTACCAGAGTGGTGTCTCCTTACTGAGAACACAGTGGTGTGGCTCAGAGTGAGGTGGAAGGCGAGAGCTATAAAGTGTTCTGCACTTGGCTGCTGCTTCTGGTGTCTTAGGGGGAAAAACAAGTCTGTTCCGATTCAGTGTAGCCTCAGTTGGGGTCTTCGGCCAGTCTAAGCCGTGCCCCTGTAAACTGAGAAGGCACTGACCTTGCCCCAGGCCCCCAGTGTGTTCCTGGGCCATTGGGTCTCTGAGGAAGGGCCATCCACACACACAGTCGAGAAGCTCACAAACGGGCTGGCGGGCGTGCGGGTGGCTGTGTCCCACCTCACACCACTGGGATTGGCGCTTTTCTGAGTCCCCCATCCCCCTGTCTCCCGGAGAGATAAATCCCATCGATAGTTGGCAGAATCCTTCCGGACTGCCTCTCTGTGAAGATAACATATGGCTAATGTGTTGAGGTTTTTTCTTTTTACAAAAGCGGGAGTATATTATGTTACAATCTGACATTTTCTTGAACGATGTTTTGTGGCATCTTCCCATGGCTGTCCTTCCTAATTTTAAATTCCTAAGGCGATACTTCAGGTAAGTGCTGTTTCGTGTGTGGCCACCAGTTTGCCCTTGGCAAAAGAGAGGTGATGATGGTGCTGTTGGTGACGTCACCTTGCGACCAGGTACAGCCTCACCTGTACCTCAGCCACCTGAGTGGAGAGGCAGGGGCTTAGCAAGTCTTTTCTTGAAGGTACTTAAGAAGTCAGACCCTTTGATCTGTTTGTTATGAGGATGTACCTCTGCCTTTGTTAGCAAGCAGGGCGGAGAGAGAAGAGCCTCACTACAGGTAAGGTGGTGAGTGAGCCGGGAGCAGGAGGCCGGGTTCTGTGCTCACCGAGGCAGGGGGAGGACCTCTTTGCCGCCGGCTGCTGTCCAGAGCCCTGCTGTCTGATGCGGTGGCCACGAGCTTCCGGGGGCTGAGGAGCACTTATGATGTGGCTGGTCCGACTCGAGATGTGTTAAAAGTGCAAACACACACCACATTTCAAAGAATGTGAAAAAGCTCACTCCTAATGTCTTGTACTGATGACTTGTTGCAATCCTGGTGTCTTATGTTAACTTCACCTGCTCAGTTTTATTTTTGTTAATATGGCTACTAGAAAGTTTTAGCTTGCTTCTGTGCCTCTAATCAGGGCTTAGCGCATTTCTGTTGGACAGTGGGGGCCCCTGCACTGTCCCCTTCTCCCTGCAGATGGCACTCTCGGCGCACAGAGGCTGCCAGGGCACCTTGCATGGTGCTCTCTGCAGATGAGTGGCAGGCTTGGAGCCAATGAACAGCCTTGGCTCCTTGGCACCCTGTGGACTAGGCCTGCATTCCTTCCCCCCAGCCTCCCGGGCAGCACTCGGCTCCTCCTTCTAGAGCTGCCCTGCCCGTGCCTGGAGTTCTCCACCCCTCTGGCTACCTCTGTGAACAGGCAATGCTAAGTTTGAAGGTCATCAGGGCCCATATCTGCGCCACACATGAGCCAGGCAGTGGCAGGGTCTGTGTCCTTTCTGTGTGCTGGGCCTCTCCTCTGAGTGGCCGTGAGTGGCCTCTCAGGAGCCAAGGGCCAGTGGGTGGGTCAGCAGAGCATTGGAAGGCCTCGTGCACCGGGTCCTCTGTTGGTGGCCTTGGTCCAGCCTTGACTGAATTGGAGGAAGCAAGACAGGTGGAGGATGGCCTTGTCACTGGATACAGGTGGCAGAGAGCCAACAAGCGAGTAAGCTTGGCACTCACACCTGGCCATGTGGCTTCTCTACTGGCTTGAGGCCAAAGGCAGGCTAGGGAGGCTGAGCCAGGTCCGAATCCCGCAGGGCCCTGCCTGTCTGGCCATGGAAGGGGAGGGAGGCTGGAGGAGGCCTCGTAGGGCCACTGGACAGCCCCGCTGCAGGATGCCCCCTCGCGCCAATGCCTTCTAGTGTGCACATGTGTGCGCACACATGTGCTCACACACACACACACACAAACACACACACACACACACACACACACACACACACACGAGACTGTGTGTCAGAGGCGTTGCTGAGGGTGTGGGATTTGAACTTGCCCGTGGCCGTGAGATCTCTCTATGACCTTCCATGTTTTCATTCCCCTGGCTTCTTTCTTCTTTTATCGCAAAATGAGAGAAGGGCGAAGTCTCAGAGATGGGAGAGATCACAGGGGAGGGGCAGGGCGCTGAGCTTAGGAAGAAGGGCTTCACAGGGCCTGCCCCACCAGGACCGCCAGGAAGCCTCAGGCTCACCGCAGGGAGTGGGCTGGGTCCCCTCCGGCAACCCTGCCGTTTGGAGCCAGAGAGGCTCCCAGGGCAGACAGCTTGCAGATGCGCCCCCGCCCAGCAGGGCAGCCTGGGGCCCTAGAAGGAGCCACACAAAGCTTCCTTTTCATACCTGCTCTGCTTAGAAGTCCGGCCCAGCCAGGGTGCGGCCCTCACCTGGCTGGCAGGTGAAGGCCTTTTGGGCGTTCTCCCCACCTGCACCTTCCTGGCATGTCTGACGCACTGGGCCTGCTGGCAGAACCTGAGGCCAAGAGGCTGCTGCTCCTCCAGACTCCTGGAGATCCCATCCCGACTCCGAGGGGGCCCTGTGCTCGTGGGTGGCAAGTCCTCATGGTCCCAAGGGAGTCCTGGAGACGAGGGCACTGGCTCCTTCACTGCCAGAGGCCTTTCCAGTTGAGATGGCTGAAGCCGTGCCCGAGGCCACCTGGTGAGGTCTGGCGGAGGCTGGGCTGGAGCCTGCTCCTACCCTCGTGGGCGCTTTGGCCACCATTGTCCTCCTGGGAATATCCAGCCCTTGGGGTCAGATTCTGGGGAGCTGGCAGTCAGAGTCCCAGCCTTGCTTCAGGGCACAGACAGGGCTCTGTGGCTGAATGATGGGGGCTCGGCTGGGAGGACTGCTGCCCCCACCCCCAGGCCTTGTAGGCCCCCCTCTCTGCTAAGGACAGGCCTCGTCTTCCATGGGGGCGGGGGCTGGGCCCTGTGTACCCCCATTCTGGCAAATTCAGGCAAGGGACGTTCTTCCCAGGAGCAAGGTGCCCTGCCTGTCCTCATTGGAAGAGGAAGCTCTCAGCACATGTCACTGACCCTTCGGTCCTCTTTATATCCCCTCCCGACCCCTCCTCCTGGGGACACATCAGAACTGGAGCAAGGACACCCTGAACGGTTCCCCCATCGCTGTCTTCCCCATTCCATGCCACACAACAGGCGCGCCTGGTGTGCCAGCACAGTGGCAGGTGTCATTGCCGAAAATCTACGCTGATCGTGCTGTGTAAATAAACCGGCCAAGTGGAGCCTGCTTTGGGTGTTCCCTTATTTGTTATTTACTCATGGCTGGAAGATGTTTTATGATCCCAGAATGTTCTTGACAAGCAGTTTGCCCTTTTGGACTCAAGAGGGAAAGTTCCCTGGGCCCGGGATTCCAGCTGTCCCTGGGCTGCGGCTCCATCTGCACTGAAGCTCAGCTGGGGCTGGGGGGCCCTTGGGTGCTTTCCACCCAGCAGGGTGGCCGGAGGATCTGAGATTCCACCCACTTTGCATATGGCTGGAGGATGTGGGATGCAGAGAATTTGATGGTGGAACCAGAGGCTGGAGTGAGACCACCCAGAGCCCGACTTGCCTGCCCTCTGAAACAGCCTCTGCTCAAGTGTGGTCCTTGACTGCCTCTCTCGTGACTTTGTAGCCACTGACTTCAAAGATTTTTCTTAAGAGGAGGCTCTTCTTTCTCTTTGGAATGCAATAGATTTTTATTCTAGCACCAGGTGGTACTTGAGGGAAGCGAGTGAACCTGGGTGTTAATTTTTCATCAGTCACAATTGTCACCTTGAGGCTGTTGGAGGCTGGGGTTGCAGGTTGTGGCCGGGTCAGCAGACCCAGGAGTCGGGGGCCCTCCATCCTGGTGCCCCGTCATGAGGCATCACCACATGTGCACAGGCAGGACCTCCTGCCCTTGTGGATGAACACTTTCCGGGCACCAGGAGGATGCTCCTGGGTGGGGAGGAGGCCCCAGGTAGCTTCAGGTGGGGCTGCAGGCCAGGCACAGAAACGAGATGGCCAGCCTGCCTGGCTGCAGCCAGACCTGGCCCAACTGGGGAGAACGGGACCCTGGGGGCACCCCCCTGGGTCCCCCAGGCTCCAGTCCTGGCTGTTCCCTGTGGGAGGGCTCCGGGAACAAATCTTCAGGGAAATCAACTGTGGAACGTCAGTGAGCCGCCAGGCAGCCCGCCAGGCAGCCTCGGTCTTGCAGGTGGATGGAGGTTGTGGGTGGGCACTCCTGGGCTTTGAGAGCTCACTCAGCTCACCGGGGGTCACACAGTGAAGGGGGGCACACCTGGATTTGAACCTACATGTCTAATTTTTTGATAACTGCTTTATTGAGAAGTAATTCATATGCCATACGATTTAGTAGTGTTTCGAATATTCAGAGTCATCACAGTCAGTTTTACAAAACTTCATCTTTCTGTACCATTTAGCCCTCGCTCCCGAACCCCCGTCATCCTTCCCAGCCCCGGGAAACCACTAATCTACCTTCTGTCGCACTTTTATTAAAAACATTTTCCAAAACTTTTTTTATCATAGTAAAACATACGTAACGTAAAATTTGCCGTTTGAAAACAAAATAAACTCTGAATATATACTTTGTACATGAATAATGAAGCAAACAGCCCAGCTCAAGACCTAGGACATGGTCAGCTCCCCGGAAGACCCCTGCCTTGCAGTGGGGACCACGGGCTACCCTGGTCACCGCTACTTCCTGGTGTTCTTTGTGGTGCCCCAGTGGGTCTGCTTCCCTCGACAGTGGAGCCCGGTCTTCCTGTGCTGCCCTTTATCTAACCGGATCAACGCACGTGCTCTACCTGTGGCCTGTTTGTCCTGGGAGACTGAGGAGGAACCCCCAGGGGCCTTCGGTGGGAGGGCGTTGGGGCTGGGGAGAGATAGGCACATGGGGTAGGGGCAGGGGCAGGGGCAGGGCAGGGTGAGATTGGCAGGCCCGACGTTCCCGTCTCCCCATCCCTCCCACCTGCAGCCTTGCCTGGATTGAGTCAGCTTCCTCGCACCTGCCTGGTTTCCCGGCCCTCTGATTGGCTGCTGGCTGGGGGACAGAACAAGGAACAGTAGTGCTTGCTGGTACCTGACTCTCATTATCCTCCTTGGCCCCTGACCATGGCTGCTTTGTGCCCAGGGCAAGAGGGAAAAGGTTTTCAAACTGTGTATAGCCCTGCTGGGCTCTGCGCCCACCTTGCAGAAACCAGCCTGCTGAGGGCTGGCGGGCTCTGGGCTGAGAAAGGGCGTCCCAGGTGGAGGCCGGGAGGTGGCTGCAGAGTGAGGCCGTGAGGCCCGGGGGTGGCCCCGATAGGACCCCCGTTGGCAGCCTCCTAGCCCGAGGAACTTGTCTCCTGGGGACCTGCAGGTAACTCGGAGAGTCCTGGGAGGCTCCAGAGGGGTGGCACGGCGCGGGGAGGAAGGGTCAGCAGGGCCCTCCTGTCTCACTGGGCCCGGCTGGTACATTCCAGGCGTCCCTCAGCAGACGTCGGAAGGTGTGTGCTTTGGGGCTGCGCTCACATTCGCTCTTCTCACCCTCACGACAGCCCGTGAAGGGGGCCGGGGTCACGGCTCCTGCACTGCTGCGCGATGTGGCAAGGAAGCTCAGGAACAGGGTGGCGCCTCACAGAGGGCGTGCCCCACATCGGAGCCTGTGCACTTGCTTACAGGCATCTTACTTCAGCTCATCTAAACCCCACAACCTCCCTGGAGGCTGCTCCTCTGCTTACCCCACTTTATAGATGTGGAAATGGAAGCTCAGAGAGGTAGAGTAGCTTGCCCAAGGCCACACAGCTTGCTGGTGTGCCTATTGGGATTTGAACCCAGCTCTGCCTGACTCCAAGGCCTGTGCCCTGAGCACAATCATGCGCTGCTGACCCCCATTAGCCAAGTCTCCCTGGAGCCCTGGGCCGGCGCCGTGTCTCACCAAACAAGAGTGAGCACTTATGGGGCTCTCCTTGTCCCCCCCACAACACCCTGCACTCAGCCCCATGGGAGGAAAGGGGCCCCGTGAGGGTGAGCTGTGACTTGAGCAGGGCCTGGCTCTGGAGTTGGTCATCTTACCGCACCCCAGGGCCTGGCAGGGGGAGGTGACAGGTGGCAGCCCCAGAAGTCACATTTTTGCTGGCTTTGTGGTTAAAGCCAGCTCAACCTGAGCCTTCCCTTTGCCTCCTGTGTGGGGGTGGGGCGGAGGAGGGGGTGCCAGTCTGGCCACCGCAGCAGGGTAAGGGGACACTGAGCTGAGGGTGCACCGGGACCTGTGGCCCAGCCGCCTTGTGCTGGGCTGGCCGCCTGCCCAGAGTGGCCTCTAACCCCGATACCAACCTTGGCCACTTGGGCTCCTCTGTCACAGCCTGCCTGCCGGGGGAGCACCTCTGAGGTCCGGGGACAGCCTCTCGCTGCGGTGTTTTGGTGAGGCCGCCCGGGACTGGGGGGCATCCCCAGAGCTTTCACTGTTCTGCTGTTTATCAGCACACCGGGGAAGGGATATTTTGACCCATTGACTGAATCTCTGATTTCTACATCTTCTCCTGAAAAATGAAAAGTGGCTAGTGGCCCCTGACCCCTCCCCCCCCGCCACCGCAGACACATCTGGACGCAGTTCTCAGTTCTGACAACCATGGGGTACTTGGTTTTTTTTGTGCGGAGGTTCCTCTGAGTTGTGGGCAGGCCCAGGCTGTGCCTGTGTGATCTCAGGCTGCTCCCCAGCCTTGGCGAGGTCTTCTGGTTGAGGGCAGCCAGAGGCAAAGCCCCACCCCTGCCTCATCCCAAAGCCCCTGGCTGGATGCTGTGGCCTGTAAGTCGGACCCACCTGACCCCAGAGGGCTCTCTCTGCCTTCACCATGCACGAGGTTGTGTGCCGAGGCCAGAGCAACAGGGAGTCCGGGAGGCCTGGCTCCTGCCTCCGAGACCGTCTGGTCCAGCTGACCAGAGTGGTCTAGAGGCAGTGAGAGCCGAGCCTCCAGGAGCTGGGTGTGAGTCCCAGTCGCTCCAACACTTGCCAACCGTGTGAACTTGGACATGATGCTCACCCTCTTTGGGCCTCGATTTCCTCATGTGTCAAGTGTTGGGGAGGACATGCCAGCTGTGTGTGTGATGCACAGGAGAGGGTTAGGCCGCCGTCCCCCTCGGGGTGATGGCTCGAGGTCACCTTCCCTGGCCCTGCTTGGACCAGCTGATGGGATGTACCCCACCCCCTGTTGTTCTGGACTCCCTGGGCCTCCCCACTGGGCTCACCACTTCTGGGGTGCTCTCCACACCATGGGTACCCCAGCTAGGTGGTCATGGTGGTTTTCCAGAGCACATACCTGATCCTTCCCACTGCCTTTAAAACCTCCAGGGTCCCACTGCCGGTGGGAAGAGGCCCAAGTCTGTCCTGTGTGCTCCTCTCCTTCTCCCAGATGTTTACAGAGCACCTGCTCTGTGCTAGGCACGGGGTGGGGGACTGTGAAGGGGCCCCCCTGCCCTCCTGGGCTGTTCTTTCTAGTTGGGAGAGGGCAGCAGTAAACAAATGGATAAACCTATGAGCAAGATCCTTCCAGAGAGTGGAGGGCCCTTTCCTGGCACTGACTGGCCCGCCAGCCTCCTCCCCTGCCCACCTGCTCACCTGTCTCTGTGCAGCTGGTCCCTAAGCAGGCAGCCTTTCAGGTCTGCTCTCACTTACATCCTTCCTGGGGCCTGGACTGCCCCTGCCACCAAGTGTCTTCAGATCATAGCTCCTCCTCAGGGCCTGACTCCTTTCTTAGGAAGCTCCTGTGAGAAACAGTCCCTCAGAAGGTCCCCGAGACTTGGGCTCAGACCATCTTCCCACCAGACTGGGACCCAGCCCTCCTCACTTCAGTGGCCCCTGCCTGGCAGTGGTCCCTGGGGCAGCTGAGCTGACCGCCTCACGTACTGGTGGTGGTCGAGGGGACAGGTGGTGTGAGGCTGGGCCTAGTGGTCCCCTCTGCTCTCGCCTGTGGGCCTGGGTCTCCTCACCTCAGTGTCTGGCCCTCTCATTTAGCCCATTCATTCACAGAGGGCTGATGTTGCCCCCCAAGGGGGCCAGAATTCTTGGGGGTGACAGGCCCTAGCAATTACACAAACAGGATGGGGGTGGTGGCCCTTTTGCTTCACCTGCTCTCAGTGTAGTCCCTGCCTTCCTTTGGGGTCCTCCTCCTCCACCCCAGCCCGCCACAAGGTCTCAGAACTGGGCATGAAACTCAGGCTTGGCCAGTCTGGAGCATACAGGGCTCTTGGCTGCAGTGATGGGCATATGATCCGAGCTGGGTCAGTGACTTGGCCCAGGATTTTCCAGAACCCTTAGGAAAGTGGCCAGTGAAATACAAGCTGAGAAGTACCAGTGGCCATCTCTGTCCCCCCAGGGGAAAGCCTGCCTGAGGGTGAAGCAGGAAAACAGAGCCTAGAGATAGAAAAATTCCCAATTATGTCATTTGAGCACGTGGATCTAGCCCTGCCTGAAGCCGGTCCCATCTCTGGCCTTTTTAGTCAAGTGGGCCAGTAAATTAATGTTTTTGTTCGTGCCGCAGGAACACTGTGGTGCCTCAGGGTTGGGGTGAACAGTCTCTGAGGTCTCCCCAGCTGGTTGGCCACCGGGGCTTCTTTCTGATGCATGCCCACTGGGAAGCCTGCCCAGGGTTCTGCTTTCTTTACACCTGTGGGTGGCGTGGTGTGCCAGCCCTAGTCCCCATGCTGCCCTTTCTGAGGGGCAGATAGAGACCCCCGCAGCCTTTAGCTCACACCACTGCTGGCTGTCTCTGTCCTCTGGAAAGTGCCGGTAGGAACCTCATTTAACCTCAGAGGGAACTGCCCATGAAGTTATGTCGGAGCTGTCCCAAAATAGAACAGGCTGCCTGGAGAGGGGTGAGTCCTCATCACTGGGGATGACCCGGGGAGGCTGGCGGACCTCCGGCTGGGAGGCTGAAGATGGGTCTGCAGGGGCCAGGGGCCGGGGCTCAGTAAAGCCTCACGCCCATCCTGAGTCTGCTGGCATTTCACGGGCACCTGTGGGCACCGAGCCGTTGCTGCACCTCTGGTCCCTGGGAGGCCGGTCCTGTATCTTCACCGACAGACACTGAAATATCAGTGTTGTCACCTTCTATTTGCAGATGTGGAAACGGAAGCCCAGACAGGGCAGGGGTATGGGTACCTGGTTATTCTGGCTGGACCTGCCGTTCGAGCCTGATCCCACCAGTCTGAGACCTTCTTGTCCAGGTCATGGCCGTTAGCATCCGAGCTGGAGCCCAGGAGTGAAAACCACAGATAGAGATGCGGTAGAGATGCAGGTGTAGGGGTTTACAAGTAGCAGAGACCAGGAGGAAAGACATCTACTTGTTTCAGATGATTTGGTTATATCTTTGCATCCTTGGGTGTCTTCTAAATATTTCATGATGCAAGTATAACACTCTTTCCAGAACAAGGGTTATGTTTTAAAGTACCCTTGTGCCACCACCCCCCTCCCATAGGTTTGTGAATTTGAAAATTCTTAAAAAGAAACATCACTCAAAAGTACAATTTCATTAGTTTAAAAACAGAAACCAACCCAAGTACCCTTTTGCCCCTGAGCCTCTGCACAGCTCTAACCTGACCCTCAAGGCTCTGTCAGGCTTCCTGCTCACACACAAGACTGTGAGTTGCTGGACACAGGCCGCCTTGTAATGGGAGCTCCATCCCTGCCCTGTGAGCGGGCACTCCAGCTCCTTCTGCCTCCCCTACTGCGCAAAGACGGCCGGGGGAGCTGTGTGCACCCTCTGAGGTGTTTCATCCAGAAAGGATCGGGGTGGGGGCTCTGGTCCCTGAGACTGAAATCAGTGCCTTCTCTGGGCCACCACACGTACACAGCCTCTGTGACATCCCCACAGCATCCCCACCGCCAGGTCCCACACCCTGACATGCGTGCGTGCGCACACACAGACAAACTCTCTGTCACACACACACACAAACTCTCTGTCACACACACACACACACACACACAGGGACCTGTGGAAGGGTAGCTGTCTGTGGGTGGGATCCCAGCTGCCGCAGAACAGAATGGGTGCCCAGGGTCCGTGTCTCTGGACTTGGTAAGGGCCTTTCTGGGCAGAGGGGCCTGCGTTAGCCCTCACTGGAGAGGGGATCAGAGGATGGATTCAAGGCTTTCCTTGATGAAGGCCCAGGCTGGCCTGGATGTGCTCTGTGAGTACAGTCCAAGCCCACCTGCACCTGTCAACTGAAAGGACAGCTCTGATGCCAGAGGAAGGAGGGGCCTGGTGAAGACCCGAGAGGGTTGGGCAGAGGGTCAGCCACCAAGACTCGCCATGCCCTGAGGTGGATCCCAGGGGAGGACACACAGGGCCTTGTCCTCTTCTCCAGGTTCTCCCCTCTGTCTCCTTCTTCCTGTCCCCACTCCCCGTCCAGCATCCCTGCCCAGGCTCTGCTGCCTCTTTCCAGATCTTTTAGGGTCAGCTCTCATTTCCCTTCGTCTCATGCAGCTTTCAGCTGGGGCCGCTAGAGGGCACCTTGCTGCCAGGGACGGGGAGCACAGGGGCCAGGATGCTCACCGGTGCCCACGCCTGGTCCCACACCTGCACATACAAGCACACTCACATGCAGGCCGCCTCACACACACGTGGGGCTGCTCACACATCCCCACACCCCCGCCCCCATGCTGGCCCCCACGTACTGCAGGCCCGCCCCCTCTGCCTGGTGTTTCCTGCCCCTGAGAGCCAGGCCTCCCCAGCCTGCCCTCCACCCTCCCTCAGCCCACACCCCGCCTCCGCCATCCCTCGAGGGAGCAGTCGATGAGGCGTGGAGAACATGGAGGTGCCAGGCCCAGGGGCTTCCTGCCAGCAAGACCCTCCTGGCAGCAGGATCCCAGGGCTCAAGGCCAGTGGAGTGGCCCCCGTCAGCCTTGCCAGTGCCTTTTTCCTTTTCCAGCCACCACCTGCCCAGAGGAGGGTGGCCTGAGAGCTTCAAGCGTTCTTGACCAGGGGCCTCCCAGAATTTCCTGTGTGCGCTGGGGAGACCATGTCTCCATGGAGGAGGCAGCCCTCCCACGCCCACAGGCTCCCCTCCCGTCCTTGTCCCCACTCTCTCTTCTTAGTTTGTCTGAATCCTGCTGTCTTTAAGGCCTTCTCTGATGAAGGATTTCCCAGGGTCCTCCCACCTGGAAGAGCCTTAGGGGACCCCCAGCTCCATATGGGGAGCTGAGAGAGGCAGAGGGGCCATCTCAAGGTCAAGGGGACCCCGTGGCAAGCCGGGGCCTGTGGGGCTCCCACTCCAGGGCATTTCTGTTGTACCCCAAACACACCTTGCCTCCAGGAGAATTATCCAGCACTCCCTTGAGTTCCCACAGCCTTCTTATTTCCAAACCATTTTTGAGATTCCCAGAAAAGACAAATTCCGTGTTTCGTCCTCCTAGAGCCAGGCCCTGTCCGGGTCTCGCCAGTTGGGGCCTTGCGAGTTATTCCATGAACCCCTTTACAGAGAGGAAGATGCAGTCCGGGGCAGGCAGCATGAGGTCCTGTCTCTAGACTCCTTTGATCTGGGACACTCCCGAGGCCCTGCCTCTTCTAGCATGACATCGAAGATGACAAGGACAGGCATTTTGCCTAATGCTTCCTCGTGGTGTGACCCAGGTTTCGCATGTGGGGCCAGAATATCACAGAAGTGATGCATCTCGGGGCGTAATGTCAGGAGGTGTGCAGTGTCAGTTTGCCCAAGTATTAGGGTGATGTTGACATGGTTTGATTTGGATGGTGGCTGCTGTAAAGTTATGTAAAGTTATGGGTTTTCTTCCCTTTGTGGTTAATAACTTTGTGGGGAGATACTTTGAGACTGTGTAAAATCCCATTCCACACCCTGCATTCATCCATTAGTTTTAATTTCTGTTGCTGCTTATTTTTTTATGGAGGTACTGGGCAGTGAACCCAGGAGCTCGTGCAAGCTAAGCACGTGAGCTGTACCACTGAGCTATACCCACTCCCCCCGCTGCTGCTTCTTGAGTTAATTATTTCTGCAACAGATGCCAAGTAATTCCATCATTTGTTCTTACATTTGTTACTGGTGTTCTGGAAGAATGTTTTCTTCTCCCCACTTACTTATGCCAGTGTGAGCCCATGGATTCCTGTTTAATCCAGTGGGTTATAATCTGTTACTCTCATAATTTATTTTGATGCTCAGGTGGTCCCCGGTGTGGCCAGGGGCAGCCCCTTCCAGCTGGCTCTGTGTCCTTGGCATATCCCGCCTTCCTGAGCCCTTCCTTACTTCCTGACACAAAAGATGTCTCAGGCTCCTCGTGCCCTGGAGCCAGCCGCTTCTCCAAGGAGCCCCAATTCCTTTGAGCGGGAAGGGATACTTAGAATCGAAGACCAGGGATTAGATGTTCTTATATTGCCTCTGGGTGTCCCTGCTCTCAGATGCTCTCCACGGACAGAGGTAGGAAAACGGCGTATGCGTGTACACATGTAACTCACACATCCATCCGTGTGTGTCTCTGCTCCTGTTCTTATCCACAGAAAACCATGAGTTCACACCGATACCTCTGATTCCAGCCCAGCACCACTGGCTTCACCGCAGCCTGATGCCTTTGCACGTTTGTACCCTTGTCCTTCAACAGGGAGAAGCCTGCTTTCATTACTCTCTCTCTCTTACTTAATTGTGCAGCCCCCCTGGGTAGCCGATCTCTAACCCGGCTGGACCGTCATCCCACGCACAGGCCCAAAGCTCTGCTTATGTGGAGCTCTGTGCCCTCCCATGCCAGGACCCCGGGCTGCCTTCCCACAAGGAAGAAAGGGAGACCCCTGACCTTCCTGGCTCATCTGTCTCCTTGCTCTCTCCCTCCTGGCTCCTCGAGTGAAGGGGCTGGGGTTTCGCCACTTTCTTGTCCCTACAGTGCCCCCGCATGTGGTAGACACTCTGGTTTGTTAAACTGAGAGACAGCGGTCTTCCCTGTGGGGAGGGCCCTTTCAGCTCCCCAGACCGTTTTCACATTGTGGTTCTCATCCAAGGCTCATGGGCAGGCAGAGGAAGCCTTCTGTTTTCTGGGGAAGATGCTGATTCGCCCAGGGTCACCTTGCTGGTGAGTGTGTTACAGGGCAGCTGCCAGCGTGTCTGTCCAGGTTGTCCCTTTGCCCCATGGAAGCCTCACCACGTGGTGTAAGAGTGTCACCTGGGCTGGTGCTGCCGCGGAAGAGCATGTTCCCATTATTTTTGGAGTCTCCTGTATGTGAAATTGTAAAGAGAGCTGATGGCAGGGAGGGGGCAGCACTGGCTCGTCCGAAGCTGCAGTGGCGTGGGCAGGAGGCCTGGGCAGGCAGCTCTCAGCCTGACCGGCCCTGGCCCACAGGAGGGGGGCTGGAGGATGGGCCTGGGTTTTGGGGTCGAGGGCAGGGGATGACATCTCTGAGCCACCATCTAGCCAGCGTGTGACCTGCATGGGCTACTGTACCTCCTTGTGCTCCATTCCATCAGTAAAATACGGGTGCTTCGGCTGCGCTTGCAGGATGCTGTGAGGCACAGGTGAGCCAGGCAGGTGCAGGTGAGGCCACGTGGGGCATGCCCTCTCCCTCCCTGGTGCCTGTCTGAAGACCTCTCGTGGTTTCTCACACTCCTGGTAGCGTGGCTCTGGCTTACACAGGACTGGGCACAGCTCACTGACCTGGCTGTGTGAAGTAGCAGTTAGGACTTGCAAATAGCTCTATGTATAGACTTTCACATGATCTGGATATTGTCTCACGTGCCCTGGTCCTTGGAGCCTAGTGGTTAAGCACACAGGCTCTGGGACCTGCTGCCTCCGTGTACTCAGCTCTGCGGCTGTGGGCCAGTTACTTAACCTCTCTGTGTCACTAATTGTGACAGTGACAGACACAGGACCTACTCCATCAGAGATTGTTCCATTAGCTCATTTACCCTCAAAACAACCATATGGGACAATTAACTGATACTATTTCAGAGAGGTTGAGTAACTTGCCTAAGGTCACAGAGCTGGTGAGAGCCAGCCTTTGGACCCTGGGAGTCTGCTCCGTAGCTGGTGCTCTGAACTGCTCTGCTGTGTGCAGTGTTACTTGTGAGTACTGCCTCTCCATTTGTTTCTGCACCGTTTTAGGTTAGTCCCGTGGATTTTTTAATCACATTGACCTCCAGGGATGTGTGCTGTGGAGCCTTGCTGGGTGGGGGGCCGGCGTTAAGAGGAGCTGCTTACAGCTGCCAAAGGAACTCAGAGCCCAGGGGTAAGAAACAGCTGGCTCGGGGTCTGTCCTCAGGCTGAGGCCCAAGCCCCAGTTCTGCTCTGGTCCCCCAGGGAATTAGGGGGACCAAGGGAAGCTCCCAGACCCTGCCCTAATTCAGCAGCTCTCTAGTCTGTATCAGGGTTCCTTGCAAATTCCACTGGGCTGAGCCGGAAGTTCTACTTTGAAAGCATCTAAAAGCTTGAGGAGGGTAGCTGTCCAGACACCCCCACCCCCACCCCTGCCCCTTTTTACAGGTGAGGCAGCTGAGGCCGGCTCTGACTTGGGGGCTGGCACTGGGTCTGGTTCCAGGGCCCTCGCCCCGGCCCATCTGCCCCAGCTCGTGTGAGCAGCCCCCCAAGGCCTATCCCTTGGCTGCTTCCTGAGTGTTTCACCCTGAGGCCTTGTGGGTCTCACGGATGCCGTGTCTGGGGCCTGGCAGGATTCAGACGACGTGTCCAAGTTATTCCTTGTTTTGTTCTGGCCAGAGTCAGCCAGGAGGGAGAAGAAGAGGTTAACTTTTTTTGGAACTTGCCAGTAAAGAGGAAGCATCAGTGTTTCCACATGAAATGGTTTAAAATAAACTCCCAGGCTGCCCCAGACGAATCTTGTTGGGGCCGGATGGAGGCTTATGAGCGCCTCCTAGTGTCCCAGCTCCTCTCTGCAGGCCTGAGTGAGCCCTCCCGGCCTGTGGGTCCTGGGCAGGTCGCGGGCAGGACATGGGCAGGCCAAGGGACAGACCGGGGCCTCCAAGGGACCTGCTGGTGTGTTCCAGAGCCTGCGTAGTAGAAGTCCCCCTGAGGTTCTGTGAGCCCATGGCTGGTGAGGCTGAGGGAGAAGGGCAGGGAAAGCTCCTGTGCCAGTTTGGGAGTGACTCTCTGAAGGCAGGAAGCAGGTGAGGGCCCCATGTGGCTGAAGACTGTTGGGAACCTGAGTTATTTAAAAACAAGTCCTGGGCTGCAGCTCCGAGCCTGGGAGAATCAGATGGATCTGGAAAGGACTGGTTTGGACAGTGGCCCTTGAAGGGTCATGTTGGCTGTCAGCCCTCCTTTCGCTTTTGAGAGATGGGTGGACTGAGCTGTGAGGGTCTGAGTGCCTGGACTAGGGTCCTGGTTCTTCTTTGGGCCGCCAGGCGGTGGCTCAGGCCTCCTGACCTCTGCTAGGCTAATAGCCTCCTTTTTAGGATAACCCAGCTCTCGATGGAAGCAGGGCAAGCACTTTTCCTCTGCGCAGCAAGCCGGTAGGGTAAACGTAGTGTCTCTGGGTTTTGAGCATCAGAGACATTTAGTAACAAACAACCTGGTGGACCTGGGAGTCAAGCCAGGTGTGTCTGACCAGAGCCCTCCCAGCCCCCACTCAGCTTGCCCAGACTCAGTTTCCCCACCTGCCCTCTCCACCTCCCGGCTGCCATGAGAGGTCCTGGAGACGGTGCTCAGGGATATCATGGGGCCTAGGGAGACGTTGGGGGTGTCAGAGCTCTACCTGTGCGGCAGGGCTTCTTCTTGTTGCCAGAAGTGGGCACCCAGGTGGGAGGCTCCAGGCGGCATGAATCGAGCTGCGGAGAGTGGGTGGCAGGCGCGCCCAGCCTGGAGCTGGTTGTGCAATCAGGCAAAGTGGGAAGGCCGGGACCTGTTGAAGACTGTTGGCACTGGCAGAGCCTCTTCTGCCTCCCGGCCCAGCCCTAGGCCTGAAACAGACGCCAGGAGCCCAGAGGCTCCCCAAGCCCTTCCACAGGTGCATCAAAAGATTCATCCAAAGGCCGTGCCTATTAGAGATAATGGCAGGGCCTCTTCTCACACATCACACGGCCCCCACTTCACGGATGAGGAAACCGAGGCCAGAGAGCCAGGTGGCCAGCATGAGGGTCTGCCCCAAGAGCCAGGTTCTCCATTTCCTGCTCCTGTGGGCCCTGCTTCTGTGCCCGCCGCCCGGGGCACGTGATTACCCAAGACTGAGGGGTATCGGCCGGGTGTGAGTAATTCAGGCTGCATCGTAAACAAAGCTGCTGGGCTTGTTCACCCTCCGACAAGTGTGTGTGGTTTGTGCCCCCACGTTATCTAGGTTCTTCCCTCCCACCCCATCCTACAGAGAAGTGGCTGGTGACTTGCCAGTTTACACAGCTATTTGGAAACTGACTCAAGCTTCCAAAGAAAGGGCGTGGGTCTGCACAGGCAGGCGCTGACTGCCTCTTAATTCCTGCAGGGAGGCGTGGCAGAGGAAGGAAGCACTTCCTGAGAAGTTTGTGCTACCTCCCGTGGTATTTCAAGGCACTTTATTTCTCAAAATATTGTAGGGATTGAATTATTTTTAGCCTGCCCATGGGATCAAGGGATACGCTTGCTGCAGCTTGGGGAGATGGACTTCAAGTGTAGGATGGTTACTGGGGTCCTCTTTCTGGGGGCAATTGGATGGTTGGAGGAAATGTGGGATGCCCCTGAGGTGTACTCAGGGCCCCCTGAGTATTCCCTGTGGCTCACTGGCCAGAATGCCCACCATTGGCCCCATTCGCTGAGTTCCTGAGGGTGTGGATGAGGGACGCTTAAGGAAAGGCAGCAAAGCATCTCCAGCCAGAGCCACTTGCCTGAGTTCATGTCCTGATCCAGTCATTTTAGGCCTCAGTTTCTTCATCTTTAAAATGGGAATAATGAGAGTACCGAACCCCCCACCTGCAATGGAGGGCGATCAGAATGGCATATTGTGCAGGAAGTACTCAGCACAGAGTGAGTGTTGGCAGAGACTAGCTATTGTTATTTGTACTGGTGTTTGCATCAGTGTGATTTTCTGGGGAAACAGGGCCCAGGATAACCGTGGAGGAGGGGAAGGGCTTTACATCCTAGGCCCTTGGGCCTGACTGTCCCTGCAGTGTCGCAGTAATTCTATGGCTGTGTGAGCCTCTGTGTCTGGAGAGGTGCTCCGGTGGGTGGGCAGTTGTGCCTGTGCTATCCCCAGAGGCCGGGGTCTCCCACCTGAGCAGGGAGCTGCATCCTGGGCATGTGGCCCCACCCCGGCCCCTCCATGCGGCCACCGGCCCTCACTGGGAAGGCCTTTCCCTGTGGTCTGGAGCGCTGCGCTCACTGACCTCTGGAGTTGCTCGTGGAGTGTTCTGAGAGAAGTTGTCAACACAGAGCACAGTGCCTCAGAGACCTGGCTCTTTCCACCAGGCACCCTAGACCCCATCGACGTGGTCCCCCTTGTAGCCTGCTCTGTTTACTCCGTTCTGCCGTTGGCAGTTTGAGTGGATATTTCTCTAGGGGCCCAAGGGCAGGCATCTTCTCCAGCAGGCCTCACTCCTGGCCTGAGGGTCCGCACAGGTACGGTACCAAGACCAGCGGGTCAGAGCGCTTGGTGGCTTATAGCAGACGCTCATCCCCTCTGCCAGCCCCTGGGCTAGGTTCTGGCTGCAGGCAGGGCTCCAGATCTTTCCAGGAATTGAAGCCAGGAGTTGGAGTACCTGGGGCCCATGATACCTTAAGAGACTTATGAGGGTGTTTTAATTTCTTTTAAAATAAGAAGGGAAAAATCCCCAAACTTTTGAGGTCAAAGAAAATGTTTTAATGTCTTTTCTTACATCAGAAATATATGATATTTTTCAGACTCATAGAAGTCTGTTGAATTTTTTAAAATTTTTAATGGAAATGGGAGCCTCTGAATTCATTGATCACCCAGGCAGGTCCGAGTGTGTGGAGCCTGTTCTGCCCACCCCGCAAGGCTGAGTCCCGAGGGCCATGGGTTGGGAGCCACCCCCAGGATGGAGATGTCCACTGTAAGATGAGAGCTTGGAACCCCCAGGGAGTGGACAGCCCATGAGGCCCACGGAGTCTTAGGTCGTAGTTTAGGTCTGAGCTTAACTCCATCAAGTGACACAGATGACTTTTATCCAGAGTGGCTCTGCAGAGAGAGCGCCAGGGCAGGGCTCTCTGGCCTGCAGGAATGTTGCCTTTGATCCGAATGGCCACGTATGATGGAAATTCTGAACCCTGAGGTTCACAGAGGAGCCAGCCCCTGCTAGCCCTTGACCTGATGGGGAGGGGGGACCATGGCCACCTCGAAGAATTCCACCCAGCAGCTCCAACAATAGACCGGTTCACCAGTCTCATGTCTGTCAGCCTGATAGCAATGTAGATCTGGGACTGTGGTGGGGAGTCCCCCAAAGGCTGCTGTGACTCAGTTTGCCCTTCTGACCTTATTGTGGTGCCTTGTGACTCGCAGTTAGATCTAATGGGCATCAGAGGCAGCTGGGGCCCTGGGCTGGTGTGGGGGCCAGCAGGGAGGTGTGGATGCCTTTTGTGGCCCAGGTGTGCCTGTGCCTTCCACAGCACAGATGTGACCCTGCGTGAGGCTCAGCTGCAGGGTGACTTCCATTGATTTACTAATGTGTTTACAAATATGAAACAACAGCCCGGAGTGAAAAGTACTAATACATCCCCATTTTACAGATGAGGAAATTGAGGCACAGAGGTTGGATTACCCCCTGAGGACACACAGGAGCCAGTGGGATTTGAACCCTGGCATTCTGTTTCCAGTCTGTGTGCTCAGGCGGGTGGTGCCCAGGGGGACCTGGAATCTCCCAGGGGCCCCCACCCTCCTGGAAGTTCTCCTGACTTTCCCTCTCTTGTGACATGGGGACCAGAGATTGGGGCAAGTCAGGTACCAGACTCAGGGAGCCTGTAGTTAGGGGGAGCGGGTCTTCCACTGGCCCCCACCCAGCCCCAGACCCCCTGGGGCTCAGCCATGCTGGAGGCCTGTCTTTCCCAGAATCCTTCCTCCGTGCTGTTCCTCGTGCTCTCTGCCCTACATGCTACTTTCCTGACGGCCTCGTTGCTTCTGCCCTCACTCACGTTTGTGGGGTGCCTGCCTTCCACCACTGGTGTCCCCATCTCCCTGGCTGACACAGGCCTCGGAAGGACCAGAATTCATGACCCACCTGAGGGACACACTTGCTTGTCATCCAGCCCATGGGTGCCCCCTGCCCGCCCAGGTCAGCCGGAGGCCCCGTCACCCTGCCCCCATCTTGAAGTGTCATACCCCTGGGACAAGCAGGTGCCAGGTGACTGTCTGCAGAGATGCCCCAGCAAGGTGCGGTCTGGGGGCCCCACGAGGGCCGAGACTCGGGAGTCTGGGAACATGGAGTCTTTCTGGGCTCAGGGCTTTCTCTCAAGCTGGAGCGTCCTGGCTGCCAGGGCCTCTCACAGCACAGACATCAGCCGCAGGTCGCCAGCTCACGCTGGGGCTGAGCTTGCGTTTCTCGGCAGCCCTGTGGTGGGCTTAGTTGGGCCTGTCTGGGCTCCAGCACAATAGCCCATGGAAAAGCCATTTTTACCCTGAAGAACTTTGTTAATCCTCCTCATTTATGTTTTTTGACAATGCCTCCAATTTTTTTTTTCCTTTTGAAAAATTAGTGTAATTTTTCTAATTATGTCAGAAATGCATACCCTCTTTGGAAAATCCAGAAAAGCACAAAGAAGAAAATCCACAGCCCCACCTCCCAGAGGGGACCACTGTTAGCATTTTGTTCCGCTTGTTTTTGTTTTTGTTTTAAGTACTAAATGCAGTTATTTATGAGGCGTGGTTTGGGGTTTAAGATCAGACCCAAGAGTCACTTGCATCTGGGCGTGTTCCCATCTCAGGGACATGGTTGTGCCCTCACAGAACCGCAGTTCCCGCGCCTCCCAGCCTAGCCCCCTAGGGTGGAGCTTGCTTTGGAGGCCACCAGCCCAGCAGAGCGGGAGGGCAGGCTGGAGGCACCCCTGCCCCGGCCCCAGGCTGACCTGAGAGGCAGAGAAGGTCTGGGCCAGACATGTCCCTCCCCTTCCTTCACCCCCCAGGAGGCCTCTCCTCCCCTGGGTGCCGAGTAAAGCTGGATGTCCCGTCGCGTCTCCTGGGAGTGAGTGGAAACCCCTCCCCTTTCTGGAACCCTTGTGTAGGAGGAACTGTGACCTCTTCCTGAATATTCCATGGCCCTGGGCAAGCCTGCCAGCCTTGGGTATCTGGGGGCCAGGACAGTGGAAAGGGCATGTGACAGGTGGTGACAGGCAGGGTGACCACATACCTACATTGTTCAAGGAGGATGTGTGTGTCGGGGGGTGGGTGTGGAGATCCTGGGGGAGGGTCTGCACGAGCTTTTCCTGGCTCCACCTGCCCCAGTGGACTTACTCCTGGGCTGGCCTGTGCCCGCACCCCCATGGGCAACAGTGGCAGAGGATGAAGAACTGGTCACCCCTGAGTTGTAGAGTCGGCTGGGCTAATGGGGTGGTGAGTGGCCTCCAGACACCCCTGGCTGCTCTGAGCTCCTGGGCTGGGGTTTCATTTACTGTGGTCAGGATTCTTTTTTTTTTTTTTAATTTATTATTGCCACCTGACATAGAAAAGTGTACAGATCTTAAGTATGTAGCTTAAGTTTTGATTACATGAACCCACCTGTATAAGCAGAACATCCCCAGCCTCCCAGAAGCCCCGCTAGGTCTTTTCTAGTCACTCTGTCCCCTGAGATAACCACCACCCTGACCACTTCTAACAGCAGACGTTAGTTTGCCTCTTCTGGAACTTTCTAAAAATGGAATCAGGCTGCAAATGCTCTTCTTTGAGGGGGTTCTGGGCAGTAGCTGGGTTGTGTGGCGTCATCCTGGCATCCGTGGTGGGCAGTGATGCCACTTCCAACTGCAAGGTTGTTAAGTCACTCTGCAAACACTCCATGAATGTTGCTCCTACAGATGTTGGCTCGATGTGAGGGATGATGAGGCCTGGCTTTGCAGAAAACTCTTAGTCCATGAGGCAGGGACAGCTTCCCTTTCTAGGGATGGATGGCATGGAGGCTGAGCCCCCAGGATTCGGAGCTAGCCCAGAGGATGGTCAGGGTCTCCCTGAAAGAGGTGGTACCTGAGTGAGGTTCTAAAGGATGAAGAAGAGTTTGCCAGAGGGTGAGAGCTGGGGGAAAGGCAAGTGAGGAAGAAGGCAGAACATGAGCATTTGTTTTCTCAGTGGGGCCCTGGCTCATGCAGACCCAGCCACATCCCCTGCCCTCTCTCTGCGGAGACTGGGACCAGGAAACCGCAGATCAAGTCAGGTCAGGGGCCAAAGTGGCATTCATTGCCCACCCAGCCCTTGGAGAGGATGAAACTGCTGATCAAAAACATCTCCCCACCTCCTTTCTTCCACCTTGAGATTTAAGGCAGATGCTTCTGGGAGGGGAGACAGCCTGGAGCAGGAAGGCAGGCAGGGGATGGGGTGCATGGTCCTGCTGTGACTGGGACTGGAAGATGCAGGAATTGGCTAGAGAGGTCTCTGAGGTCCTTTCTGGCTCTGACCACCCCCTGAATAGATGTGTGGTGTGAGCGACTGTCCATCACCCACAGTGAGCACTTGTGTCAGCGGGCAGTGTGCCTTATGAGGCCTTAAGTGCCTAAACGTGGGTGGCAGGGA
Source organism: Camelus bactrianus (assembly GCF_048773025.1). NCBI lineage: Eukaryota > Metazoa > Chordata > Mammalia > Artiodactyla > Camelidae > Camelus > Camelus bactrianus. Next base: position 23,001,459 of record NC_133549.1, on the reverse strand, counting down.
GGGTGGACAGGCAGGAAAGCAGGAGGTGGGGCAGAGCTCTCACCCGGGACCATGGCTGGGCTTCAGGGACCGAGCGCAGAGTCAGTGTAAATGGGCCCTGCGCTGGGGTCAGGAGCTGTGGGAGGGGCTGTTGTGGGATTCGCTGTGTCCCTGGAATTATAGGCACTGCTCTGCGGGGCAGTGGGGCAGGAAGGGCCAGTGGCCCATCTGCACTTTCGACCTAGATGGGTGCTGACCTTGGCAGAGGCCAGGCACATCCAAGAAGTGCCACCAAGTACGGTCAGGTTCGCACCCTGCAGGGGCCACTGATCATGTCCTTTTTGGAGAGAGGAGCCCCCTTGTCATTCCACCTGCAGAGTCTCTGGGGAGCTGGGTGGGCCCAGCCTCCTCCCAGGATCACAGTTAGAACCATGCCTGGCCTGGGGGTGGGGGTGGGGGTCAAAGCTCCACGGGTGATCACTGCTGCCTCCAAACAGCTTGTTATCTCAGCTCACCTGTTTGGGGCCAGCTTGCAGCCGCAGGTCAGCCTCCAGTTACTCTCCTCCCCGGGGTGGGTGGGGGTGGTGAGGAGCCTCTCAGCCTCCAGGTGGGGCCCTGTACCTCCTCTCTGTCGCTCACCACCGCTGACCCCGCAGCCCGCTGCCCACTCAGAAGCCGCTCACCTTTGCCCTTGGTGGCCCGGCCACGTGTTCAGTCCTGACGCTCTGATCTTTAGTTCACAGTCAGGGAGTTGCTGGGTCTTTGTGGAACCTGGAATCTCGTTAGTGTCAGGAATACTGGGGCTTTTTTTACTGAAATGTAAGCATCTGACAGCTGCTCCCAGGTAGCCAGGAGGAAGGGCTGGACTCTGCAGGCAGTGTGAAAGACCCAGCAGGGTGTGTGTACGTGAGGGAGTGTGTCTGGATGTGTGTGAGCGTGTGTGCGCGCACATGAGTCTGTGTGTAAGTGCACTTGGAGGATAAAGAAAGATTTCTTTTATAAACATGTCTCCTGTGCTTTTCAATTTTCTTTTGTTTCCAAAAATCAATGTAAAATCTTCAGGTGTAATTCAGGCCTGTAAAAGCTGACGTCATCATTCTGCTGTGAGCGAGGCAGGAAGTTCAGTCAGGGAGAAATGCACCCGTCTTTGCTGACGTCAGGCGCTCATGAAGTCCAGCCGTGGACAGTGATAGCCACAGCTCTGACTGAACTTCAGGAAGAGGCAGGAGATGGGGGGCGGGCATCTCTGTTTCAGTTATGCTGCTGGAATCGGGGGACCGCCAGGCTGTCACAGGGGGCATCTCTGTAGGAGCAGCGGGAGGTGGGAGGGACACACTGCTGGACCGCCACCCTGTCCTGACCTTGGGTGGCTGCTAGCAGACAGGGTGGGAAGGGCCGCTTCATGCCAGCTGTGCCCAGAGCCACGCTGGGTGACGTACATGTCGTGCCCCAGGATGGCGGTCAGCCACTCACGTGTTACTATCAAAGGTCTGCTCTGTGTTAGGCCCCTGCCAAGCACTGGGACGTACTTGTCAAGTATTCGCTCATGTTATCGGCTAAATAATAAGGCAGTGAATGACTTTGTCGTACCTGTACCCGAAAAGTCACCTTGAGAAGTCCAGAGTCATCCTAAAGTCTTCCTTGTGTTCCTTGTGTCCTGCAGCTGATCCCTGTGGTCGCCTCCTGTACCGTCAGGACCACTTCAGCTGCAGCTGCCGGAACACTAGCTCGCGATGGCTTCAACCATCGGGAGAGTTACTTACCTGGGAAAACAGTCAGCCATTCTGGCTCAGGGTTGGCACTGCGCTTCAGCAGGGGTTATCTTGTCTGTCTTTTTAATTCACCAGCCTTAATATCAAGGTAGATCCAAGACTTCCTGAGGCCTGAAGTTTAGGCAACTTGGAGGAGGGGGCCACTTTAAGAAAAAGAATACATTAGGTTTGATGAATATAAAATTAGGTTGGAAAGAACTGAAAACATATGTCCACACACAAACGTGTACACGAATGTTCAGAGCAGCATTATTCATAATATCCCCAAAGTGGAAACAACCCAGATGTCCATCGACTGATGAACGGATAGGCAGAATGTGGTACATCCAGGCAATGGAACGCTATTCAGCCATAAAAGGGAATGAGGTGCTGACACGTGCTATGACATGGATGGACCTTGGAAACGTTACGGTGCTTGGTGAGAGAAGCCAGACACACAAAAGCCACATACTGTGTGGTCCCATTTATATGAAATTTCTAGAACAGGCAAATCTATAGAGATAGAAGGTTAGGTAGTGGTTTTCAGAGGCTGCAGGGTAGCCAGTAATGATGAGGGACTGCTTAATGTGTATAGGGTTTTTCTTTGGGGTGATGCAATGTTCTGAAATTAAATAGCAGTGATGGTTGCATAACACTGTGAATGCCCTAAAAGCTACTGAAATGTATACTTTAAAATGGTAAATTTTGTGTTATGTGAATTTTACCTCAATTAAAAAATGACTATTTATGTGAATATACTTCTGGGGCCAGGGAAGTTGCCCCTGTCACTGAGGGGCCTGAAACTGAAGAGTCAGCAGCTTTGTGGTAAATCCACCCCTATGTGGCATGTTGTCACCTCATGGTCATAAGATGGCAGCCATGGCACCAGGTGTCATGGTCACCTCCAGGGCAGTGCCAGTAAGCTTGCCTCCTGTGAATGTCCCTTCTAAATGGATGCAAAAGCTCTCTCAGTGGTGCCCACCTTCCCTAACAGACTTCCAGTTGTATCTTTGGAGCTGGGTCACATGACCATGCCTGCCAAGGCAAAAGGCAGTGGAATTGTCACTGGTGGCGTAGCCGGCCATGATTCTCTGCCTAAGAATGGGCTCACGGCTGCCACAAACAAAATTGGGGTTAGGGTAGCCAGAAAGCCAGCCTTTCTGCCTCCATGACACCCCCCACTCCGTCCTTCAAACAATAGCCAACTTTGCCTTCTAGTTCAAATCTACGTGCCACTCCCCTGCCCAGGACTACTCCACGGCTCCTGCTGCCTTCCAAGCCAGGCCAAACTCATTTGCTTCACCGTCCACTAGACTTTTCTTAGCCAGAGTCTGCCAATCCAGTCTTAGCTCTCACCAGTCCCCTCTTGCACTTTGCGCCCCAGAAACTCTGACCTTGGGATTCCCAGCAGCCTCCTCTTCTCCACCTGAGGGCCTTTGCAGGGATGCTGCTGACAAGAGTGACGGTGGCAGCAGCTGGTGTGCAGGGAGCACTTTCAGTGGGCAGGGCACTCTTCTGTATGTAGCTCGTTTAAAACTCATGATCAGGCGATGCTTTAACCCCTGTTTTATAGATGAGGTACCTGGGCACCGAGTAGTTGAGTAACTTGTTGGATCACATGGCCGGCAGTGACAGTAGAGGTGCCCGCTCCCGCGTGGGTGAAGATGATGACGATGATTGTCACAGCTCCAGTTTTCTGAGTGCTTGGCCGGGGCCAGGCACGGGGGCTGCGGGATCACCTACACTGCGTCACCCAGTCATGAAAACAACCCTGCGGGCTCCTTGCTTTTCTCTTTTGTAGGTTGAGGGGACTGCAGCTCTGAGAGGCAGAGCGTGCTGCCCAGGGTCCCAGAGCCAAGTGGCAGTGGGGTGGGATTCAGAGCCATGCTCTCTGGCTGTGTTCTTCCCAAAAACCTGGTTGGAGGCTGGAGGCTGGAGTTTGCGGCAGGGAAGGGCCCTTGCCCATTTGGGGCTTGAGAGTGCCCACTCCCCAGGACCTCAAGGCCTTCCCCAGACTCCTGTGCCCCATCCAGGATGGCACTTCCATGACCTTTCCACCCAGGGCCCCTCACATTAGCCATGCCTGTCACTGAGCGGACGGTCCCTTCTGCCTGCCCCCTGGGCACTTTTGTTGGTGCCACTGCTCACCCAGACTGTGTCCTGTAGTCCCCCTTCTCAGTCACCAAGTCCATCCCTCCTCTGCACTTCGACCCGTGCCCCGAGCTCAGTCACACCGACATTGGCAGTGGCTGCTGGCTGGTCCCCTGTCTCCATCCCGCCCCCACCCTTCAGTTCATCTTGCCTGGGAGCTGGAAGAAGCTAACGCTCAAACTGGATCAAGCTTCTCCTGGCGTGAACACCCTGCAGGTTTCTCGTGGCCCATGGAGAACACAGGTCCTTATGAACCCCGCTTTGGCCAACCTCGCCTCCATCATCGCCTTTTCCAAACATCCCTGCACCTGTCTCATTTCATTCCTGCTCTGTTTGCATATTTAGATCTCCTTTATAACAGCTTTTAGATACTTATAGTTAGAATTTGGTGTCCGGGATTTTCACTTAACATTACACCATGCATGTTGTTCCATTTTCCTGTGGTCTTTTAAGTTTTTCTCTACCTACTCTCCCTCCTCTCTCCTACCCCCACCTCCATCCCAGAATACTCTGTGTTAACAGCCTGCTGTGCCTCGCTCTCTGCTCCATCGTGTACACACCCACGCGTGCACATGTGCACACAAGGGGCAGGGGGGGCGTCTTATTTGTTTTTCAGTGGAATCACACTGCTCTCCTCACTTCACATCCTGGACACCTGTCACGTCCACGGCGGGAGGGCTGACTCGTGCCCCTCACTTGCCACGCGCTGCGGTGGCTGCGCACGTGTCCCAGGTGCGGGCGCGCCTGTTGACTCCTCCCACCCCTTGTTAATGGACATTTGGGCTATTTCCTTTTTTCCCCCACGATAAACAAAAGATATGCTTCCTTAAGCTTATTTTCATGGTTTAAAACTGTTTCCAGTTTCTCACTTAATGGTTTGGGCTTTAGATTCTATTAATTCTATTAATGTTAAGTCTGTGGAGGAAAGAAAATTTCCGGAAAAGTTCGAGGCTTGCCCACGCCGGCATCCGCCCTGGGGAGGTCTGAGTGCGCAGAGAGACCAGCCTCTGTCCCCAGTCAGAGGCGGGCTGGGGCTGAGGTGAGCCACACATCCTGTCCAGCAAAGCCTTGGCCGGAACCTGGGCCCTGGACAGCGAGGTCACCTCTTGCCACTGTGGCCTTCTCAGAGGCCAAGATCAGAAAAGACCTGAAAAGAACAGAGAAGGGGGACATTTTGGAATAAATGAATGCCTCTTTGAATGCATGGCTTCTCGTAACTTTTAGGTAGCAATGGTGATTATCGTGTTTAGGCCTGAACGGGAACTAATATTTCTAATATGAAAATCTAGCCTAATTAGATTTTTCCTACAGAATGACTCCCCAGCAAGGCATCGTGGATCCAAAAGCCCCTTGATGAATATTATCTGCTAAATTCAGAAGTTTAAGGAGAAGGAAGGAACTCAGTTTCTAAGCCCTAGTTCTGCAAAAAGGCTTTCTTTTTTAGTCCTCGTCTTATTTGTAAAGCCTCAAAAATACATAGAAGAACCATTTGGTCCTCTTTTCCCTTAACTGGGGCACCGTGCACGGGTTCCTGCGGCGGCCAGTAGTGTGATTTGCAGGGATGGGTGCTTCCGTCTGTGGACCAGTGTGCCAGGCAGGCTGGCCTCTGGCTGCATCAGAGGGCGTGGTCTCTAGAATCAAAAGGCTGGGGTTTGAATCCTGAGTCAGTCTCTGCCTGGTGGGGCGCTTTGGGGCAAGTGACAAGTTGCTTTTCTTGTCTGTTGGTGGGGGTGGTAAGGCCTACTTTGCCAGGTGTCAGGAGGATTCAGTCACCTCACGTTGTGTCTGGAAAGCGTCTGCGATGGTACCTGCTGGCCATGACGGCAGTGCTGTCCTTGCAGGGAGCAGGTGGCATGGATGTCCTGACCTTGGCCCGTCAGGCTGACGGCCCGGCTCCCAGCCCCTCAGAGCCCCAGGGGTTGGACGGACTCCTCTCCTCTTCCTGCCTGCACCTGGGCTTGAACACCCCCAGCGATGGGGGTTCACTCCTGGCCAGGGGAGCCTGGCCTGTTGTTAACACCATCAGTTCTGTGCCCTCTCCCGACCTGTGCCTCGTGGCCTCTACTCACAGGCAGCGGTGGGACAGGGGCTCGTGGGCGACCCCAGTCTTGGTCGTTGAGCCCTTGCTTGAGGATGATTGCCCCCCGCTCACCCCTTCTTGTGCTGCGGGAGAGAGGACCCATCTCCACTGCCACTCTGGTGCTTGTGCTCAGATGGTGCAGCTGCTTTTGTGGGAGGAGGGGTGTGGTGGGTTTCACGTGCAGGGGGTGGTTCGGCTGCCGTGGCTCAGACACAGCGTGTTTACGTGTCCAGGGCGCTTCCGTCCTAGTGTGGACACGTGTGCACGTGTCTGTGCCCAGCTTTTCCCCACAAGGACTGGTCATGGAGAAGACCCGCTTCCCCAGTCCAGGCCCCGAATCTGGGAAAGGGGCTCTGGGATGCCAGCTGGGGGTGAGGGAAGCCAGAGCAGCAGGGAGGGGCCCGCCAGCCCACAGAGGCCTGAGACGGCAGACCCCCCTGCCCCTGGCCCTGCCGGCCAAGGTGGGTGGGTCAGGAGGGGCAACAGGTTGCACTGATGAGCAGCTGGTCCTCTTCTCAGAGTTGTGGAGTCCCGCCCCCACGCTGCGTGTTCTGGATGGGGCTCCTCCCTCATCCTGACCAGGGGGGCGTCAGGGCCAGGTGGTGGGACGCAACCTGGAGTGGGAGATTCAGAACCACAAGAGCCAAGGCAGGAAGGGGACTGGAGCCCTGGGCCCGGAGCTGCCTTGGCCAGGGTGGCAGAGTGTCACAGCTTCCTGGTTTCTGATGCTGGTGGTCCCTCCGAGCTGGGCTGGCAGCCACAGAAAGAAAGTCCTCAGCTTTGAAGGGCCCACAGCTGCTCCATCCCAGCATCGGGGCCCCTGCCAGCCTCCTTGGGGGCAGTGCAGCTTGGCCCAGAAAGGGTTCCCTCCTCTGGCCCCCCCGGAGCCCGGGCTCACTGCTGGGGCACAAAAGTATGTCCAGAGAGCGTGCTGGGCCTCCTGGGCTGCGGTCTCGCGTCCGGCTTTCTGACAGCGGGGTTTATGACAGACTCTGCGAGCAGGTCCGTGTTCTGAGACCCTTGACACCCCTTCCACTGACCGCAGGCATTTCCTGTCCTCTCTCCCGCTCTGCTGGGCTGTCCTCCCAAGCCTTTCCTTGCAGTCCCCCTTACCACCCTCTGTGTCCTCCAGGCAGTCAGTGTGCGTTCCCTGCACTCCATCGCCACTGTCAGAAGAGGGGGCCTTGCCTTCCTGCTCTCCACAGCCCGCTGGCCCTGTGGCCTCCACTCCCCACCCTGAAAAGGGGGTTAATAATATTTGCCACCCCTCTCCGGAGATAAGGAGAGAAAACTGTCTCTACCCAGAGGGGCTGAGAGTTGTAATTAATGGCTGATCAGTGTCCTGATCTCCTTGAGGGAAGAGGGGGCACCTGGGCTGTCCTCACGGAGGAGCGGCCAAGCCAGGCGCAGCTCTTAATCCTGTGGTCACTGCCTCGCAGGCTGGGGCCCTGCCATTCCCCAACCCTGCCACTGCGGTCATCTCTACTTCAGGCCCAGACTGGACGTGGGGCCTTCAGCCTTTAAGAGATAGGGAGACCATGTAGGCCACCCTCCCCTCTCCCTGCCTCCCAACTCCCAAGTGCCCCTGAGCCTGTGAAGGGCCAGCCCCGTGTAAGGCCCTTAAAGTACCAGCATTTTAATAGCCTGACCCTGTGAATTAGGAGGACCCCCTCTGCTGATTTATATGCTCTACGCTTGGGGTTTAATTGGAGCATAATTGTAATCCATATGCCTGTTAAGGTAATTACACTTATAAACCTAATATAATCCATAGATCAATGGGTTCAGAGCTAATTAAGACAGCCGTAATTAACATTTACAAAAAACCTTGCAATTACTGGAATATCCTTTAAGCTGGCCTTCCCAGCTGATAATGAGGCCAGGCTCAGTGCTCTGCAGCCTCCTAGGGCCTTTTGATTCTGCACACCGGGCCTCGCGTACCAAGTGCCTGCGCCTTACCTTGCTGGGGTGTGGTCAGCATCCTCCGTTACCACCCCCGGGCTCTGTGACAGGCACCTGGCTGATGATGGTAGCACCAGGGGAGCCAGATCCTTGTGACTCAGCTGTCCCCAGTGCTCAGCTTGTGTTCTGGCTTAACAGACTCAGCCCAACAAAGCAGAGTTTGGAGAAAGAGAATGAGAAATCCATGTGTTGAACTAGAGGCAAGGCCAGACTCGGGGGAACATGGCTCCTCCTCCCCAGCCTCACAGGGTTCAGAGGGTCTGCTCCTGGGCTTCCTTCCTGACGCATGTCCTGCACCTGCAGCTGGGCTGCACCTGTGCTCCTCTCGCTGCCCTGGGGCTGGAGTGAGGTGGGGGTGAGACTGCCCTGAACGCTGGCCTGGCTGTGCCCGAATTCTGTCCCCACGGGCCCTCCCCAGGCATGTCCAACAAGGGAGAGTCGGGCCTGGTGGGCGTGGGGCCGCAGGTGGCAGGGGGAGAGCCCATGCAAGGACTAGGGAGGCACAGTCGTGGCCTAGTGCTCAGGGGAGCCAGTCAGGAAGCCCAGATGCCCTTGGTCACCTGTGGCTTTTGCAGAGCCTCCAAATCTGTGTGTCCAGGAAAAAGGAACCCTCTCTAATACAGAATATTCCAGACCGCACCCCTCTCCTCTTGACACCCCTGTCTAACCCCAGGAAAAGTCCAACAGCTGCACACTAGGGCCCGATGGCTCCTGTTCCTGTATGTTGCCTGGTTCCTGGTCATACTGTCAGCTTGGTGAGCTGCACAGAGGCCCACCCACCAGCCCCTCACCCCGTCCGGAGCAGGAGATAAGCAGCAGCCCAGCAGACAGTGTCCATGCGGGATTACCCAGGCTAATCTATTTGGAATCTGTTCTTTTCCTGCGCAGGAAAGCCGTGGCGCTCCGGGAGGCACGGGATGTCCTGTTGTCCTTGCAGCCCTGTCCTCCAGGAACCGGGTGCTCCTTTAGACAGCACCATATGCATCCTTTGGGAGGGATTCTGGCGTAGATAGAAGGGAGTGTGGCAGGGCCATTATTAGCCTAGGCTGCCTGGACTCAGATCTGCCTTTGCCACTTGGAGCTGATATGACCTTGGCCTGATAGGGGTTATATAACCCAGTTAAGTCTCATTTTATGTAACGGGAAGATGATGACTAAATTAAACAGTGTGTTTAAAGCACTTAGCATAGTGCCTGGTGCCCAGTGCTCAGCTCATGCTGCTGTTGTCAGTCATTCACCGGACGTGGAGGAGCAGGACACCAGGGCGGGTGGGGCCAGGTCGGCTGGGGCAGGGCTGGGGGGCTGTTGGGGAGCCGTGGCTCTGCTGTCCCCACCATGTGACCTGGGTCAGGTGTGCTGGTGGCCTCGGCACTGGTTCTTCTCCCTTCATTCCTCCACACCTTCCTGTCTTTGTCCAGAGACTCTGCAACTCTGGCAGAAATTTCCAGACAGGACCAGGTTCTTTAATGGAGCAATGAGACAAATGGGTGGAGGGGAATCCTCCTTGGGAACCAGGTGGTTGTCAGGGGCGGCACACACATCGTGGGGGGTGGGATGAAACTCGTAATAACAGTCATCATTTAACAAGTACGCACTGTGTGCCAGACTGGGCTAAATGCCGCACAGGCCCAGTCACTGACTCCAGCAGCAGCTGGCTACAGCTGGCATTTTAGTCCTTTTCATGGATGAGGAAACTGAGGTTCAGAGAGGTTGAGTGATTGGCCTGAATTCGTCCAGTAAGGGGGTGGTTGGGCCAGGGTTTGAATGCAGCCATTTTTACCACCACTGTGCTCTCTCCCTCCCAAGGCGAGCTCTCCACCCACTCTCTCTCCTGATGGGCAGTGGGGCTGGGAGATGGGGTGGGTTATGCAGAGAACAGGAAGGAGTAGGCAGGGCAGGGCTGCAGGGGGCCTGGGGCAAGGTGGGCGGCCTCTTGTTGGGCCAAGGGAGGAGCCTGCAGGGTGCTGGGGGAGAGCCGCCCAATCCAGAGGGATGAGAACCACACCCTGGAGACCCTGCCTGTGGGGAGAGGAGGGGAGTCAGCCAAACACCTCCTCCCTGGAGGACCCCGTGGGAGTGGGGGCACTAGTGGAGTGGTGGGATCTCACCTGACCCTCCTGCAGCCTGGGCGGGCGGGGCCTTGGAGAGTGTGGGAGAGCCCCTTTTCCTGCACACGCAGCTGGGGGACCGGCCGCGTTGCTTTCCCTCCTCTGGGACCACCACCCTGCACTGCCGGCACTGCCAGCTGTCCAGGGCCTGAATACTGTTGTTTCACATATTTTATCCCATTTTCTAGTTGCTTTAAGGGAGGAGAATCACTCTATCATGACCATTAGCCTCTTTATTTTCCCAAAAATTCAATGTAATAATTCGTTTTTTCTCTCGTTGATTGATAAAACCATGGGCATTCCTGAGCTCCTGTTCTGGGCCCAACTCTGCCCTGAGCTGCTCGCATGTGTTGCTTTACTGAACCCTCGTGCTGAGCCCACGATGTGGGTGCTCTCATTATTCCCCTTGGAGATGAGGTCAGCCACTTGCTGGAGGTCACACAGCTGGGACAAAGTGGGACCAGGCTGGATGCTGGCCGGCTGACCCTACCCCTTACATCCACTGGCTCCTTTTGTCCCAACCACCTCTGAAGGCCACAGCTATGAGGTGGCAGCGGCAGACTGCCAACGCAGGCCATCCAGCTCTCTAACCTGTGCTCATGTTCACTGCTGAAGATTTAAGAAAACCCGAAAAGTGAAAAAAGAAAGTAAACCTCGGACCAGCCCATTATCCAGAGGTGACTTCCGAGAACATCTTTGGGGTCCACCTTCCAGACTTTCTGTGCAGAGTACGTGGGCTGTGTGTTCCATCCAAAACTGAGGGCTATGTATTCCATCCAAAACAGAGTACGTGGGCTGTGTATTCCATCCAAGACTGAGGTTAGGGGCACGTACTGTTTTTGAAAGTCTTCTCTTCAGCGATCAGTTCGAGAACGCCGGTCCATGTCAGTGGCATCCCCCCGTGTCACCGTTTTAATGGCTGCATCCTACTCCAGGCGGACACACTGTGTTGCTAGGTATTCCGTTGTTTCTAGCTCTTCCTTAGTGTAAACAGGGCTGCACTGAACGTTCTGGAAGCAGGGCCTTGCACTCATTTGTGGTTTTCTTGCATTAAGATAAATTCTTGAATATGGCGTTGCTGGGTCAAAGGATATGTAAAAATCGGCGGGTTTTGTGACTTCTGCAGAATTCTGCGTCCCAACGTGAGTTGCCCTCCCATCTGCAGTATGGACAGTGCTCTGTCATCTCACATTCTTTTCAACAAATAATACCAGTGAACAGTATCATCATTTTAAAAAATTGTCCCCATTGATAGAAAAAATGGGGACCCTCTTTGATTGCTAAGGAGACTAAAGGTTTTTTTTCATCTTCCTTGGTCACTGATGTTTTTTACTTTCTGAAATTGCATATTTATATCCTTTCTTATTCTTTATCATATATTTTTAAAACCAAGGCTTTTTTTTAATGAGAAGTCTGCATTGCATCAAAGATGGAACACAGAGTCTGTGGCTCATTTATTCTCTGGAGAAGATGCTGCTTTTTGTTCTCCTAATCCAATCAGATACCAAGACTAAAAGATTTTGGCAAATTAATTTCCGGCATGTGAGACTGGCAGTCAGCATGTATAAGGATCCTGGCCGAGAAGATGACATTTTAATCCCTGTTACTCAAACTTGTGAGGCCATTTAGGGTCATACTGACCAGGGTTCCAATCCCCACTTGGCTCCTTACAGCACTGTGACCTGGGAATGCTTCTCAGGCATGCAGAACCTTCACTCTCTGCGCTGTAGAATGAGGACCCCTGCGGCTGCCGTGCGTGTTACAAGAAGTCTAGGTGGATGTGGATGGGCCTGGTACTGCGCCGGACACACGGGAAGTGAGAGGCTGTTTTTCAGCTGCTGGTGCCATGAGAGGTCAGGCAAATGAGGGAAGGATGAAATGCTTAAATAACTTGTCTCAAACCAGCTGGGGCCCCAGCACTGCTGGGACAGGAGTATGCTAATTAGATTGGGAGTGATAAAAAAAAAAAGCCATTGGGAAGGTCCTGGATTCACCAAAGGTGTGGCAGGAAGAAAAACTAGAGAAATCCTGCCACTGAGTGATGGGCAGGATGGTTGTTCCAGTTTGCCACCAGTAGTATCACCATGATCACTAATAATTACGCACATTCAGGTAAATGCTGTCTTATCCCCGTTTTGCAGATGAGGAAACTGAGGCACAGGGAGGAAATGACTTGCCCGAGAAAGCGCAGTTGGGGAGGAGTAGCCAGCCGAAGAGTACTGGGACTTCTGGGCCAGAGCCTCTTCCTTTTTCTGTCCTCTCGTCTGGACTGCACTCCAGACCCAGTTTTGAGCTGACAAATGAATGAATGAAGGCATGCTGGCGGATCTGGGCCTTGAGAGGGGCTGGTGCTCAGCAGTGCCTGGCAAACCCTTGCTGGGTGAGTGGTGCTGCCCGGGGGTCTGTGTTTGCTGCAGCCCCAGACAGCGTGCATACCAGCCCCCGTGTTTGCTTTTAGAATTCGAGTCAACAGATGGCTTCATGTAGTTTACTTTGTACTCAGACCTTCATGTCCCTAGGAATTGGAGGGACGAGATTGTGTAAATAAATGTTGTCTGTCTTGGAGTAAGTCACAGTCCGTTTGTAAAATCCATTTCCTGGAGGAGGGTTGGGGTACTGGCCTTGGGGTGGGACTGGGGTCCGAAGCCTCGTGGGACTCTGTCATTACCCAGTTGGTGGGCTCACCCCTGGGTTGGCTGTCGTTGGGCCAGGCAGGCGACAGTAGGGAGGGGGCACAGAGCACACTGGGCTGGGGAAGCTACACAGGAGTGGACTGTGGGTGATCCAGGGGCAGGGGTCCCACGTGGCAGCCTGGGACTGAGTGGTGGAGCACGTTGATGGGACAAGTGAGACCTCGGGGAGTCTAGAAAGGGGACGGGGTGGGCGAGGGGAAGCACAGAGGCAGCCGTGTGGTGTGGCCTCGGCCTCGTGCCATCAGCATGTCCTGAAACCTCAGATGCTCACGTGGAGCCTGTCCTCTTGCACCTGCTTCTCCCCTTGTCCTTCTTGTCCTGTTTCCCTGGCACTTCGCGGTCACAGGAGAGAGGTGCCCTGACAACTCTGGGTGATGGTCGAGGGCGCGTGAGCTGTGAGGGAGGAGCCACGTGGCCCTGTGTTCTCACGCTGCAACTGGACAGCTGCACCCGCTGCCTCGGGGGCCGCCCTGCAGCTGCTGGGCCACCTGGCCCAGGGCATGGGCCCAGCAGCTTCCTGGGAGTGTTCTCAGAGCCTTTCTGGTGGGAGGGAGGCACGGTGACCCTTCTGGAATCTGAGCCCCATGTTGGGGAGTGGCTGGAAGGCTTCCCGTGTCCTCCCCGAGAGGACGTCCTCCCATGGCTGTTGGGCCTCCTCATCCCCTGGGAGCTGCCACCGACCCCGCACTCACAGTGGCCTCCATGCAGCTCATGCCGTGCGCTGTCCATGTGTGTGCACCGTTACTCTGCGCGGCCCGCGTTCCTGCTGAGGGAAAGAGGTGGGTGGGAGGTGTAAGCCGCTTGCTCAAGGTCCTACCAGCAGGAGGCAGCTGGGGTGCAGCCCTAGCAGGCTGACTCCAGAAGCTGTGTTCTGAGCCACTCGGTTTGCCTCCCTCTTGGTTGTGGGGACTTCCAGCCTCTCCTGTGGGTGGGTGCGCCTGGCCTGGGTTTGCCCAATTCAGACACAGAGCCCCCTGGTTCTGTGGAAAACACTGGGGCAGTGCCTGAGCCAGGGTGGGGCCGGCGGGCAGCAGGCGGGGGGCGCTGACCTCACCGCCACGGCTCCCCACCACCCACCGAACACGTAACACAACAGTTCAGGACCCACTTTTATTTTGGTAGAGCTTCTAGTCTCCATTTACATGTTTTGTTTTTCCTTTGTAGTCCCAAGTGTCGAGCCTAGCAGAGCACAGATGTCTCACCAAACAAAAATAGATCCGCTCCAAGGAGGGCCCTGCGGCCACAGACAGTCTCATGCTCTCAGCAAAACCAAGTTCCCTTGCCAAGCGCTCTTTGGGAGGATGTTTGGAAAAAATGTCAAGGCGTTCATTTTTCTCTCGACCTTTTCGCTTGAAATTGTGGGGCCTTAACACTGGAAGTAAAAGAAGTTATAAATAAAGATGCAGCCAATGGCCAGGCCTGGCCCTGCTCTCCCAACTGGCCGTGATGGTTTCTCTGCAGATGTTACTGAGCACAGGGTCCCACTGCGGCCCCGCCTCTGGGAGAGGAAGTTAACGATTGTTTCCAGAGAGCAGAGGGACAGAGGGAAAGGTTTCCACACCCTGTAATAGCAGAGAAAAGGGGAGGCCTAAAAAGACAGGGGTGGCCGAGAACACTGCCCGCGAGGCCCAAGGAGTGGACTTCCTGCAAGGCAGTGCCAACTGAAGATGTGTTTGAGCTTTTAGGATGTTTGCCAAGTCTGTCCTGGGGGTTGGAAGTGCTGGTTCTTTACTGCCCACTGGTTCTCTGGCAGCACTGACCATCTGCAGGAGGAATCTGGGTGGGTCCAAGGGCACCTGCCGGTGACGCACACCAGCTGGCCCTGACTGCACTCACTCTTCTGCACTCGCCTGGCTGTGGGTCCCAGGCTCCCAGCCAGGGTGCTGGCTGGCTTCCCCAGGGCCCACACCCTTCCGGGGAAGCCAGGACCCAAGTTGCCTTCTGAAATGAAGACCACCCACCAAGGCTACAGGGGTAGGGGGCTGGTGGCAGGCCAAGGATGTATCTGCTGGGGAAGATGGCACACATGGGCCCTGGTCTGCCTGGGCTGGAGGCCACCTTGCTGTGGAGTTATTTTATGCAGAATAATGAACAGTTCTTTTGTCTCCATCCTGGAGGACTTCCTCCAGCAAGTCTGGTGTAGACCATGTGCGGGGAGGTTGATTCTTGGCAGTGCTGGGTTTTACCACACTTTTGGTCCTTTGGTGGCACTGACTGCCTATTGCGGGGCCTGAGGGTGCCTGTGTGAGGTGCATACTGCTGGCTCTGGGTTCCTTAAGGTCCATCTTTGGTCAGAGCTGCAAAGCGACTCTTTGCAGTGGTGTTTCCACCTGAGGTGCCAGTCAAACCGGAAGCCTTGCGGCTGGCAAGACAGCAGCTTCAGGCACCCGGGGTAGAGGTGTAATTTCCACTTTCCAGGTCCTGGATCTGGTTTGCATCATCTGCAGCAGCACCAGAGTCCTGTCTTGCCCACAACTAACAGTCTGAAGTTATAAACCCAGGTCCAGAAGAGATAGTCAGCCTGTGATGGCTTCATATACTCACTAGTTAGATTTTTCGGGGGGAAGAGAATTTTGTTTGTTCGTTTAAAAATTTGTTTTTAATTTTATAGATGTAATATGTTCACATTGGAAAATTTGGAAGTTATAAACAATCTGAAAGAAGCAGCTAAAAAAAATCCTTTTGTAATCCACCAATAACATCAGTTAACATTATGGCATGTTTCCTTCCAGCTCCCTCCTTTTTTTTTCCAGTATTTTTAAACATAATTGAGATTGTGTTTTATGTACAGTTTTACAGCATGTACTTGTCAGCTTTGAAATAGGCTCATCTGCCTTTTCAATATGGGCTGCAGAGAGAAGACCAGATTGCTGAGGTTCAGCTGAAGCTGTAGAAGAAGGAAGTCCAAAAATATCCTTCTCCTTGGCTTTGCACAAGGAACAGCATGGCTTTATATTTTCCTTCTAGTAAAGTTAAGGTCGAATAGCGGCTAAGAGCGACCCTCCTGACAGGCACTTGGTGGTTATGCACGCAGAGTGCATGCTGTGTTCTTGGTCAAGCCCACAGACGAGGAAGGGGCTGTCACGGGAGGAGTGCAGGATCCCAGCCCCCTCCTCAGGAGCCTCTTGAGAGCTCCCCAGGGTCTTCTGCAAAGCAAACACTTTACAGGGAGCTGAGGGATCTTCTGTCAGACACCCACTGGTTCTTCACCCAAGACCTACCCTGGTTACAAGAGAAAAAAACTAGACCATGAAAAGCACTTGGAGAGACCTCTGCTTCTGACAAGATGGAGTAGAAGTGTCTTTCCCTCCTGCTAAGTGCAACTCACAACCCTGGACATTAGCTGTGAAACGAACATAAGACTCAAAACTGGAGAGAAGAAGGCAGCCCGGCTAGGGACTACAGGACCTGAGGAGTGACACAGTGGTGAGTTCCCTGGGGTTTCTTTTTGCCTCATAGATCCCAGACTTGGAGCTGAAGAGGCCAGCTACCTGGAAACACCAAGGGGCCCCAGACGAAAAGCCTTCACAGAAGCCGGCTCCATCAGGCAGCCTAGCAAGACAAACTCGTAGACAATAACCGCTCTATACTAAGCCAAGTACCACAGTAGAAACTGTGGTCTGTCCCAGTCCCTGCCAGCAAGGGCCCAGTGGGGAGACTAGACTTCCACCTTCTTGAGGCTATAATGAGCCCCTCACCACTGGGGTAGGGGGTGCCAGAGAAGGCCAAGTAGGTAGGGAGCCAGGAGATGGGTGATAAAGAGGGCTCCTCAACTGGGTGTCCGTGGAGAGCACTGGAAAACCTGTGCTTCCACCCACAGCGGGCAGCAGTAAGGCCCCCCACCCCCACCCCCGTGCACAGTCAATGTGGGAAGCGATCGGGAAGTATTTCTGTTCCTCCCAGCCAGGTGGAACTCCCACCCTGGGCCAGCAGTAATAAGTGCCCTTCCCCCACCTCAGTGTCACCAGAGGCCACGTGGGGAACCCGGACTTCTGCCCCATCTGGCAGTAACGAGGCAGCTCTACCTCCCCTTGGTCTGCTGGAGTTGTCCCGCAGAAATCCAGCTGAAAGAGAAAGTTTAAATAAGATCCAAAGTCTCATACCATAATACCCCAAATGTCCACGTTTCAATACAAAAATCACTCATCATACCAAGAACCAAGAAAATCTCAACTTGAATGAAAAAAGTCAATCAATAGACACCAGCACCAAGATGATACAGATGTTAGGACAAAGATTCTTAAAGCAACTCTTTCAAAAATGCTTCAACAAGCAGTTGCAAATATGCTTGGAACAAATGACAAAGTAGAAAATCTTAACAAAGAAATAGAAAATCTCAGCAAAGAAATAGAAGATATAAAGAAGAGCTAAATGAACATTTTCGAACTGAAAACTACAATAGACAAAAAACTTAGAGGGGACAGAAGAAACAATCTGTGAACATGAAGATAGAAAAGTAGAGGTTACCCAGTGAGAAAAGAAAAAAATAGACTGAGAAAATGAACAGACATTTCACTGAAGATAATACACAGATAGCAAATAAACACATACAAAGATGTCCAACATTATTAGTCATTAGGGGAATGCAGAAGAACCACGATGAGCTATCACCGCATGCCTGTTAGAAGAGATAAAATGAAAGACGACGACAACAGCAGGTGCTGAGGAGGATTCTGAGAATCTGGATCACTCACACATCGCTGCTGAGAATGTAAAACAGTATGTACCACTTGGGAAATAGTTCGGCGTTTCTTAAAAATCTAAACGTGCAGCTATCGTAGGACTTGGCAGTGGCACTCCTGGGCGTTTATCACAGAGAAATGGAAACTTATATTCACACAAAAACCTGTACATGAATGTTCATAGCAGTTTTTCTCCAAGTCCCCAAACTGGAAACAACTCAGATGTTCAAAAGTGAGTGGGTGAATATTTTAAGTTTATATCCATTCCACAGAATACTACTCAGCAAGGAAAAGAATCTGTTGATACAGTGAATAAATCTCCGGTAAAAAGAACCCTATTCCCAAAGATTATGTCCTATCTGATCTCTTGTTATACCATTTTTAAAATGGTAAGTTACAGTGATGGAAAACATTCTAGTGGTTGGCAGGGATTAAGAAGTGTGTTGGGGTAGGAGGGGAGGGGTGTGGCTGTAAAGAACTGCATGAGGGATCCTGGTGGTGGTGAAAATCTCTATTTTGACTGTAAGAATGTCAGTATTTTGGTTTTGATATTGTTCTATAGTTTTGCAAGATGTTATCACTGGGGGAAACCACATGTGAATCAACAGTTATCTCGAAACAATAAGTTTACTGAAAAAAACAATGAAATGGGGGGTGGGGCTCTTTGTATGTAGCAACCCAGAAAAATACCTGTGGTATAACCTGAAGTGACAGGAGCTGATGATAAACTTTCTTGTTTGAGTGATGATAATTCTGGAAGAAGCACACTTATTGTGGGAGACTAGAAGACAACATACGCAGATGCTCAGGTTGAGTTAGAGGGTTGAAATTGACCTGTCATTTATCTGTCTGTCTGTCTGAACGTCGGTCTCCTTTGGTCCTTCCTGGTTCCCCGGTGGGAGACAGGTGAGGAATGGAGCCGCTGGAGTGGAGGACGCTGAGTCTGGGATGGGGGTAGTGCGCTGTGCTGTGGCATTACAGATGATGTTTTCCTATGTCTAAGCTCCAAACATGATATGGTTATAGTAATTTTTATGATGGAAGAAGTTATAATATTAAAAAGGGAGCAACATGAGCAAAGTAAAGTCCTTCTGTTAGCCACTCTCAAGGAGCTTGTAGCAGGGCTGCGTTACTAGACAGTCATCTGACAACAGCTCTGGGTTCTAGGGACTTGTAGGGGTGGGCTGGGATCTGCTCTGACCCCTTTGTGGCTGGGGCTTTCCCCTGCACTTACTGACACAAGGGCATCCCAGAATCAGACGGCTGGTGGTGGGCCTTGCGGGCCAGACACACCTGTTCTAGCATCCTGAGATGCTCCCTCTGGGCCAAATGCCCCTTCCGCAGCAACCCACAGCATCCCGCAGCATCCCGCAGCATCCCGCAGCAAGCGGAGAGGCAAGTGTGAGGAGGGCATTTTTCCTCCCTTGGAAGTGACTTTTGGTTGAGGGTAGAGGGTTTTCTGTCTGCGTGCTTGTTCTTGAACTGCATGCAGAAGTAAGGACTAGTCTTCCCCGCACCCTTAACTGGAGGGCGATAAAGAACACAGGTGTTGTGCAGATCTCGGTCCCCCAGAAGTCATGTACTGGCCTTTCTCCGCTGATGTGCATTTATATTTAGGGTTACGGTTTAGTTTGGGAGGGTGGGACCATTGAGCTTGGGTTTCTGGGGTTTGCACCTATTTTTAGAAAGGGCACTATTTTTAAATCAATAGCTGCCAGCTGAGTCTCAGTCTGACCCCATGTCCTTTGGAGCAGGCATTGGGAAGGGGCCGGCATTGGGAAGGGGCTCAGAAGCCTGACACGGAAGTGAGGCGGCCCCGTGCCCTGCTTTCTGGGTGGCCACCTTCATCCGAGAATTTCAAGGTCTTTCCCAGTATCAGTTCTTGGCACGTCCGGTTCTGTCAGGTGGGGAGGAAGCACAGCTCCCCCTGTCCCAGCGTGCGGCTGCAGACCTGGGGCATCTGGCCTTGCTCAAGGTCACCGGGCAGCAGCTGAAGAGGTTGGCAGGCAGAGCCTGGGATGTGGCTGCCAGCTCCCTGCTCCAGCCCAGGGATCAGGTTACAGCAGGTCCAGCTGGCTTGGAGGACCACTGCTGCCCCTCTGCGTTTATGTGTGGTGGAGAAAATTGGACTTTACACCTTCAGAAACCTGTTAAAAACAAAGGCACCAGGTGGAGAATATCCTCAGAGGGCCCTTGGGGAGGTGGGCCCCTGGGTGGCTGCAGAGCCAGGCTTGGTCACTGTGCCCTATTTGTTGTGGGCAGTCACCATGCCACACTTGGCAGGCAAGGCCCAGGGACAGGTGCACTGAGCCCGGTGGTTCCTCAGTCCGCCTGGTTGGAGGGTGGCACCTTCTCCACTTTCTCTTAGGGGCCAGATTCTGGAGGCTGGACATGTCATCTTATCTTCTCTGCATGCCCGGGTGCCCTCCTGGTACCTGGAGTCTGGTTAGCATCATTGGCTCCCTAGGGGCACCCACTCTCAGAAGGGGTGTCCTTGCACACCCCCAGGGGTACACAGCTCACTTGTCCCCTGGGGGGCACTAAGCTAGGAGACCTGAGGTGCCAGCTACCCCTTCAGGGCTTCTTCCTACTTTCTCCTGGTTTTCCCAACATGGACACTAAGCTGTTTGGCTTAGGTGATGTGTGTAACTGGTTTGACTGTAATCTAGGCCTTTGGAGTGTTGGAGACACCTGGGACCAGCTTGCAGGAGTCAGCGGTGCACATTCTTCCCAGCTCTGGTCAGCCGTATCATGTGGATAGCTTGAAGTCAGCCATGGTGGAGGTACTGGCATCCAGGGAGTTGGCACATGCTCGTGGGCAACCAGAGGTGCAGGTGGATTGAAATCCAGCTCAGCCACTTACTGCCCTCCATGTTCCTTTGTCTGCCCCCTCCCCAGCCTTGGTCTCCTTCACTCGTAACTGGGCACAAATCATAGAACAGAACACAAGTAAAGTTCTTTGCCTGTTGCCTTGCACAGAGCAATACTTAATGTGTAGTACCTAGTATTGTTATTAATTTGGGATCTGTCTTGAGTCCTTTAATATCCCTAGATGACCACAAAGCAGTGCTCTGGCTTGATGAGGGACAGTACTGTTGGTTGACATCCAGGGCAGCCTCAGGTGACTACTTGTGTTAGCAGCCATGGCTTATGATCTCCTGTGGTTGAAGGAGCAGCATCTCCTGGGTTAGACGCCCATGTGCACACCCATGCACACACGTGCACACGTTCATGCATGACGTGGATACATGCACCACACGTGTACACACATGAGTACTCATATGCACGTGCACACACTTGTGTACACATGTGCACATGCACGCAGCTGCTCTGAAGCGTGGTTTCAGTAGCCGTATAATGTCCCATGTTCTCAAAATTTCTTTAAATTAACTTTATTGAAAAAATGACTTAATAGAAGTGCACGCATTGTAAGCACACAGCTTGATATATTTTCACAGAGTCAAATGTATCCCTGTAACCAGCCCCAGGTCAAGAAACAGGATGTTCCCAGGCCCCCAGAAGCCCCCTCTGTCACCACCCACATCCCCAGGGTGACCACGTTCCTGACTGACTCTGTGTCTTTATGAGATGGAACCGTGCAGTGAGCGTGCTCTCTCGTGTCCTGACTTCTGCTCAGCGCTGACTTTGTACGATCCCCCCCGTGGCTGCATGTAGGCTACTCATTCCCGTGCAGTTTGTGCTGTTTCTCTATTACGCTGACGTGGGTGTTGGGGGCCGTTAGGAACAGGGCCCTGGAACATTCCTACACATTCTGCGCACTCGTGGGACACATTTCTGCTGGACATGTGCTTGGCAGTGGGACCTCTGCGTCTGACGCCCTTCATCACAGGCTGGTGAGGGGGACACACCTGCTGGTGAGAGCCAGGTCTCCGAGGCAGGCAGGAATGTGGAGGGCAGGGCAGCCTGAGAACGCAGCTTATCACCCGTGACTCGCTGGCTGACGAGTATCTATCTGCTGGGTGGCCTGACACGCTTGGTCTCCCTGCTGGGGGCATTGAGGTAGCCAAGACACTGCCCTCGTGGGCGTCTCCCACCCAGAAGTCACAGATGCCACGAATGCAGTGAAGGGAAAGGTGGGGGCGGGGGAGGGGAGCAAGACCTTGCTGGATAAATGACCTTCGCCAGTAAGTTTTATCTATTCTTTTTTCCTTGATGTTTTTAGTATACAGCAAAGTGCATTCGTCTGATGTGTGCACCTTGGTGAATTTTTACACACGTGTACGCCCATGAACCACCCCTCAGATGAATACTTGGAACATTACAGTCCCAGAAGTTTCTTTCCTGCCCCTTCCAAGTCCCGGTGACCGCTGTTCTGACTTGCAGCATTTAGACTAGCTTTACCACTTCGATCTGCTACTCACAGTGGGTGAGGAGGGCCTTTTGCTTGGAGGAAACTTTGACTGTTAGGGTTAAGATTTATTTCTAACAAGAGCATCTTGCCAAGTCGGGGGGGCTTGATCTTTGGTGGCTCCCAGGATTATTCTCAAGATTGAACTCCAGACCCAGCTCTGCCCTGAGCTAACCGGCCCTTGCCCTTCAAATCTCAGGCTCAGCTGTCACTCACTCCCCAGTCTGCTCCCCAGGACGGGAAGAAGAGCCCGTCCGGTTCCCTTGCACCACAGGGCAGCCCCAGCCCTCCTCCTGGCCCGTCACTGCTGCCCGCAGACTCACCATCTCCCCACCACGTGGGCGGCACCTGGTCGCCCACCCGCTCACCCAGGGCACAGCGCGTTAGTTGCGGTGCGTCTGAGTGAGTTCCACGGGGCCAGCATTAGTTCCGAAATCAGAGATTTTACTCTATAGCAGCCAGGTTTAAACCATTTTTTTTTGGGAGATATAATTCACAAACCATAAAATTCCCCTTAAAGTGTGCAGTTCAGGGGGTTTTAGGGTTTTTCAGACTATTCACAGAATTGCACAACTGCCTCCACTAGCTAATTCCAGAACGTTTCTGTCACCCTGCAGCGGAAACCCTGTCCCCAGTAGTAGTTACTTCCCATCCCCGCGCCCCCCGGCAACCTCCCGTCTACGTCCAGCCTCTGGATTTGCCTGCTGGGTGTGGGCGTTCCGTACACATGGAATCATACAGCATCTGTCCTTTTGTGACTGGGTTCTTTGATTTGTTTGGTGTCTTCAAGGTTCATCCATGTCGTAGCCTGTATGAGAACTTTATTCCTTTTTCTGGCTAAGTACTATTTCATCACATGAATAGACCCCATTTTATTTATTCATTCATCAAATAATGAACACTTGGGTTGTTTCCACTTTTTGGCTGTTGTGACAAAAGAAATTTCATGTACAGGTTTTTGTAGACTTTTTTTTTTCGCTGAAGTAGAGTTGGTTTACAAGGTTGTGTTAGTTTCTGGTGTACAACATAGTGATTCAGTTATACATATTTATATTTTTCATATTCTTTTTCATTATAGGTTATTACAAGCTACTGAATATAGTTCCCTGTGCTAAATAGTGGGACTTGGTTGTTTATCTACTTAACTACAAACTACTTATATAGTAGTTTGTATCTGCTAACCCCAAGCTCCTAATTTATTCCCTCTTGCCGCTTTTCCCCTTTGGTAACAAGTTTGTTCTCTCTTTTTTTTTTTTTTTTAAGGCTAACTTTTTTTTTAAGTTGGTATTCTTTTTTTTTCTTCTTTTTTTTAGGGGGGTGGGTAATTAGATTTATTTATTAAAAAAAATTTTTAACGGAGGTACTGAGGATTGAACCCAGGACCTCGGGCATGCTAAGCACACAGTCTACCACTGAGCTGTACCCTCTTTGCCCTAAATTAGTTTTCTACAAGTCAGTCTGTTTCTGTTTTGTAAATAAGTTCATTTGTGTCCTTTTTTTAGATTCTACATTTAAGTGATGTCATAGGATATTTGTTTTTCTCTCTCAGACTTACTTCACTTAGTATAATAATCTCTAGGTCCATCCATGTTGCTGCAAATGGCATTAATTCTTTTTTATGGATGAGTAGTATTCTGTTGTGCGTGTGTGTGTGTGTGTGTTTGTACCACAACTTATTTATGCAATCATCTGTTTTTTTTTAATTTAATAATGTTTTAATGATGAAAATAAATAACAACTGTAGATACCTATGGAAAAATGTTAAAAACAATTCAAAACAATATTTTAGATGCAATGAAAAATAATATGACTTTATTTTATAAATAATTTGTTTTTATTTCTTCAATATTTTCACTTTCTATCTACATATCAGTTAGATATTAGTTAAGATTAATATTATGAATATGGATAAAGTATATGTTTTTATTGAAATCCTTTGGTCATTAAAATTACTACTTTATTTGCAGATACTGACCACTCTATATAAAACAGATAAACAGCAGGGTCCTACTGTATAGCACAGGGAACTATATTCAACATATTGTAATAACCTGTAATGAAAAAGAACATGAAAAGGAATATATATGTGTATAACTGAATCATAATGCTGTACACCAGTTAACACAACACTGTAAACCGACTATACTTCAATAAAAAAAGAAAAGCTAAAAAAAGATAAAATTACTATCTATTCATCTTTCTCTTATACAGTCATCTGTTGATGGACACTTGGGCTTCTTCTGTGTCTTGGCCTTTGTAAATAGTGCTGCTGTGAACACTGGGGTGCATGTATCTTTTTGAATTAGAGTTTTCTCCAGGTGTATGTCCAGGAGCGGGATTGCTGGATCATATGGTAAGTCTATTTTTAGTTTTTTGAGGAATCTCCATGCTGTTCTCCATAGTGGCTGCACCAAATTACATTCCAGCCAACAGTGTAGGAGGGCTCCCTTCTCTCCACATCCTCACTAGCACTTGTTATCTCTTGTCTTTTGATAATAGCCATCCTAACACGTGTGAAGTGACATCTCATTGTGGTTTTGATTTGCATTTCTCTGATAATTAGCAATGTTGAGCATCTTTTCATGTGCCTGTTGGCCATCTGTATGTCTTCATTGGAGAAATGTTTAAGTCTTCTGCTCATTTTTTGATTGGATTGTTTTGTTTTGTTTTGATATTGAGTTTTATGAGCTGTTTGTATATTCTGGACATTAAGCAGTTGTCAGTCGCATCGTTTGCAAATATTTTCTCCCAGTCCATAGGTTGTCTTTTCATTTTGTTTATGGTGACATATATTTTCAGTTGTCTTGGATACATACCTAGTTGTGGAATTTCTGGGTCAATTGGTTTCTCCATGTTTAAATTTTGAGGAACAAGCAGCCATTTTTAAAGACTGAATAAACATATGTAAGGAAAAGACTATATGTACTCACTTCCATTCAAGAAACTTCCTAGTTAACATGGTAAATGGGAGCCTGTGGAGCCTCAGCCCAAACAGCCCTGAAGGTCTATGAGCATCACCTGGGAGCCATTTCTCCCCCTCCCGCGACTTGCCCGGGAGGAAGACCTCAAGGTAGAGTTGCCCAATCTTTCAGGGTGGCCATCGTGGAAAGGTTAAGTAATGTGTGAGTGGTAACATGGTCCAGGTCATCAGTGCAATCAAAGAACTCATAGCTGGAAGAGTTTTTATGGCTTTTCTGTTGAGCCATTCACTCCTTTAACCAGTGCTCAAGGGGTGGCTGCTCTGTGTCCACACCATACTGGGCATTCAGGAGCCATCAGCGTACTGGGGAGACCAAAGTCCCTGCCACGTGGACTCTCATGCTTGTGGAGAAAGGCAGACAACAGAGGGCAGATCACAGGTTATGTTCTATGTAAGAAGACAAGAGGGGCTGTAGACCATGCAGAGGGTGCAGAGGAGTGGGGTGCTGGGCGCTGTGGGTGCAGGTGCAGCTGTAGAGGAAGTGAGGGGGTTGGAGTGGCCCATTGTCAGGTTTGCATGGAGGACAGACGTGAGCTGATGTCAGATTTCAAAGGGGTCCCTCTGGCTGCTGTGTTGAGAGATTACAGTGGGGGTGAGGGCAGGAGCCAAGAGACCAGTTACCAGGCTTCTGCAGTAATCCACCGAGAGGCAGTGGTCCTTGTGCAAAGTAATAAAAGCACATTGTAAAGCATATATTCTGTCCCAATAACATAGAAATACGTACACTGGAAAGTGGACCCACCTCATCATTGCACTCCTGGAGATAATCATCACTGTTCCAGTTTGACATAGGTGCCCCTGGACTCTTTTATGTGTATATAAACACATACTTTTTTACTTTAATGGGATTATCCCATAAGTATAGAGCTTAGCAACCTTGTCTTCCCCTTCATCTGCCCTAGGTGTCTGTGTCTTTGTACCTGGAGCTCCCTTCTTTTTTGCAGTTGGAAGGCATGTACGACTCAGTTGTACTGTTATGAACTTAACAATTCCCAGACTCGTAGACATTGCTGTTTCTACTTTTTCACTATTTTAAACAGTACTGCAGTGAAAATTCCTGTATGGAATACTTTCATAGGCACAGAAAAGTCACCAAGGTAGTGCAGAGGGCTCCCCTCCACTCCTCTCCACGGTCCGCTTGTCAACTAAGAAACTGACATTGGTACCTAAATTGTTAACGAAGCTCCAGACTTGATCTGGATTTCACCACAAACCTGTATTTCTGTATACTTGTTTGATTATTTCTTTAAACTAAATTCCCAGAAGTGGAATTGCTGGGTCAGAGGGAGCATATAGTTTAAGTCCTGGTACCTGTTGCCTTATCGTCCCCAGGAAAGACGGTGCCATGTTAGCATCCTGTGGAGTGGAGGAGGGTCCTGTTGCCCCCAGCCTCACCAGCTGCTGAGAGTTGTCACCAGGGTGAGATCATGGAACTTTGGACTCTGGGTTACTTGTGCCAACTCAGTTATTTTGTAGATGAGGAAATCCGGGTCCAAAGAGGGAAGATTCCTGCTCCCAGTTATGCAGTGAGTAATCTCAGAGTCCGGACAGAGCTGGGTACTACCCCCAGCCCGAAACACTGAATTTCTGCATTCCCAAATGGTGATTTCGTACCCCTGAGACTTTGAGAGGTCCAGGTTTATGTCTGAGACCTGGGAAACAAAAAGCCACCCTCGCAGCCTGCAGGCACATGGGGCCAGGTACCTGGTGCAGCTGCACTGACCCAGGGGTCGTCACATTGAGCCCGTGAACACTCCAGGCTCAGTCCACCACCCAGCCCTGGTGCCGTGGGAACTGTGTCTGTGGTCACGCCTCATTCCCCACAGGTGACTCAGAACCCCAGTGCTGAGTTCCATTTTCCGTCAGACAATGTGTGTTGTCTGTGTGCACATGTGTGAAACCTGCAGAATGAGTAGATGAGACCCTCCTGCCAAAATATTTGTTGTTGAGCAGAAAAGAAAGTCATTTTTGACATATGGCTCTCGACACACAGCTACGCCAAACAAGCAGAGCGGTGCTGGTAGGTTTGCTGGAAAGTGGGAGTTGGGAACGATCTCCCCGTGGGAATGTGCCCTCAGGACTTGTCCCCCTAGAGCAGGGCCCTCCAGGGAGGGACCTTGTCACAGTTACCTTGGATCCCCAGAATGCCACACACACACAGCCTGACCCAGAGGGCTACTGGGGGCTGATCTTTAACTTTAAACTTCATGAGGTATCCTGTGTGCAGAAGTGGTGGGTTTATCAGGACTGTGGAAAATCAGGCGTGGGGACCTGCTCCCGAGAATCCAGGTTCACAGGAAGTGATACCCAGCATCTGTGCTGTCCCAAGAACTCAACCAAAGTCCTGAGGAGTCTAGGCAAGGGAAAGGAGTGGTCACATCCTGCTGGGCACCTGGAATGGTCCTGGAAGATGCAGCACCTGAGTTGGGCCCTGTAGGGTGAGAGGGAGGGTGTGTAGGGACCGGAGCAAGGAGGGGATGGAAGACTGGCAGGCCCAGCGGCAGGCCTGTCCTCTTTTTTTTTCTTTTTTTTTAATGCTTTCTTCTTTGTTTTTAAATTGACGTATAGTCAGTTTACAATATTGTGTCAGTTTCTGGTGTACAGCATAATGTTTCAGTCATACATATACATACATATATTCGTTTTTATATTTTTTCATTATAGGTTACTATAAGATAGTGAATATAGTTCCCTGTACTCTACAGTAGAAACTTGCTGTTTATCTATTTTTATATGTAGTAGTTAGTATCTGTGAATCTCGAATTCCCAATTTATCCCATGTTACCCCCTTTCCCGACTGGTAACCATAAGTTTGTTTTCTATGTCTGTGAGTCTATTTCTGTTTTGTAAATAAGTTCATTTGTCTCTTTTTCTGTTTAGATTCCACATATGAGTGATATATGGTATTTTTCTTTCTCTTTCTGGCTTACTTCACTTAGAATGATGATCTCCAGGTCCATCCATATTGCTGCAAATGGCATTATTTTATTCTTTTTTATGGATGAGTAGTATTCCGTGTGTGTGTGTGTGTGTGTGTACACACACATGTATATACCACAGCTGCTTTTTTTTGTATATATATCTTTATTGAAGTATAGTCAGTTTACAATGTTCTGTCAATTTCTGGTGTACAGCATAATGTTTCAGTCATACATGAACATACATATATTCATTTTCATATTCTTTTTCACCATAATATATACCACAGCTTCTTTGTACAGTCATTTGTTGATGGACGTTTAGGTTGTTTCCGTGTCTTGGCTGGGCCTGTCCTCTTGAAGAACTAAGGATGAATTCCAGTGTTCTGCCTGCCGAGGCCACGCATCTCCTCTTGGCGCTCCGTACAGGGTCGTTCCCAGGGCCCCTTCTCAGTCTCGTGGCTGGCCTTCTCCTTCCTGGTCTTCAGATGCCGTAGGCTTGGCCTAGACCCACCGCTCCCCTCCATTCTCCCTCCAAGTAACCCACCCAGGCCGTGGCCGTAAATGCAGCCAGGGGATGCTCCCCTGACCTCTGCCTGCAGCTGGCCCTCCTGAATTCTACATCAGTAACCTTGTGACCTCTGTCCTTGCCAATCATGAGATGTCTCCAACCTGGCAGATTCAAAACAGAGGAAGTTTAAGCAGAAACAGAATATTTGCATAGCCTTAAACTATCCCCCCTCCAAATATTTACCAATTCTAAAAGGGAAAATGGGAAATTTACAGTGGAGGATCCTGGTAGACTCCACCTTAGCCAGGTGATCCAGGTGAATGTCACCTGCAGTAAGACCTCACGTACTCTGGGCGCCGCACTGAAAGGGCACCTTGGCCCCGGACGCCCTTCCCTGTAAACATGGGAAAACCTCAGACGCACCACAGTGAGGCAGGAATTGAAAGCAGGGAAATCAGCAGATCTTCGGGCACGAATGTTCCTAGCACCATTCTTCACAACAGCTGAAGGGCGGAAGCAATCCACATGTCCATCAGCCCATGAATGGATACATAAAATGTGGTCATTCCATGCGATGGACTATTGTTCAGCCATGAAAAGGAATGAATTTCTGACACATGATGCAACATGGACGAACCTTAAAGACATACTCAGTGAAATAAGCAGACACAAAAAGACAGATTGTATGATTCCACTTACATAAAATATCTAGAATAGGCAAATTCACAGAGAGAGAAAGTAGATCAGAGTTGTCAGGGGTTGGAGGGAGGGGGTAATGAGGAGTTATTGCTTAATGGGTACAGAGCTTCTGTTTGGGGTGATAAAAGCCTTTTGGAAGATAGCAGTGATGACTGCACAACATTGTGAGTATAATTAATGCCACTGGACTGTACAGTTAAAAGTGATTAAAATGGCAGGTTTTATGTTCTATATATTTTACCACAATTTAGGAAAATTAATAATGTAATATCAAAAAAACCACTGATTTGTACACTTTGAATAGGTGGATTATATGCTATGTGAGTTACAGCTCAATACATCTGTTAAAAAAACAAATTGAGGGACGTTCTACAAGACGGTCACTATGCTCCCAGGGAAGTGCCACATTTGCTCCCTCCCTTCACTCTGCTCAAATGTCGTGTGTTAGTGTGCTTGGGCCACCACAACAGAACATCACGGACAGGGCTTCAACAGCAGACATGTGTCTCCTAACAGTTCTGGAGGCTGGAAGTCCTAGATCAAGGTGTCGCATCTGTGGGAAGAATGATTAAGAAGGTGCTGGCTCCAGCAAAGGAAACCATAAACAAAACGAAAAGACAGCCTATGGACTGAGAGAAAATATTTGCAAATGGTGCAACTGACAAGTGCTTAATCTCCAGAATATACAAACAGCTCATACAACTCAATAACAAAACAAGAAACAACCCAGTACAAAAGTGGGCAGAAGACCTAAACAAGCAATTCTCCAATGAAGACAGACAGATGGCCAATAAGCACATGAAAAAATACTCACTGTCACTAATCATCAGAGAAATGCAAGTCAAAACTACAGTGAAGTATCAGCTCACACCAGTCAGAACGGCCATCATTAAAAAGTCCACAAACGATAAATGCTGGAGAGGCTGTGGAGAAAAGGGAGACTCCTACACTGCCGGTGGGAATGTCATTTGGTGCAGCTACTGTGGAGAACAGTATGGAGAGTCCATAAAAAACTAAAAATAGACTGACCCTATGATCCAGGAATCCCACTCCTGGGTGTATATCCAGAAAAGATGAAAGCTCTAATTTGAAAAGATACATGGACCCCAGTGTTCATAGCAGCACTATTTACAATATGTAAGACACGGAAGCCACCTAAATGTCCATTAACAGATGATTGGATAAAGAAGCTGTGTTATATATAGACGATGGAATATTATTTAGCCATAAAAAGAATGAAATATTGTCATTTGCAGCAGCATGGATGGACCTAGAGATTACCGTACTAAGTGAAGTAAGTCGGACAAAGACAGATAGATGATATCACTTATGTGGAATCTAAAAAAATTAAAAAAATGAACTTATTTACAAAACAGAAATAGACTCACAGACATAGAAAACAAACTTATGGTTACCAAAGTGGGGAGGTTAGGAGGGATAAATTAGGAATATGGGAGTAGCAAATACACACCACTATACATAAGGATTTTCTATATAGCACAGGGAACCATATTCAACAGCTTGTAATAACCTATAGTGAGAAAAGGATACAAAAAAGAGTATATGTATGTATGACTGAATCACTATGTTGTACATCTGAAACTAACGCAATATTGTAAATCAACTATAGTTCAATTTTTTTAAAAAGGTGCCAGGTCTTGTGTCCATCTTTCCGCTGTGTCACTGGCCCCCTCTGTCCACTCCTCCCCCGGCACCAAATTCCCCAGACCCACTGCCACCTGCGTCACCTGCTCCGGGGGCCGGGGGCTGTGTCTTCTTCCTCCACACTCTGGCCTCCGCAGCCGACACGTGTGTAGATGAGTGAGTAAAATTCTCCCCAAAAGAGTAAGTGTTCCATCCCGTTGGTGCGGTGGGTGTGTGAGCAGGAGTGGTGACGTGCCTGGACATCAGGGCCAGGGGCCGGGCAAGGACTCCGGGCGGCCTGCGGGCTCACTGAGAGGCTCACACTTGGGCGTCTGCTGTGATGTTCAGCTGTCAGTGGTTTGTGAAACTGCGGCTGGAGCTGCAGGGCCACGTGGACCCCAGCTGCACATCGTCCGGAGCACTCGGGCCTGGTTTTCTTAATCACTTTGTTCTCTGAACACCCAGGGTTTGATTATTAGCTGCTGAGGGTGACTTCATGTGGAGATTTTACTGCCTAGTGGCGTGCACACATATTTAAAAGAAAAAAAAAACTGGCAGGACAAGAGTAAAAATACAGCCTTCCCAGAAATATATTTAAAAAACCGCTAAGAACCCGGCAGAACATAAAGCGCTAGTGTGAAGTGTGAGGCAGCAAGGGGGTGTGGGGGGCCCGCTTGGGCCAGGGTGGTGGGCCAGACCCCCCTCCACGGCCTGTCCCAGGCCTGCCAGGATCCTGGGTGCAGGGGTCTCCTGGAGCCCCTGCACACACGCACACAAACTTCCTTCCTCCCTGAGCAAAGCCTGGCCTGAGGACCGGGGAGAGCTTCTCCAGGGTGGGGTGTCAGGGTGGGCAGGGCCTGTCCCAGACGGGCGCCCACGGTGAGTGTCTGTGCTGCCCGGGGGAGAGCCCCGCCATCCCCCTCTCTCCTTCCGCAGCCTACAACCCCCTGGGCTCCGCCTCCACCCCACCCCATCTGGCCTGTGCCTGAGATGGGCAGCTGAACGCCAGACCAAGGTCAGGCCTCCATCTGTCAGTGTCAAGGTGACCAGGCCTTTTATCATCCTGAGCGCTCGGGTGCACGTCCGGCCACCCAGCAACCTCTACAGGAGGCAAAGCAGGTGCTATTATTTGCATTCTAAGGATAGGGAAATTTAATAATAATAATAATAATAATAATAATAACAACAACAACAACAACAACAACAACAACAACAGTGCCCACTGAGTGCTCGCTATTGTTAGGCCTGGTGCCGGCTCTCTTAATCGCTCCTAGGAAGCAGGTGCCATTGTCATCCCCACTTGAGAGCTGGGGGAACGAGGCCCAGAGAGGTGCCAACCCTCCTGGTTTGTGTTTGACCAGGAGGTGAACCAGATGGCTGCTCCTGGGCCTCTGGGTGGGCACCTGAGGCCCAAGGCCAGGGTGCCTCACCCAGGCTCCAGCCAGCCAGAGACGGGCTGGCCCTGGCCCCCCTACCCCAGCCTCCTGGGCACCGGGGGGCACTCCCCGCCACAGCCCACCCACACAGCCTGTCCTCCATCTAACCTTTCCTTTAAAGAGAGGCATCCCCTGGAATGAGCCCACCCTGAAATTTTATTGATCCACAGAAAAAACTCAATTAGGTTCATAAACTGTCACTCTTGACACTCACCAGAGGGCCGCCTCTGGTTTCCAGGGCCCTGGGGAGCCGAGGCCCTGAGGCATGCTTGCCTGTGTCTGACTTTCGTCCCTCCCTCTTCAGATGACGCCAGGTGGCCTTCGAAAAGTGGCCTGGCCCTGCTTTCCCCACCTCGAAACATGGCGCTGCAGTCGCCTCTCTCTCCCCCGCCTCCCTCGTCATAACGCCATGACGAGCTCCTCCCCACCTCACACATTGCATGTGCACATGCTGCCACACACGCCTGCCACACATGCTCACACACACGGACACACACACACACGGACACGCATGCACGCGCGCGCGCACACACACACACCTCCACCGACACGCACAGGCCTTCACTCCTCATACTCTTCTCAGCAGCTGACACTTCCTCCCCCGCAGCCCCTTTCATGCTGTGATGAGCTGCTCTAGCTCCTGTGACATCCTTTCATGCATGTCTCCTCCCTGTCCTCAGATATGAGTCCCCAGGCCAGGCCAAGCTGTTGGGGCCACCTTGGTCCCCAGCACCAGCCCAGCCAGGGCAGCTGGCTGAGGGAGTGACGGTGGACCAGGATTCGGTGGGTCAGGTGGTTAGTCTCTGCCCCAGAGCACTTTCTGGAGGCCGGACCAAGCCCTTCCTCGGTGCCCGTGTGGTGGCCAGCTGAGGGGCCTGGAGGCCTTACCACAGCGGCCCACCCGGCCCCCGGCCCCCAGGCCTTGGGGCAGGAGCTGATGCACACATCGGGCTGCTCTTCCCCCCAGTTATCTTTGCCCTTCCGTGCCTCCCCCCACCCAGGAATCCCTCACAGACCCCTCCCCACCAGCCCTTCCCTGGTTCCTGGGACATAACTTCACTGGGGGCTGCCGGCTGTGTGCTGAGCAGGGGGCGAGGGCCTCACCCACGTCTGCCAGACCCTGCCCTGACAGGTAAGCCGCAGGGCACAGGCATGGCCCGGGGTCCCACGGGACTGAGGACTTGGCAGGGTGGTGTCAGACCCCACCTTGGCAGGGGTGAGGAGGGGACGTGGTCAGGAAGGACATTCCTGCGTCCTACCTGTGAACTGTGCTCAGTGCCCAGGGGTTGCAGACCCCAGGGGACCCAGACGCAGTCACTGGCCACGAGGAGCTCATGCTTTGCTGTGTGTCTGAAGCTGGTGGGGTCTGAGCAAAGCCTGTGAGCGCCTGGAGGGCAGGGCCTCTGCCCTCTGTGCTGGTGCCCCCACCGCCCGTGCAGCCTGGCCTCTGGACACTCACTCCTGGCTCACACAATTAGGTTTTGGCCTCTGGGAAAAGAGTTCTTTTGCGTCACTTATTTGGGGCCCCACCCATGTCTGGCTGCTCAGGGTCCCCATCCAGGGCCAGAGGGGTTTCTAGGAAAATGGATCACTTGGAAAGGGTTCAGCAGGCAAGTAATCTGGGGAAAGCTGGGCCGCTTTAGGCTGACATGCCATTGGCCCCAGCCTGTCTCCCGAAGATGTCCAGACGCTGTCATTGGGTCTGAGTCTCTGTAAGGTGGGTCTCACCAGGGCCTGCAGGAGACAGGCCTTGTAACTGGCTGAGACGGGCAGAGCAGCCCGCATCCCCAGACAGCTGTGACTGCAGAACCCTTCTTTCCAGGAGCATCTCACGCGCCAGGGTTTGTCGCGCCCTCCGCAGGAGGCCCTCTTGCTCTAGGCAGCTGCCGCCACCGTGGAACTTGCAAGTGTGAACCATTCCCGCCTCCTGATGGAAAGACTCAGCTACTGGAAAGGTAGAAGAGTCCCGGCTCTGAATGCCTTCCAGTTTCCCTCGACTTGTGTTCATGCCGCACGGCACCACCGGGGAAGAGCGTACATAGCACCTATTTGTTTAGAGGCCTGGCCAGCCCCTGGAAGTGAGCATTTAGGTGTCGGCCAGGAAGCAGGCCAGAGTTACGTGGTAGCATTTCAGTGTATGGCTGCCCCACAATTTGTGTTCCAGTTTCCTGTTGATGGACGTGTAGCTGGTTTCCAATTTTTTCACGATTATAAATCATGCTGCGGCGAACGGTGCTGGCATGCCTCCTGTGAAAATGTGCTAGATTTTCTTTAGGACAATTTTCCCCACACTTGCTGTGGAATAAGCATCACCGTGGAGAGCTTGTTAAGTACACACATTACCAGCTCTGTCCCCGGCAGGTCCAAGACTTGGACTCAGGGATCTTTTCTTTCTTGCAACAGTGCTTCAGTGATTCCTGTTATCGGGAAGTTTAGCCAAACCCTGATGCGGAAGCAGGAGACCTGGCTCAGAGCACGGTTCACAGTTTACTAGTTAGATGTGCTGATCACTCCAGAGTGAATGCGCCCAATTCTATCCCCTCCAGCAGTGGAAAAGAATCCCATTTTCCCACATCCTTGCCAATTCTTGGTACTGTGAGGTTTAAAAAAAAAATTTTTTTTCCAAATCTGAAGAGTGTGTAATATCTTGTTTTAATATAATCTGCCTTCTTTACACTTCTGATGTGGTTGCGCACTTTTTCAGTGCTTAATGACCATTCAAGTTTCCTCTTTGTGAATTATCTGTTCATATCCATCGTCCGCTTTACTATGGGATGCTTGTCTTTTTAAAAATAGTTCTTTACTATTCTTTGCCCATTCTGCTCCTGATCCTTGGCCAGTTGTCTGTGTTGCAAGCATTTATTCCCAGCCTGTGGTTTGTCTTGTCTTTTTGTTTATGGTGTCTCATTGAACAAAAGTTTTAAATTGAATATAATTAGATTTATTAACCTAACCAATTTTCATTTTCATTTTTGTTATGATTTGTGAATTTCGTATCGGGTTTAAGACCTTCTCCCCTCCCCATAGTTAGAAATTCTCCAGAAGTTTTAAAGTTTTGCTCTTCGCACGTTCAGATTCTAAATGTATTTAAATTTGATGTGCGTGCATGGTGTGAGGCAGGGATTTAATTTTATTTTCTTTGTGGATAACCAGCTGTTTCAATACCATATTTTAGTAGCCCCCCTTTCCCCTACTGACTTGAATGTAAGCCTCTGTCATATATAAACCTTCCATATTTTATCACTCCCCTTAAATGTGTGCCTTAAAACGTTTTTGAAAACAGCTTTATTGAGATGTTGTCCATAATTATACAATTCACCCGAAGTGTGGAATGTAGTGGTTTTTAGTACATTCACATACCATCACCTCCAAAAAAGACCCTGCGCCACTCTCACCATTTAGTTACCTCCCCCGTATCCCAGCCCTAAGCAGCCACTTCCGGCTTTCTCTCCATGTAGCTCTCCCTATATTGTAAACATATGAGTGGACTGTGTAATATGTGCTGTCTCGTGACTGGCTTCTTTATACCTAGGACTGGAATTGCTGGGTCATACGGTAATTAATTGTAATCATTTGAGAAACTGCCAGACTGTCTTCCAAAGCAGCAGCACCATTTTCCATCCCCACGAGCAGTGTGTGAGCATTCCGAGTTCTCCACAGCCTCGCCTACACTTGTTATTATCTGACTGTTTGATTCTGGCCAGCTCTGTGGGTGGCGCAGTGGTATTGTCGTTGTTTTGATTTGTAGTTCCCTGATGACTAATGATGTCACATATCTTATCGTGCTCTGATTGGCCATTTGTGTATCTTCCTTGGAGAAATAGCTGTTCAGATCTATTGCCCATGTTTAAATTGGGTTGACTTTTTATCACTAAGTTGTAAGAGTTCTTTGTATATTCTGGATATAAGCCCCTTATCAGATACATGATTTGCAAATATTTTCTCTCATTTCTGTGGATTGTCATTTTGTTTTCTTGATGGTATCCTTTGACTCACAGAAGTTTTTAATTTTTTTGAAGTCTAAATTATCTATTTTTTCTTCTGTTGCTCACCAAAAGGTGCCATATCTAAGAACCCTTTAACAAATCTGAGGCCGTGAAGACTTACCCCTATGTTTTCTTCTAAGAGCTTTATATTTTTAGCTCTTACACTTAGGTCTTTGAGCCATTTTGAGTTCACTTTTGCCTGTGACGTGAGGTATGGGTACAACTTGATTCTTTCGCATGTGGCTGTCCAGCTGTTCCAGCACTGTTTGTTGAAAAGGCTGTTCTTTCCCCTTTGAATGGTCTTGGCACCCTTGTTGAAAATCAGTTCATCTTCACATGAAGTTTTACTCCTGGACTGTCAGTCCTATTCCACTGAGCTTCAAGTTCATCCTCGTACCACACCAACTCGATTACTGTTGCACTGTGGTTAAGTTTGGAGAAAGGGAAGTGTGAATCCTACTTTGTTCTCTTTTTCAAAATTGTTTTGGCTATTACAGGTCCTTTGCAATTTCCTATTAATTTTAGAATCAACTCAGCAGTTTTTACAAAGAAGTCAGCTAGGATCTGATAGGGATTGTGTTAAATCTGTAGCTCAGTCTGACAAGTTTGCCATCTTAATAATGTTAAGTCTTCTAGTCCATGAACATGGGATGTTTTTCCATTTACTTATATCTTTAATTTCTTTTAGGAACATTTTGTGGTTTTCAGAGCATAAGTTTTGCATTTCTGCTGTTATATTTATTCCTAAGTATTGTATTCTTTTTGATGCTATTATAATTGGAATTACATTTTAATTAAAAAGCATTTTAGAATTAGTTTTTCTTAAGCTCAAGGCTAACATGCTGAAGGACCCGGGTAGTGAAGCAGGTAAGTCCTGAAAGACCCTGCCCCTCCCCCTCCTAGCCCAGCAGCTGTTCCAGATGTTGAGGATGAGTCTCTGCCTTGTTTCCTTTCTGTCTAGATGAGAGGCAGGGAGGAGGAGGGAAGATCAGTGAGGTTGATCAGTCCTCCCTCTAGAGCTGGGGCTGGTGGAAAGGCCTGAAATGTTCCCTTGATATTGCTCTCTCCTGGCAGCAGAGCAGAAGGCCAGGGTAAGTCACCCTCACCCCCCAAACCTGAACCAGTGTGGACTGTTGGTCTATTACCCATATGAGAGAGACACTAACTCAACACAGAATGGCAAGGCTAAGTCCGGGACCTCACTATGCCAAAGACTGAGTTTGCCTAGTGAGGAACACAGCCAGCACCGTCTGTGAAAGTCCAGAAAGGCTCCATGGAAGAGGTGACATTTGACCTGATTCTTGAAGAACAGGCAAGTTCTCTGGTAGGCAGAGAGAGTGTTTGTCCAGCGGAGGAAATGATCTACATGGAGGCCCACAGGTGAGAACGAGGCCACAGCTCTCCTATGGCCCTCTGCCCTGCTAATACTAATTTTAGTGACTCAAAAAATTTTGTAAACTAGAGATTTTCTCATTTAAAAAGACCTTCCCTGGATTAATAGTAATTAAGGCTTATTGTCATTATCTTGGAAATTGCCCTACGAAGTATCTGTGAACCCCAGCCTATGTGTATGTAAGTGTATGAATCATGTGTCATGGAATTGTTTTTCACTATGAGGAACTTGGAGGATTAACAAGATCAGGTGGTGTACTTTCAATGTAACAACAAGCTCTTTGGCCCGGGGGGAACCCTGATTGGTGGTAGTGCTTGCCATTTTCCATGGTATAAATACTCCCATCATGGCTGATTTTGAGCCACCAGCGTGATGTCACCCAGTGAGCTGTTGGGAAGACAGGTGCCCGGTCAGAACAGACCAGGGCAGCACGCGGCTGTGTGCGACCCACTTAATGTATGTTCCCATGAAGAAAATGCGGTCCCACGACTCCTTCTGGGGTGAAACTGGTGCCAGCAATGTAGGAATCAGCTGACTTCCTCCCCAGGGCGCGGTCGTGGTTGTGTTGACGTCGCCCAGGGAGAGAGGAGGGATGGATGCGGGTTACACAGAGAGGAGACTGTGTCCTCTAATCTCTGCAGTGCATGGCGCAGCCAGCAGTGAAGAGGGCGGAGGAGTTCTGGGAGAGTTGCAGAGAAGGGAAGAGGAAGAGGTGGAAAGATCTAAGAATTCCCAATCCTGTAAGGATGCCGCCCAGCAGGAGCATTTGCTAGACTCTGCCCCGGCACCATCCACATCTGATACTCTGATTACACCCAGGGCGAGAAGCCAGGTATCTGGAGAACAGCCACACCTTTGCTCCTGACTCCTGGACCCTGGTCCCAGCCAGCAGTGCCCCTAGGACTTAGCTGCTTCCAGAGCCCACATCGGAGCCAGCGTGCAGAGTGCCCATTCCTGCCATCTCTCCTAGAACCTGGGCGTGGAGGGTCCTGGAGCGGCCCTTGTCAGTGCCTTGGCAGCTTTATGAGGGCTCCCAGGCAGCCCTTGTCTTTCCTGCGTGCTGGACACTCAAGACTCCGAGTGCCATGGGAGCCCAGGCTGGGGCGTGGGCCTCTGGGAGGCAGGAGAGGGGCCCCACAGAAGAGTGAGGTTCCCCTGACCCAACATGACCTGGCAGGGGGAGATGTTCCTGTCATTTTGGCCAAAGCCATCTTTCTCTCACACTGGCCTCCGTAACTTTACCTTCTGCTCCTCAATTCTGTCTGAATGTCTGTTTCTCACCTTCAGCCCCTTCTTCTCCATCCTCTCCTTCAAACCTGATGCAGGTGACCCTGACTGGCCCGGCTTCCTCCACCCTCACCACCGTCCCCCAACTCTGCCTCCAAGGCCTGTGCTCTAGCTGTTTATTCTCAAGTGGCCGGAACCCACCCTGAGTGAAGAAAAGAAAAGCCCAGAAACATTTGCTGAGACGTTTCTGAGTCTGGCACTGACCTCGCACAGTCGAAGCCCTGGCTGAGTGAGGATACAGGCTGGGGACAGGGCTGCCAGGCTCTGAATGATGGGCATCCCAGACCCACAGGTCTCACACCAGCAATGCCACCCCCTGCCTGCCAGCCTCGAGGGGGTGTCCTGCCGCCCTCCACCCCCAGCAAACCACACCCACAAGCGCTCTGTGTGTGGAGAACCAAAGGCTGAGAAAATACGGCCCCCTGGACGGACCTGTGCTGGGGTTCAGGGGCCCCGTGCATTCCCAGCCCAGAGAAGCCAGGGGCTCAGTAAGTGTTAGCCAGAGCCTGGCCTCCAAGGTGACCACGGGTCCAGCTGACCTGAAGTATTGCCCCCAGAGCAGCAAGCTATGCTTTTTAATTGGGAAAAAAAAAAAGAAGTTTTTATAAATGTCTGCACAGAAATATCCATATCGGTGGGTCCTTGTGCCTGGGGACCTGTCGTGACCAAAGCTTAGAGGGGATAAGTCTGCCTTCCGAGGGGGACACACCGAGGCCAGCCGAGAGGGGGATCAGGGGGCACCCTCCACCCACGGGTCGGTCGCCATGTTGCATTGTGCTCTGGGAGCCGAGGATGGAGGAGAAAAGGTTGGGGAACCAGAGCCTCGCTTTCTGGACCAGCTGTGTTGCCAGCAAAGTGGTTATTTATGAGCGAGGAAGAGTGTAAATCAAGGCTCCCCCAGCAGCGCAGCTAATGGGGACTCTGAAATGATCTCATGGTGTTCCCTCTGCTGAAACGTCCGAGGGAAAACGGGGCACCGCCTGCAAGGACCTAGGCTTCTCTTGAGCCTCATTCAGGCCCTGGCAAAACCTTGTTCCTGCGCTGCATGGTTTCCATCCAGCCTCCAGGACACTGTGTGCAGGACTGTCTGTCTGGTGTGAACCTGGGCTGCTCCAAACAGGCAGACGGATGGTGGGCTGGTGGTTAGGTTGTGTGAGCACGCATCGCAGGTCTTAATTTTTAATTTTTTCCAAAAGCTGCCAACTGCTGGATCAAGCTGGGCCCACTATTCTGGCTCCTAAGCCACCTCCGAAGACAAGGTCCCATCAGCAAAAATTGAAATTCAACTTCAAAATGGTGACGTGGCTCAGCTGCAGAGTCGCAATCCTGTGGGCCCAGGATTACATGCGAACAGGAGAAGGTGTGGGCAGTGGCCCCATCAGCTCAGCACTGACTCCTTTGCCCAGAGTCAGATGAGCAGGAGGAGCTGGGCCCCTAACGCACATGAGCGCCCCCTCCAGGGAAGGCCACGGGGCTGGAGGGCTCGCCCCTCGAACTTTAATTGCCTGTTAGGGATCGG
Organism: Camelus bactrianus; assembly: GCF_048773025.1. NCBI lineage: Eukaryota > Metazoa > Chordata > Mammalia > Artiodactyla > Camelidae > Camelus > Camelus bactrianus. The sequence continues at coordinate 22,961,311 of NC_133549.1, read as the reverse complement.
CCCCTGTAATTTTCATCCACTGGCGCTTCTTTCCTGTGTTAATAGCACAGAACGATGCCTTTCCCTGCCCATCCCGACAGACCCATCAGCTCTCCTGCATCTGTGGGGACAGATCTATGTATGGGGTTCCCCACTGGGCAGCTTTGGCAGAGCTGAGGTCAAACTCTCGGTTCAGACCCCAGGGGTCCCTGGTGCCACAGCCCCTCTGATCTGCAGGCCCCCTGCATGCACTGACTCTCCAACCCCTGGGCTCGGCTTTGAATGAGTTCATTATTCCAACCCTGCTGCGGCGTCCTGGACCGCCAGTTTCTCCAGGCTGGCGGTGTTCGGAAGTTGGCCACTGCCAAATCCAGTTGTTTGACTTAATGTTTCAAGGCCAAGTCCTTTCAGGAAAGTTCTCTCCATCCCCACCCCACCTCCTCTTAGAAAAATAGATGTGCAATTGACTAGCTTTGCAGGTTTTTAAGCCATCATTCTTTCCAAAGAATAGTGTGAACCGCTCACTTGTTGATACACATAATATTCTCTCTCTGTCTCTGTCTCTCTGTCTCTCCTTCCAAATGCACATGAAATGGAACTGGGAGAGTATAGAACATGAGCATTTCGGGGATTGGGGTGCAGAACAAGCACTGGCTGTGGTTCCTGCAAAGGAAAGAGCCCAGCTGCCAGGGAATGGAGGTGCCCATGGGTGGCCACAGAGAAGTGCTGGAACCTTCCACGAGGGGTGTGCTGCAGCTGGATGTCCCTGTTGGCATTCCTCTTTATGCCTGTGCTGTTTAAAAAGCTCTGGCCTAATTAATAATCCATCTATATATTTATATGCCTACTTCTTCCCCATGGTGGGAGGGGTGGCGCCGTGCAGGCTCTGGACTTGGCCTTGCCTTTCCTGGTGGTGAGTGTATGAAGGACGCACACAGCCAGGGGGACTTTCTCATGCTCTGAATGCACCATCAGAGCCAAGAGAACGTTTCCTGGCCCAGAATTCTGAGTCAAGGTGTGATGAGGGCCTTGGCGATGGTGAGCATCTCCAGGCCTTCCCTGAGACAGCCACTCTGTGACGGGTTAGGGGACCCCCCCCCCACCTTGCCACTCACTGTGCTGGTACTGGAACTTTGCCCCAGGCTAGGGCAGGGTAGCATCCATTTCATCTGCCCAGGTCTCCCCCACATCTGTATGCGGGGGCCTGTCCCAAGGGATGCACCCAGTGACTCAGCTGGAAAGGGGAGTGCCCTGGACCAGGAGATAGAGTAGGTCCAAGGCCCAGTATTGTCATTTATCTGGTTGGGGACCAAGGGGTTCACAGCCCCTTTCTGAGCCTACTTCCTGGTCCATAGAACAGAAGCCAGATCATAATCCTGCACAAATTGAGGGGCAGAACGTTCTTGTGGCATTGGCTGTGCCCTGTAATGTCCAAGAAGGCACTGGAGTTCTTAGCAAACACCATCCCCCACCTCTTTGCCGAAAACGGGATCCCTCCCCCAGATAGAAAAGGTCTCAACTGTCCTGAGACCCAAGATCACTGTTCTTTCGTGAAGCTTGCACCTGACCTGAGCATGAACATTCCTGTCTCCATGGCTCTGTGTGTGGGGAAGTCAGCAGCCTCCCAAGGGAAAATAAGAGCCAAAGGGAGGGCCAGGTGGATGTTGTGTTCACTGCTGTTTCAGGTTCTGAGCTTTAATTAAAGGGGAGGTGGGGCAAGAGGGACAGCTCCCCGCACCTTCCTGTCAGTGAGTATCCTGTTGGCGTCCTGGTGTGGAAGTGTGTCCTGAGTGTCCAGTTGGGGCCAGGGCTTACTGGGAGAAAAGACCATGCCAGGAAGGTCCATGCAGAATTGTGGAAAGAGGTGAATTTGGCTACCACAGGTGACATGGGCCATGTAGGCCACCATAGCACTGCATGGGGGCTCCTGGTGGTGGAGCAGAGTAGGGGGGATTCATTCATAGGCCCAGGGCCTGGGGGACAGGGTGGAATCCATCCCATCCGGAGGACTGGCAGCCTGACTTGCACTCCGGGAAGCCGGGGCTTCAAGGAGAACAGGTGGAGAATGCCAGGTTTAGGAAAAAGTCTGACATAGAAATTGAGGCTCAGAGAGGGAAAGAGACTTGCCTGATACAACACAGCCAGTGGCTGGCATTGTGCTGCCACCTTCATTTTACAGGGGTGGAAACTGAGTCACCAGGGCAGATTAGACCAGCCAGCCCCTAGGCCAGTCCCAGACCAGCTAAGTGACATCTCTGGGGGTGGGGTTCAGGCATCAGCATTTCTAACTGATCTTTTCAAAGAACCAGCTCTTTGTTTCAATGCTTTTCTCTGTTGTTTTTCTGTTTACAATTTCATCAATTTCTGCTCTGATCTTTATTATTTCCTTCCTCTGCTTGCCCGAGATTTATTTTGCTCTTCTCTTTCTGGTTTCTCAAGGTGGGAGCTAAAATGATGGATTTGAGATCTTTTCTCCTATGTAAGCATTTTAGTGCTATAAGTTTCCCTCTGGGTCCCGCTTTAGCTGCACCCTGCAGCTTTGATACCACACTGAGTCATTGTTCTAAGCCCCCCAGGTGATTCTGATAAGCAGCTGGATTTGAGAACCAGCATTCTCATCCCCTGTCTGATCTTGGGCCTCTGAAAATGGAACTGACAGCACTTCCCAGTCTACTTCCTGGGGTTCTGAGGAGGAAATTAGGCTTTGCCTGCTGAAGAACCTTGATTAGGGACAATTTTAAGATACTAGCAGGGCCATCTGCTCTGCTCCCTCCTTCCCCCACCTTGTAACACACTCTGGACAAGTTAATTCTTCAGTTTGTATAGAAAAATAAGTAAATAGCTGGAAGACTTGGGGGAGGGGTGATGAGGGAGAGGGGCCCTATTGGATGTTAAGCATAGTACAAAGCCTCAGTCACTGGAACAGTATAGTTCTGGCACACGCCTGGGCGGAAGGATCAGTGAGGGATGGCAATCCTAGGGTGCCAGGCCCTTGCCCCGCATCTGGTGCCCAGGAAGAACTAGCATTGCAGGTAGCATCTGGGGCCCTACTTTCCATAAGATCTTCAACCCACTCAGTACCCAGAGGAGGCGGGTTACCCTCCTTCTGCAGCCCCATGTACCTGAGCCCTTAAAATACACTGAGCCTAGGGCTCAGGTCCCAGAGGTCACTGGAGGGAAACAGGCTGAGAGGGTTGGGGGAAGATGAGTCACGGGAGTGTCCCCAAGTTGGGGAATGTCCTGGCCCCAGAATTCTGAGCCTAAACCATGGCCCATGGTCGGTTACTCCTTCCGGTCCTGTCTCTCCATCTAAAGAAGACAGTGACCCCTCTGAGGATCACTGAGCAAACGCGCCTACAGGCTGCCACCATCCCCACCCGCAGCCGTAGGGCCAGATGGGAGCTGCTTCCAGGGCTTTCTGGAGGCCAAAGGGCCAGCTGGTTTGGGACCAGTTTATGGCTTCTCAGTAAATCATGGGGCAGGACCAGGGTCTGAGGGAAATCAGAGCAGTGTTGAGTTAATGTTCTGGAGGAGCAGCTTGTCTTCCAGGGCTGGAGATGAAACTGAAGGAAACAAGGTTCCGTCTAGGAATCATCCAGGGAGCGGCGGCCCGCCAGGAGCCAGGGCAGCTTGGATGGGGTCCCTGCATACACAATCGGCCCAGTGTGGGGCACGCCGCCCCAGCAGGCTGGCATCCCCGGGGGCCGAAATGAATGGCCCCCTCAAAAATGGCAGCTTTGACCATTTACGAGGTGCCGTCTGGACTGTGATGAATGAGGTGGCGACTGTCAGCTTTTCGGGGAACCCGACCAGGTAGAAGGTGCTAAGTAAATACGGAGGAGAACTGCTGTTTCTCTTCAGGCCCTATGGTCTGTGCCTCAGTTTCCCCATCTACACCCACTCCCCAGTGCCTGGCCCCCATGTTGTAAGTGCAAGTGAGGGAGAGTCCTGGCAAGAAGGGAGCCCGGGAGCCCCTTCTGCTCCGGCCTCTGCCAGGGGATGGCCGGCTTAGCTCTCTAGAGGGACAGACTCATCCCATCTCAGTGCAGCCTCGCTGGGCTGCCTCAGGCCAGCCTCTGCCCCTCCCTGAGCCTCAGTTTCCCCACCTAAGAAATGAGGGGGCTGTACCCTGCAGTCCCTCCAGCTCCTGGGTTGGGGGCTTGTGTACCTTGTTTGGGTCTTGTTTTATTCAGTGGCTACAAGGAAGGTGCCAGCATTGGACTCAGAACAGAATCTTGAGTCCCAGCCCCGCCACATGCTGACATGTGGCCTGAAGCAAACCTCTCACTCCTGTCTGGAGGGCGAGATGTGACACTCTCCAGGTGGACCTTGATGAGGTGCTACCATGGACCCCCAGGGCTCTCCATCCCAAGGGCAGCGGGATCAGGCCTGACACTACGATAGTTGGGCAGAGGGTCCGGGGCAAGGGCCAGCCCTGGGTGGTCTCCAGGTGGCACTTGTGTGGTGTTGCAGGAACCGCTGGCCCCCGGGTCAGCTCGCCTCACCTGGGGGTGTTCTGTGATGAATAGGTATGCGCTACAGAGCAGGTGGCATTGGCCATGCCTGGCTGGGCTTTTGGCCCCAAGGTCAGGGCTGGCCTGGACTGCCCCTCCCATGGCTGGCGAACTGCTGGATCTAGGAGGAGCCACTGTGCCTCTAGTGTCTGGCCAGGCTGGAGCATGACCTTGACTTTCAGCCCCCTTAGTATCTTGGGTGAAGTGGTGCCAAGATAAGACCGGGAAGTTGGCTTTTATTATGATGTACATTAAGACAGCATCACTGCAGCCTCCAGGGGAACTTAGAGGTCGGTCCTACCCATTGTCCCACCACACTCAGACCGCTGTTTGTCTCCTCTGGGTTCCTGCCAGCTCCCTTCGGTAGCCATGGTCATGTGCGTGTACAACTCTCGCCTTCCACGTCCCCCTTCCCCTGACCGTTGCTCACAGCCGCATCATATTTTATGGAGCAGATAAACCATACTAGGCTTGATCACTCCCCCATGGTTGGACTGGCCTGGATTCGTTCCTTTTCTGTTGTAAATAGTGCTGTCGTGAATATCTCTATTGGACCTATTAGCTTCTGTCCTTCAATTCAGCAAACTTTTATTGAAAACCTTCCACGTGTCAGACTCTGAGGTCTCTTTAGAATTAAGTCTTTAGGAAAGATTTCCAGGAATGGGGTTGAAGAACTTGTTTTATTCTTTGTATGGATCTTAACACCTACAGCCAAATTACCCGCCGATAGATTGTTGTCAGCTTGCATTCCCCGGGTGGAGGACAGCAAGGAGAGTGTGTCTGCGCCCAGGGCAGGGTGCACGATGACAGACAGGCCGCACAGCCGCTGCGGAGTCACGTGCAGGGGGAAGGGGAGGCTGTCCCGGAGGCAAGGGTGCCACCAAAGAGCCTCACCCTGCGGGGGACAGTCCTCATGAACAGGTGCATCTGTTTCAGTGAGCAGCCCCTTGGAAGCACTTCTCGGTGCTCACGTAGGACGATCAGATCGTTTTTGTACCCCCGGCCTCTCGTCTGTGATGGCCGTTAGCACCGCTGCCTCGTCACCCAAGCGCTCATGCTGACTACCACTGGTCAGCCCGACCGCGCTGACTGTGAGCCCCCTGCTCAGCTGGGTGCTTAGTGCTCACTGTCCTGCTTGGTCAGCACATGGAGAACGGGAAGTCACCTGCTCGGGTGGGATGTGGACCCCGGCTGCATCAGCCCAGGGCCTGTGTGTGAAGTGCTCCCTCCAGGTCCTCCCCACTTTGCCACCCCCCCAGCCTCCAAGGGGCCAGGAGGGTCTCCCTACCTCCCTTTGTGCGTGAGGAGCTTATATTCCGAGCTCAGTGCAGATGGGACCAGGGATGCCGACTCTGGGAGGGCACTGACATCAGGAGCTGCTGTGAGGGAGCTGGATGCGGGTCCTTCTCCCCATTAGCACTGGAGGCCCCTAATTCTGGTTAGTAAGTAACAGGCTATTAACTTGGAACCCTCAGAATGCAGCACATTAGTGCTTGGTGCCCAACATCAAATGTTTCATTTGCTGTCTCATGTAATGGGGCCGGCTGCATCTTCATGATGGAATGAGCCCTCTCTGTGTGAGGGTGAGGGTCCCCCTTTGCCGTCGCATTGACCTCTGGGGGGACTTCTCCAGCACACAAGTCCCCCTACTCTGCAGGTGGATTGGCTCAGCCCCTTTCCTCCACGCAGGCATCCTCTGAGACCTGTCACGTGCAGGATTGGAACTGAACAATAAAATCCTGCATGGGGCTCATTAAACACACGCTCCAAAACTCCCTTGGCTCTGGGACCTCCCCCAGCTTGCCTTCTCTGCACCAGCCCGCCTAGGCCCGCCTGCCCTGTACCGTCTGTCTCCTGTCAGCCCCTGGGTGGGACTTCCATGCCCAGATGGGAGAAAGGAGTGGGAGAGCCAGGAAGGTCTGCTGAAGCCTCTGGTTTTATGAGTGGAGACTCCGAAGTCCAAAGAGAAGGGACTTCTCTGAACAAGGGGTGGCCAGGTGGGAACTCGGCAGCAAGTTTGGGACTAGCTGGTTCTGAACTTTGGCAGAACAACCCGGAGACCCACTGTGTCACATGTTAGGAAGTCAGGTGAGTGGGCTGAGCCAGTCTTGGAGCCATGTGAGAGCCACCTTGGAGTGAGATGGCCAGAGATTTGCTTGTAAGGGAAGAGTGACTTCTGAGCTTCTGCAGACCCTCTGCTGGATCCTCGCCATGCGTAAGTCCACGCGTGCCCTCACACAGGCAGGTACCAGACCCTCATGGCCTGTGCTGCTGGGAAGATTGTCCCTCATGAGCAGTCATCTGCTTCTGTGTAATCTACAGAGTTTCCCTCTTTGCTTTGACTGCCAGGGAACTCAAAGGTAATTTTGTTGGCTCAAACTCCTAGGCCTCTGTCACTATCCTAGTATAAACATCATTGTGTGCCTTTCCAGGCTATCTGGGACTCTTTATTTCATCCATATAGTTCTCTGTAGCAGAAGCTTGTTCTTTTTCACTGGTGTGTGTTGTTTCATTGTATGACTGGACAATTTATTTGTTCACTCTGCTGTTGGTGGACACTTGGGTTGTTTCCCATTTGGAGTCACCATGAACAGAGCTGATGGAATGTTCCTGTCCACGTCTCTCGGTGGACATGGCCTCATTTCTGTCAGGCACACACCCAGGATGGAATCGCTGGGTCACGTGAATGCATGTGTTTAGCATTAGGAGATACGTGCCAACTGTTTTTCCAGCACGCTGCGCCCTTCCGCACTCTCCCGCTGCGGTGAGAGCTCCTGTTGCTCACGTCCTGCCGGCACTCGGGGCTGTCCCAGTGAGCGTGTGGGCTGTACTGCTCTGGGGTTGCTTGTCCCTGATTACTCGTGACGCCGAGCACCTTTCTGAGCTCCCTGTGGCTGCTGGACCTCCTGGTTTGTGAAGTGCCAGTTTTGACCCTTTTAAGTGGAACACGCACAGCAAGTAGGTAAAGGCTGGTAGACCAGAAGTCGCATGTAGGCCCCCTGGGAGGCCATGGAGCTGACAAGACTGCACTTCTCAGCTCAGGCTGCATGGTCCACGGAAGGAGAGCGCCACACGTTGGTCCCCAAGCCCCGCCTGAGCTAACACACAGGATGGAGGTTCTGGGTGCGAGCCCTGCTCTATCATGAGCTCTGGGCAAGTTCCTCACCGGCCCCAAGCCTCGGTTTCTTCACCTCTCAAGGGGGGATGGGGTGCCACTTTCCAGGACAGCATGGTGCCCTGCCTATAGGAACCCTTCTCACCCACAAGACCCCCTGGCCCAGCCACCCGGGTCTGCGCCTGGTGGAGACAACACCAGGCCTCCAATGAGTGGGATGGTCCCACCCTCCGCCCTCAGGATCTGGAGGGACACCACCTCCCTGTGCCCTCCCTCTCTCCCGGGCCGCCTTGTGAGAACCTGAGCTTGGGTGTGCAGGCCCGGGGCAGGCTGCACTAGCCACAGGGTCTCCCTGACCTGATCTAGCCTCCAAAGGAGGGAGATGGGGGCATTTCTGGGGGGGCCGGGGAATGAGTGCCCCGCCCTGTGTCCCTGTGGATGGGGGTGCAGGTGGACTTCTCGGGGGATTTGGTTGTTGGAGAGCGCACTGAAAGGGGCTGGGCCAGCTTGTTTTAATCCGAACACACACCAGGTGTTCAACATGTTTTTATCAAAATATTCTGAACAGCTGTCAGGGGCTCCTCTGCTGCAAGGCCAGATGCCCAGCCCCCAGCAGGCCCTCCCTCTGCATGAGCGAGCCTTTGAGGTGGACCCCTGTCTGCCACCTGCCGCCTGCTCGCCCCAGCCCCCTGGCTCCTGGTGGGGTCTGGACCATGCTGTAGGTGCTTCTGGCAGGTTGGGAAAACAAACAGGCTTCCCAGCACTGCTCTGTGACCCTGGGCAGGACACTCACCCTCTCTGAGCCTCCACTTTGTCAGCTGTAAGGTGGGGGCAGTGGCACCTACCAGCTGGGCTGCTGTGCAAACCGAAGCAGCTACAGCATGTACGTTCCCTCACCAGGTCCCGACAGAAAGGGCACTCAGTGACTGTCACCATTATGAATAATATTATGAATAGAGCATCCCGTCAGCTTGAAGAAGTGGGCCCCAGGGGCGGGCTTCGGGGCACAGGCTGGGTCAGTGTCCTCCAGGGGCTGCCCCTGCCCTCTCAGAGGAGTCCAGAGTCCCCGGCACAGCCACACAGCGTCTGTGCAGCTCAGGATACCAGGCTTGCCCTCCCCTGCCGAGCAGGAACGCAGCGCCTGAGCAAAGCCTCCCTGAGATACGGGGTCCTCAGGGTCCACCTTGTCTGCCTGCTCTCTAGACACCGATCCCCAGGTGAGCTTCCCTGGAGCAGCTGTAGGCCTTGCCCCTCTCCTCTGGCCAGAGCAGCCCCGAGGGCTCCTCACCCAGCCCGGTCCAGCGCCTGCCATCCATCCGCCCACCCAGACTGCGCGTCTGCTGTGGGCACAATGGGGCATCGTCTTACTGCCCCTCGCTGCAGCCCGGGGAGGGGGCTTTGCTGCCGCACTTACAGATGAGAGAATCGAGGCTCCAAGCGTTTGTCTGAGGTCACACCGGTCAGGGCCCGCACAGGCCAAACCCCTGGTCAGGCACCCTCTGGCAGGCCCAGTGGGCAGGAAAGGGCCCACCCCTGCTCCCCTTCCCATGCCCTGGCCCCGGTGTGGTTGCAGTTAGGGACCTCTAGGGTCTGGCCTGAAATGCTTCCTGGGAACAAGAAAGGGGGAAGACAAGAGAAACTGCCCTGGCTGTTCCACAACCTCTGGGAGTCACAGGGGTGCATGGTGGCTGACAGCTCAGTCCTGGCTTGGGGTGCCCTGGGGGTTCCCTGCCTTGTAGGGAGCTGCATGTGCTCCGTAGACAGAGCCACCTGCTCTGGGGTGCTCTCCCCAGGACGCTGTTGGGCCCCCATTCCAGAAGGTCCCGACTGGGTTCCCGGGACCTGTGTCCCTGAGGTCTCACAGGTGTTCACTCATTCATTCCTTTATTCAGGGGGTAGGATGGGTCCTGGAGACCACTGGGAGGGGGGTGCTTTCTGAGTCAGGCCTCGCAGAGGGGAGTGGGTGTGCGAGGCTCTTCTAGGCACTGGCACGGACAGTTTGGGGAGCGTGACAGGATGAACGCCAGAGCCGGGGTAGGGGAGAAGTGGTGGTGGCTGGCGGGCTCTGGGTCAGCCGCCTGGGCCCTGTTAGGGAGACTGGATTGAATCTTGGTGGTGGTGGGAACCACAGGGTGATGGGTGCCCACCTGGACCCCTCAGACCCCTCACAGCTGTTTCTGTGCAGCCCCCAGCTCTCCTGTGCTGCTGCTTCCCACACCAGCACCTGCGGTTCTGCAAGGATGCTCGCTCAGGCGCTGGGGACTGCCGAGCCCGCAGGGGCCCAGTTCTGTAGTCCTGGGTGGCACCGGCTGGGAGACTCGCCTCTTAGGGTTCAGTTACACTGCTTACAGACAGGGCTGGCCCAGCCTGGCTCTTGGCATTTTCATGCTTCTAATAGTCTTGGTTTTGGGGAGAGGGCATTCATTCTGGGAAGTGGTTCTCCAGAAGGAAGATCTCTGTGGCCTGGGACCATCACCCAGACTGAGAGCTCCAGTGCTTGGGGACCCGACGGCAGGGCCTCCCCAAGGAGGTGGGGACCCAGAGTGCATGTGCCCCACATGCTGGGGCCTGGGGTCTAGGGAGGAACGGGATGGTGAGGCCAGGCCAGGGCTCCCAGGCCCTGAGGCTCAGACACTTGCCTTTCTGCCCATCACCCCTTGACTGTGGGGACAGACTGGCCCCCATGCCTAGATTTCTAGGACAGCTCGGGCTCCCAGGAAGCCAGATGCCTAGTGATGACACAGCTGGATGGTCAGAGGGAAGGAGGCCTTTGCTCACTTGCTCAGGCAGTTGGCTGACTGTTCCTGTTTCTGCCAGGAGCCAAGGTCTTATGCTGGGAGCGTGAGGCCACTGCAGGGATGCCCCTGACCTCGGGGAGCTCCCAGTCTGGAGGAAGCATCGCACCCATAACCAGACAACTGCAGTAGAGTGACAGGTGCTCTGATGGGGTCATCACAGGTGCCGTGGAACACAGAACAGCCAGCTAACCGAGGTGCGGCCTGGGGGAAGGGCTTCAGGAAGGGCTTCCTAGAGGAGGTTACTTGTTCCTTGGGACGTGAGTCCCAGACAGCCAGTGCTTTGGGGCAGGACAGCAAATTCAGAGACCTGCAGGGGCAGGCAGGAAATGTAATGGAGTGAACCGGGACTGGTCTAAGAATAGGGAGACACTAAAGAACGGTGGGGAGTGGGGTAAACTAGAAGCCACTTGCCCCATCAAGGGAGCAGCTGCCACACTGTAACAACTCATTTTTGCCTGCGGACTCCAGACCGTTGTTACTGAATCTTCTAGATTTTTAAAAGAAGCCAAATTTCCAGCTTCTGTGCAACTCTGGCCTCACTGTGCCTGTGAACTGGGCAACAGCTGGGGCAGGGTTGGGGGTTTGTCAGTGTGAGGGAGCCTCTGCAGCCCACCAACATGCCGTTGGGCGGCCATGCGGCACCACCCACTCGTTTTAGCACCTCCAGGTGCCTGCAGGTGATGAGCAGTAAGAACCACACAGGAAACAGCTGATGCGTGGGGTCGGTTCTGGTTGACAAGCTGCCACCAGGTTCCACCAGGCTGAAACATGCTGTAAACAGGCCTGTTTCCTCCCTGTGGACAGAGTGGCCCCAGGGTGGGTGCCAGGGTCCACGGTAAATCCCTCCCCACTGGGCTCTGGCCCCCACTGCCCTCTGCCTGCAACAGGCCTGGCCCTGGGTGTTGGTGACTGTGAGGCCTGGATAAAGGATTCTGGCATCTCCGTGGTTCTGCCCGGTGGAGGGCGGGCACCTAGACATGGGGAAGGCTGTGCAGCTCTCGGGACCCCCTGTGCAGCGCCAGTGTGAACTGTACCATTTCTTTCATGCTCCTTGTCAGTTTTTCACAAGTACCGTGCTGTCCCCACTGCATTAGCTGAAGCCTGCATACATTTCCAGGGCCCCCCTCTGCCCTGGAGCTGATCCAAAGGGAAGGTGCACCCCTACCCACAGGGCTCTCAGCGTGGCCGGAGGTTGACCAGCACATCAGTGATTCCCAGATGCAGAATCTGTGCCATGTACCAAGGGAAGAATCACTAAAATGAATCAGGATTTAAACCCACACAGAATTTAAGTCCCAGAACTGCCATGTACTGCCTGTGACTTCGGGCAAGTTTGTCCCCACCTGGCATCTGTGTCATCATCTCTAGAACAGGCCCCTCCTGGTGCCCACCATGGGACATCATGCAGGGTACAGGGGAAATGCTCCTCCAGGCCCGCCCACTGCAGCTGTGAGGCCGATGCCCTGTTGTCCCCATGTCCCTGTGGTGCAGCGCCTGTGAGCCAGGTGAGCTTTGCCCGCATCCCAGGACTTGCCTGCTGGCTGGCTGGGAGCTCTAGTCTGTGGCGGATCTTCCCCTGCCTCAGTTTCTGCACCAGGCCTCAGAGCCTCTGGGACTGGTCCCAGCACCTCCTTCTGCTGGGAGAGACTTCTGGTCCTTCCCCACTGGAGGATGGGTCAGCCAGGGTGGGGTTCTGGGCCCTGGGGCACCACCTGCCTGAAGGAAAGGGGCGTCCAGTTGGCCCAGCCCTGCCCCTCACCCCAGCTCATCATCGTCCAGATGAGGGTCAGACAGCAGGAGACAGTAGGGAAGGCTGCAAGGTGGGAAACACAGATGTGACCCTCCCCTCTCTCTGGGTGGCACCCTGGCTCACCCCTGCCCACACATGCACATGCAGGGAGGGCGTGTCTCCCAGATGATGGGCACAGGACCCTCCCGCAACTTTAGATCCTCCAACAAGCAGAGGCTGGAGACGGGGAGTGGGAGGCAGCCAACCTATGATGCCCTGCCCCCACCCCTAAGTCAGGCGCCCAGCTCCACTGTTAGTTCCCTGAGGGGCCTGGCCCACCAGGCCGCAAGTCACGCGGGGCCACCTCTGCCTTCTTACTTGCACAAAGACTCCATGGGGTGGGGTGCTCTGGGGGAAGCTTACCTCTTCCCTCTCCCCATGCCTGCCCGTTACAGATGAGCAGACAGCCAGACTGATGGGGGAGACCCAGGTGCCTGCCAGGAAAGGGAGCTCTGGGGCGAGCCGCCTCCCCCCGCAGAGCTCTGACCCAAGGGGAGGTCTTCGCCACCCAAACTGTTTTGTGTCCCCACTCTCTTTCCTGGCCAAGGAGCCATGGTCCTCAGAGGCGCCTGAGGTGAGGACTATCTTAGGCCTGAGTTTTTATGTCAGTATTTGTCCCTCCATGTGATTTTAAAGCAGCCTGCGAAGCCCCGTCTGTGTGAGCTGGTTGGGCCAGGGGAGGCCAGGTCTCTGCCATCGGTGGCAGGACGTGCCCTGGGTTGCAGGGTCCCTGGGTGGGGCTCGGGGGCTCTAGGCTGGCCTGTACCAGGGGTCAGGCAGAGGCTGGGCCTAGGCCGGTGTGACTGAGGGTGGGTGGTGGGAGACACAGGGGCCTGAGGCCTGAACAGGTTTCTGAGCGAGGACGGGGATCTGAGGCTGGAGCTGAGGACCATTCCAGGCAGGATGGCACAGGGCCTGGGACTTTGTCTCCAGGGTGACCCCCTTGCCAGCAGGGATCGTGTCAGAGTCCCCTTGAGACGCAGGGCTCAGTGGACCTTGGCAGGATGAGGCATGAGTTCCATGGGGAAGCGGCTCCTGCGTAAGCTTCTCCGTCAGCAGCAGGACCAGTGTTTCCCGGAGGCGCCTGGGGTGTCTGCCCGAGTCTGGGCCTGCCCTACCCGCCCTGCTCCGCCTCTGGGATCCATGGCCAACTGCGCCCTCCCGGCCACCCCAGTACAATGTCCCCTGCCGACAGCCAGCGCAGACCGGGCAGCACTGGCTGCCCTCTGGGTCCCAGCAAGCTGGTATCTTGACGGCGAGGGTCCTGGGCCAGCAGGTGGACGGCTGGAAGCCCTGGGTCATAGGCCTCATGTTTGGGCCATGGTTAGTGGCAGGAATCCCATAATCAGCCTTCAGAAAAGCGGGGACGAGGGCGGGTGGAGGCAGAGCCCTGGCGCCATCCTCCTGGCATTCGCTGGAGGCCATGTTGTGGCCCATACCATCTTAGAAACGACTACGCAGGCCCCTGGGTCTCAGACTCCCGGGGCTTGGATGGACCCTTTGTCCAGCCTCGTCACCTCCAGCCCCATGAATCAGAGCCCTCTGTCCTTTTCCTCCGACTTCGTCAGCACAGCCTGGAGTTGGCTTCAGTCTCAGTGGCGTCATCCTCCTGAAGCCCGTGCCCGGGTCCCTGAATTCACTTGGGCAGCCCGCCCCCAGTGCCCAGCCCTCAGCCACCAGGGGTGCGGCCGGCCCCTGCGAAGCAGATGGGGATAAGGACGCATGCCCCTCCCTGTGCGGGCAGTGCTGTGGCCTGCGGCCTCAGGGGCCTCTGTCCAGCCCTGTCCTGGAGCAGACCAGGGTGGAGAAGTGGCAGGTGGGTGGCACTGACTCCTGGAAAAGTTCTCAGGGAGAGGCTGCACCTGTGTCGCCTGGACAGAGGAGCCAGAGTGGAGGAGGTGGGCATGGAGACAGTCCTTACTGGGGTGTCCGGCCACCACCTTCCTTGGACTGGTACAAAGACTGCCTCTGTGAAGCCATCCAGGCCAGCGCAGAGATTGGCCTTGTTCTCTGCCTCTGCCATTCCGTCCTTCCCTCGGCTCATGGGGCGTGAGGGGGCGGAATAACTAATGATAGGCAGTGCCTTGCGGAGGGGGGGCCTTTGTTCATTCACTCGATGGGGGGACACTTCCTGGGTGCCTACTCTGGGCCATGCCTGTGTGGGCAGCCGCCAGGGGCAGGAAGCCTGGCCCCTCTCTCTAGGCAGCCAGGTCGGTAGGGCACCCTCAGTTGCCCAGCCAGATTGTTCAAGGGATAAGGGGCAATTTCTGGGTGCTCAGAAAAGAGAGCAACTTGCCATGTGAGGTGGAGCATAGAGTTGGTGTTGGGAACAAGTAGGTGAGGCCTTGGAGGATGAGTAGGAGTCTGCAGGTGGAGCAAAACCTAGTGATCATGCATTCCAGCACAGATAGGAGTGTGGGAGAGCATGGAATGTCTGAAGAATGGGGGGCCGTGGATGCAGGGTGGCTGAGAGGGTACCCAGTTAGGACAGACTCATCCACTCTGCTGGGGAGCTGGGCTGTGACGTGGGCAATAGGGAGCCACAGCAGAGTTAACACAGGAGAGGTGGAAGCTGCAGAGGAAAGAGGGAGGATCCACTCAGACTCAGCCCGAGATACCCGGACACCACCCATACACAGGAGCCCAGGAGAGCAGAGGAACCCACTGCTCCTCAGACAACTGCCCAGGGAATCTGCCTCCGCCTCCAACTTTAGGAAAAGACCTGAGGGCTGTGCTCAAATGTATGGGTGGGGGGTGTGGGGATCCCAGCCTCATGCCCCCTTTTCTGGAAGCTTCCCTGACCCCCACATGTCCTCCCGTAAATTCCCTTAGATCCTGTGCCCTTTCCTTTCCTTCCCAGCCCCTGTCATGTCTGTCTGGGTCTGGACGGTGAGCCCTGGGAGGGCAGAGGGCAGGAGGCTGATGCCCACATTGGCTGCAGGGCCCCCAGCTGCAGGCAGAGTGCCAAGTGCTTCATTCTGAGTGGCCCTGAGAGCCAGGCCACATGGCCACCTTACCGATAAGGAAAGTGAGGCTCAGGGAGGTGAAGAGACAGCTTGTTGGGGACAAAGCAAAAAGCCCACCCTGTGTGGGCCTGCGGCAGGGGAGGGGCAGCCCCATGGGGGCCCTGTGGGTGCAGGGAAAGGGAGCCTCCCCTAAGTCAATGGGGCAGAGGGGTAATCGGGCACACATGGTCCTGCTCAGGGACACAGCCCACTCTCTGCCCAGGAGACTGCTGTCTCTCTCCCCCACCTCTGTGTGCTCCCTGTCTCCTCCTTTCTGTTTCTCTCTCACTTCGGTCCCTCCATCCCTCTCTCCTCTCCCCTCCCTCCATGTCTCCACCCCGCTTTCTTCTACCTTCTTTCCTGTTGCTCTGTTTTCTCCCCTCTGCCTGCGTCTCTCTCCCCTCCTCCCCTCTATCTTTCTTCCTGTCTCTGCCTTCCCTCCTCCTCTCTCTTCCTCTGAGTGTCTCTCTGTGTCCTTCTGTCTTCCCCTCTCCCAGCCCAGCTAAGCACTCCGCTCCCCTTCCCCGCTTATCCTGCTCTGCCCAGGCAGGGCCTGCTCAAGGCCGGGAGGGAGTCACTCGGCTCCTTTGTCCATCACCCTCTGCCAAAGGGCATGTCTTTGCTGGGTTTCTTCAGCCCTTGTAGTGTGACACCTTTGAGGCCCCATGGGTCGCGAGTCATTGGCCAGCGTGGATGGGCGCTTAAAGCCCGCCAGCTGCCCAGGGTCTCTCCTGCCCAGTCAGGCCAAGCAGAGCTGTCTCAGGGGCCTCAGGGTGGGCAGGCCCGGAACAAGTTCCCTCCACGTAGCAGCTCCCTGAGAGCCGCGGCCCACGGCAGCATCAGGTAATTAAGACGTAAAAGTCCATGATTTCCTCTGTGTGTTGGCAAACAGCGGCCGGCTGCTAACGCAGTCCTTTCTTTGAATAGATTCTTGAATATAAATGATCTGTAATTAAACGTAATTAGTTCTGTACCCATTCAGCTCGGTACCGTATGCCGAGTGTGGCCGCCTGGAATCTTACTACAAAGCATCTTCTTTTATGAGCTGATTTCTTGTTCCGTTTCAGGGTCAAGTTCATTTGAGTGGACAGTAAACCTGTCCCAAGGGCCCAGTGAAGGTCCTAGGAGGGCGGTTCTGGGACCAACTGCCCAGGAACTTGGATGACGAGTCAGGGTGGGGGTGTTTGCTGGAGGAAGTCTGATCTGCTTTGAGCTGCCACTGACCTCACTGTCCTGGAGAGAAAAGTCAGGAATCTGATGGGAACTGGTAGGAGGGGCACAGAGTGGGGACAAGAGGTGTCAGCACCAGGGCAGGCATGTCCTGAAGGCGTCCCACTCCCCCAACCATCCCCCCGTAAGTGGGGACTGGGGCACCCCCCCATGTTGGTGAGCAGGACCTCGGGGCTGTCCTTTGGCCCCAGGAGCAGCTAAGGGAAGCCCGCAAGGGCGCATCACGGGCAATACAGAACAGGCCAAGGGCACTCCGGCCACTGGGATGTCCCCTGGGGTCCTGGTCCCAGCCTCCCTGCCCCTCCTACTCCAAAGCCTATGGTTCCACATACCCACACCCCCCACACACACCAAAATCACTCTGTCTTCCCTGTACCTCAAATGCTGATGTGTATCTGTCAGTCCCCCTGCCGGCCTTTGTGCCCAGGGCAGGGTCCAAGGCCGGGTCACAGCCAGCCTCCAGCCCCAGCCTGGTTCACAGCGCCCTCTCGACAGCTTGCTGAGTCCTCTCTGGTCACGATCATGGTGCTGAACGCCTGCCCCTGGCCTGCTCCCTTCAGCCTCGCGGGTCCCCTACACTCCTCACGGGAGCCTGTGTGTGTGTCCTGTTACTGCCTCCATCCAGAGAGACACACCGCCGCTCAGAGCTGGGCGGTGCTCACCCTGAGTCACCAGGTGGGTCAGGGATGGAGCCATGCTTATGCTCAGGGCACAGATGAGTAAACTGAGGCAGGACAGTTTGCCAGGGGAGGACTTCCTGCCAGTTTGGGTGCTCTGTCTCAGAGGGCCCCTCCCACCCACCTGCCGGCCTCCCTGGCTGTGCCCCAGCCAGGCCAGCCCCATCTCAGATGGAGAGAAGAATCCCCTCCCCCACCTCCAGAAGGATTGGGGGTCAGGGCCAGGCAGCAGCCGCAGGGTAACCTGGTACCCTTCTCCGAGACTCTCGGTCTGTACCAGGGAGGGCGTGTCAGCACACCAGGAGGGCCTGGGCGGAGGGTGCTGGGTTCCCAAGAAGGGAGACCCTCCCATTGGAAGGGCTGTCCACAGAGACCCTGGGCGGCTGGGGGCCATGGGCGCCCACTTCTGGGAGGACGGAAGGGGAGTGCCCACGACGGGCAGACCGCCAGAACCAGGGGTCTGCAAGCAGAGGCCCCAGGGGCATCTAGTTGAGGCTTGTGGGCCACGTGTGGTCTCTGTTGCACATACTCTTCTTTTTACAAAGTTTTAAAAATATAAAAACCACTCTTAGCTCAAGGGCTGTACCAAAACAGGCTGCTGGCAGGATTTGACCCAAAGGCCATAGAAAATAGCCATAATGATGGGAAATAGACACCCTGTATTTGTGAGATTAAATGTGACTTTTTCATTAAATTTTCGAGGTATAATATACCTCAAGAGTATGTTATATATGCATATAAAGTGAACTAAAATGAACAGCATGATGCATTTTCCCCCATGTGCCACCCCTGTAACCACCACCCGGTCAAGTTCTAGAACACTGCCAGCACCCCCATCCCATCCCCCCAGGAAGGAACCATCTCCTGGTCTCAGCACTGGAGACTGGCTGTACCTGTTCCCGAACTTGATACAAACAGGCTGTCCAGTTTGGGTTCCTTGAGCCTGGCTTCTTCTGCCCGTCATGGTGTCTATGGGTGACGGCGGACAGACATTGCAGAGTGGAGGGGAGTTCATTGTGGATGGTGGTGTCCTGGGCTGTTCTGACATGCGCACATCCCATCCTCTGTTTTTCCATTCTCCTATTGATGGACATTTGTGCAGTTTCTGCCTTTTTGCTACTGACGGAAGCTGCTTGGAACATTTTAGTACTTGTGTTTTGGTGAACACGTCTATGCATTTTTGTTGTGCTGTATACTTGAACTGGAATTGGTGGGTCATAAGTAGGTACCAACACGGTTTTCCTGAGTGTGTGCCATGTACAACCTTTTGATATTAACAAGTGTGTATTTCAGCACTAACATGGGAATAACAGAGATCTTAAATTCCTGTGTTCACTGAATTGTTTGGGTCTGGGAAGAGCGAAATAATAATCCCTTAAAACACCTCCGCTGGCACGAGAGAGTAGCTGATCCGGTGGGTGGTGGTGAGGGTCCCTGTCCACTAGTCCCCTTGTCCCCAAGGCTTACATTTGGGGCCCCACCTTTGGGGGAGTCATGCACCCCCTGGGGTGCCTGTCTGTATGTTGATCCACGAGCTGCAGGGTGGCCACATGGAGGAGGCGGGAGGACCAATGTCCGCTGGCCCTGGCATCTGTCCGTGGCCTCTGCTTGGGGTGGGCGCTGCCCACCTGGGACCTTCCTGGAGGGGTGGGAATGTCCAGCAGCCATGCATGTTCCTGGAGGCTCTGACACCCAGAATAATGGCCCAGAGTCAGAAGAACCAGGTCAGATCCCAGCTCTGCTCTCCCTGCCACATGGCCTCAAGCAGTCCTAAACCTCTCTGGGCCCCCATTTTCTCACCTGTCGGAGGGGGCACCTGCCTCCTCCCCGAGGATGGAAGGAGAAAATGATGAGACGTGTGAAGGCCCGGGGATGTGGGCAAGCGAGTGGGGTTCCCCAGGCTGGGGCAGGGGACAGGGCAGAGCCAAAGGTGGGCCCTCCTCAGTCACCAGGAGCATCCACTTCCCTCCCTACTCCCCCAGCCCCTGCCCAGGTCCTGCGCCTCAGCAGCCTCTGGGGAGGTGGCCTCCAGGCCACTGGGCTAAGAACTCTTTGAAAGAAAAGGTGCCTTTGCCCATGACAGCCATTTTAAGGTCAAGTGCTCTACAGACGCCAAAGCCTTCAAAAGGGACAACTTGACTTTTAGGACATTGTCAGAACCAGCTCCAGCCGCCTCCTCCAGACTGGGGCGGGGGCCTCCGTGGCGGTGGCCGGGCTGCTGCCTCGGGCTTTCCCCAGGCGCTCGGCCAGACCGTGGGGTGGTCCGAGCAGTAGGCCCTCGGCGTGGGAGGTTGCACGGGGCGGTCCCCACCCCCACCAAGCTCCAGCCTGTGAGCAGCGGGGAGGGCCCTTCCTGTCACCAGAACCTCATGCTCTGGTTCACAGCCCCCTAGGCTGCCCACGGCCCTGGGGATGAGGTCCCAGCTCCTCCCACAACTGTCAGGACTCAGGGACGTCCCCTGGAGCCCACTGAGCCCCTCCTGTGGCCAGGGCTGCAGTCCCGTTACAGTTCTCCTTTCCCCACCCCCACATGTCCACCTGGAGCCCTGCTCAACTTCAGGACTCAGCCCACAGCCCCTCCTCCATGAAGCCCCCACACGGGGTCCCCCTGGCGCTTCATGGACCTCACAGGCACCTGCATGTATCGTGTGGCCTCATTCCCCTTGTTCTCAGCATCCAGCCAGATCCCAGGAAATACCTGGAAGGGATGGATGAGGGATTTGGAAGGTTCTAGCCCCTCAAATCCCAGCCAGAGAGTAGCTTTGCAAGGAGCCTTCCTCTGCTGGGCAGGAAGCTCAGAGCAGGATTGAGCTCAGAGCCCTACTATCAAGGATGTGGTGGCACGGACGGGGCAGGGGCCAGTGGTCACTCTGCCACAGGACTCCGAGCAAGCTTCCAACAGAAGGGGAGGTGTCCAGGTGGAGGGAACAGTCAGGAGGGAGGTGTGTGGGACCAAGTAAGGGTGGCTGGGACTGGGGTGTGGGACAGCCATTGGCCACAAGCCAGGCTGCCTGACGGGGCACCGAGGGGCCTGGAAGTTTCCCAAGGGCAACGCCAGGCCTGTGCTAGATGCTGGGAGACAGCGGCTTCAGATGGGTCACTATGGGCTTACTGACTGACCTGTGGTCCTGCCCTCCAGGCCCAGTGATGAGCACCATCCAGAAGTAAAGGCTGATGGGTACGTGGACAACCTCGCGGAGGCCGTGGACCTGCTGCTGCAGCACACAGACAAGTGACGGGCCTTCTGGGAGGGCCCCTAGCCTCCTGCCACCCTTCCCTGTGCCCAGACCACGCAAGGCCCTGTCCCCTGCCCTGGACAGGCAGGTGAAAGGGGCCAGCCAGGCAGTTCGGGGCTGCCCTGTTCCTGGGCCTGAGCCACCAGCCCCTCCTCTGCTTCCCTCTGCAGACCCTCCCCCCGCCCCAGTCACACCTCCCAGCTGCCTGGGCAGAGTTTGATCCCCACCTGATGGCCTGTCCCCTGCCTGTGCGTCCCTGGTGGAGTCAGGAGGTGGGGCAGACCTGTTGAATCCCTGAGCCTTTTCACTCTCCATTCCCACCAGATCCTTTAAATGCTCCACCGAATTGGACTCAGGTGTTTGCCCACTGCCTCTTATCAGACCGTCCTGGCATTTTAGGGAGGTGCTTGGAGAAAGCAGAGTCCTCCCGTGCACCGTCCTCGCAGCCCAGAGCTGAGCCCGCCTCCCCGGGACTGCCCAGCGGCCCTGGCCCCCAGCCACTGTCAGAGTGGACACTCAGCATTCCCCACGCATCCCCTACTGATGCAGCCACCCTTTTCTCATCCCAAGTCACCTCTGGAGCAAAATGGAGCACTCTGAAGACCACCATCCTACAGAGCAAGAATTGTAACCTCTAGAATCCAGGTTGCAGGCAGAGAGTACTTTCTGGAGCCTCAACTCCGAATGTGTCACACCCAGGGTGCGCAGGAGGACACTAACGGGTAATAAACTCTGCCCTGACCAGCGGTGACTTGGGCTTCGACTGCACGGGGGTGGGAGGGGGCACCGTCCTTGTTCCTGCCATGTGCTTGACCCTCTAAACATCAGGGGGCCAAGGTCCTGAGACACCTCACCTGCCCCAAACTCTTGGTTTAACAGGCGGGGAAAGTGAGGACCCATGGGGACCAGGTGGACCTTCCCTCATGGAGCAGCCCTGAGGCCGGGGCGGTGAGCCACGGCTTCCCCAATTCACTCACAGCCCAGGTTTCAGGTTTCAGAATCAGTCAGCAGAACAGATAACTTGATTGCTCTGTTCCTCCCCAAATTCAGTGCAGAAGCCACTGACAAATCTTGGGAGACTCCTCCTAAGAGAAGTCCTGAGTCCTCCATACAAGATTTCCATTAAATGAAGGCAGACAAAGATTTAAAAGCTAAACCCGGAACCCGAGTTCCCTGGAACAGGAGCCCAGGGCCAGCGGGGGCTGTGCTGTCCCCAGGCTGTGCCCGCCATTCCGGCCACCATTAAATCAGGATTCGGAAGATATGATGGTGGCTGAGTCTTTTCATCAAAATGAGGGACCACCGACCAGGCTGGTGTCATTGGCTTGCAAGGGAGGAGGGACGTTTGGCCTATTAGCTGGAAAACATGCAAATCGCCTGCTCCTGGATGGAGTCCCTAATTGCAGCTCGTTAGGCGATCAGCCGGGCGGTCAGCAGACATGCAGTGGGCGGCTGCTCACCGGGGCCCGGAGGGCAGTGACTGTGTGGGGACTGGCCGCAGCCTTCTGTTTGGTTTATTTCCTTTTCCCTTTCTTTCCTTTTTCGTGGGCTGCCCCTTCCTGCTGTCCTTGGCAGGGGCTTGCAGCCAGGGCGGTGCAGCCCTGGAGGAAGGAGGCTGGTGGTCTCACTCTCTGTGGTCAGGTGGAGCCTCCCCTTAATGGCTGCTGCCCAGGAGTGGGGACAGAGACGGTGTCAGAAGGACAGCAGGCACAGAACCTCTATCTTGGGCAGAGAACATGCTACCCCCGCCAAGCTATGGGTTCAGTGACATGGACACTGTTGTTGCCCCATTTTACAGATGAGGAAACTGAGGTGCAGAGAAAGTGACTTGCCTTGGCCCAGCAACTGGCAAAGGCAGAGCTGAAGCACGAATCAAGGTCTGACCCTGTATCCGATGCCCCTTCTAGTCCCTTCCACAATCCCCCCATGGGGATGTGGCCTGTGGTGGCCCCAGTGGCTGTGACTTTCCAGGCGAGCTGGCACACTGGTATCCTCTCTCTGGAGACAAAATGTTCCTCAGAATTGAGGTCCAGCCCTACTGCACCTCAACCACCTCACCCTTTCCTCTACAGGCGTTTGCCAAGCGCTGTCAGGGACCAGGCCACACCAGGGTGCCCTGTTACCTGGCTGGGGATGATGACCCATGTCCTGCTGCCACCCAGGGTGGCCATGCTGCCCAGAAGTGAGGCTGACCTCCCTCACCCCTGGGTCCTTCCAGCTGCCCAGCTCCAGCCTGTGGCAGACCCTCCTTCCACACCCCTAAGCAGGGCGGGCACAGTTCTCAGGCCAGGGACAGACAGAGCCACTGACCACAGGTGGGGCTGGAGTTCGGGGTAGGCAGTGGACTAAGGACCTGTCTGTGGTCAGGAGATGCACCCAGATGTGCCACACGGCCAGCAGAACGTTCCAGGCTTGGGGGGCACCCAGCAGACCCACTGTCAGAAGGGGTCGGGTGGGCAGGGTGGAGAGGAGGGCAGGCTGGGGACACAAGGGCCTCTCCTACCTCCAGATCTTCCAACTTGAGGGTCCACAATTGTACCAGCCTGCGTGAAAACCCCAATCAAACTCAGTTAATCCAGCAAGAGTTTTTCATCCCATGTGACTTCCAAGTCCATCTGGGTCCCAAGAAATTCCCAGACTGACCCCGGGACAGGGCAAAGGCAGCCCCACCCAAACTCCCACAAGAAGAGAGGGGATGGCACCTGGGGGATGGGAACGCAGGGAGGTCCACGCTGTCAACCGTCTGACAGGCGCTGGGAGCTGGGCTGAGGGGTCCAAGCCCTCCCAGCAGGTGCACACCCACCGCGGCGCCCAGGTGGCGTCAGCGTCAGCGCTTCTCTCCCCTCCAGATCAGGTTGAACAAGGTCCCTCCAAAGGCTCCGCCTACCTGCTGGGCCATTCATGCTCCTCGCAGGGAAGCTGGCAGGAGGGAAGGGGCACAGAGGTGAGGAGGGACCCATGTGTGTACCTGCTCTGTGCCCCGGTGCCACCTCCCACCCCAGCGTGATTATCCCGTAGCTCCAGCTTCCCCACTCAGAACTGCCCTGCCTTAGATGATAAACAGACGGGTCAATTTGTATCTCATTTTTTCCTTTAGTTTCAATTTTTTTTTAAGATTATAAAAGCAATATGTATTACTGTAGGAAATTCAACAGAAAATTATAAAAAAGAACCAAAAAGTCAGAGCCTGACCACTGTTAATATTTGAGTGTTTCCTTTCATCCCTTTTTCCACACGAAGATAAATGTTTTTGACACACACTGGACAGAACTGTCTAGTGTGGTACTAGGGGTTTTAGCTGTTCTCTTCATTTAAGCCTGAGTGTTACAAGTCCTGTCTACACATGAGGAGGCTTTGGAGGCCCACAGACAGTGCTCGTGTCAGATGCAGGTGGCCCTCAGTGGCACTAGGCACAGAGGCTCAAGGCGCCAGCCTCCCTCTGCCACGGAGGAGACACCGCGGGGTGAGCTGAGCCGGGGAGGGGCTGCTCTACCCAGGCCGCACCCCGACAACAGGGCCAGCACCAGACTGAGCCCAGCCAGGGACCTGGGTGGGGGCAGGTGAGGGACTCTGAGGGCTGCAGGTCCATCGGGGCCACTCCGTGTCCTCCCCACAGGTGGGCAGCATGTGGGAGCCTCCCCTGCAGTCATGGGGGACATGAGGCCTTGGACCCCTGGGCCTTGGGGCTGAAAGGCTGCTGGGGGAAGGGGTAGGGGCTCCTCTCACCACCCCCCAGCTTCAGCCATAGCAGCCTGGCTTCACCTGCTATGTGCACTAGACATCCAAGGGCCATTTTGTTTGAAAAAGAAAACAAACAGGAAGAGTCTGGACTGAGCGCTCTGGAGTCTCATTCCCAGAGGGGCATCCTCAGGACCATTAAGATCTCTAGGCAAAAACTCTGTGGTCAGATTATGTGCGCCAACCTTGGGTTACAGAAATTAAGTAAGCCTCCCGAAGCCTGTCCTCAAGGCCGCAAAAATCCTGGTCTCCTGAGCTTGGTTAGTGAGGGCTCCCTGACTTGGGGGCCAGGCGCAGGGTCCATGTGCCCCTGAGCCCAGTCTGGGCTGGGCTGTGAACACTGCTGTCCCCTCGGCCCGAGCAGCGCACGCCTGAGCCATGCTGCCCTCCATGGGGCGTGGGGTCCCAGCCTGTGCCACCTGCTCAGCTACCCTGGTGGGCAGGTGGCCCCGCGGGGCTCCAGGCCAGGCGCTCTGTAACAGCACGACCTGTGGCAAACCGCTGGGCGCCCTTGCCTCAGTGTTGCTGAGGGCTGAGCTGATGTCCTCACGAGGGCTTGGGACAGGCAGGTTCCTCCACTGTTCCTGACTCAGAAGTCACACAGAGCAGGTGTCCCGGCTCTGCTGTCCTGGGGTCCCTGGCTCCTGGCTGGAGTGAGGAGAAGGGACCTCCACACGAAACACATGCTGACTGCCCTGGTGCTGGGGACCCCGAGATCACGGTTCTCCCATCACAGTCGCTCACAGCCTCCTGCATCTGAGCCTCCTGATAGCCCGTGCTGCCCATTTTCCCGACCCGACCCTGAGGCTCGGAGGGGACAGAGGGCCCAGGCCAGCCCAGAGCCAACGGTCCCACAGGCAGAGGGGGGCCGCCAATCTGCCACACTCAACAGAAACCACACAGCCGGCTCCCATTGGTTGGGTACTGAACCAGGAAGCTTTATTTACACAGTAAAAGTAACAAGCAAATTCCTGAGAGACTAGAGCGGCTCTAGTGCAAGACAGTCACGGCCTGCGCGGAGGACAGGCTGCGGTGGGCGGAGCGGGAGCGGAGGTGGGCGGAGCCGGGTGGAGGGGGCGGAGCCAGTGGAGGGGGCGGGACTGCCCAGTGCTGCCAGTCCTGGCCCCCACCCTTCCTCAGGCTCCACGAAGCCAACCAGGTACAGCTGGGAAAGCACACAGGGCCCAGGGCAGCCAGCTCCCTGCCACCGCGCCCCCAGGACGTCGCCCCCCCCACACTGAAACACGATTTATCTGCCAAAGAGACTACGCTAGGAGGGCAGACTATCCTACCTAGGCTACAAGAGCTCCGCTGCGGTCTGAGTTTTGTGTTTTTTTAAAATCTTTTTCTTTTTTTTTTTTTTTAAAGAAGCATGGTTTTCTCTGGCGCCAGTGGGAGGGATCTCACCAACTGTGTGGCTGTGGCAAGGTGTGGCACCGCTGTCGACACGGAGGCCCTGCCAGGCCGGGCTGCGCCCCAGCGCTAGGGGTACTGCTCGCGCCCCAGGCCGTAGAGCCTGAAGCGGTCATCGTTCAGGTGACCGGCCCCGAGGCTGGGACGCACACGACTGGAGGCCAGCCGGCTGGGCCCAGGGCAGGACACCCAGGGTGCGGCGTGCTGAGGGCTCAGGCAGCACCCGCCGGAGGGGGAGACGCCCACACCACCCCTGCACTGGAGACCCATCCAGACACTGGGTTTGTTTTTCTAACGGGGACTTCTCCTTTAAATTTTCTTTCGGCGTACAAATTCACAAAACTTTCCTATTACAAAAATTTTGTTGAAAAGTAAGGCTTTCTGAGAATGAAGATCCGTACATATGATCAGAAAAGCTGTCCTGTGGCCTGGATGTTGTGTCTGCCTATAGGCCGCGCACCGGGCCCGGTCCCCACCACGAGTAAGGCAAGAGGGTTTGCGGTAATGTAAACAGCGAGGCTGCGGCCCTGATCCCGGTGCGGCCCCCACTGGCAGCAGCCTGTTAGGCGGGCGGCTTTAGCAGGTGCTCCCTCTGGAGTGAGCGGGGATGCTGCGTGACAGGGAGCCCCTCCCCACCCAGCTCTCCTGGAGCCACAACCCTGCTCTTGTCCTTCAGGGCCCCTGGGCAGGCAGACAGCCCGGCACAGCCCTCCCTCCTGGCTCTGAACTTCCTCAGTCTCCTCTCAGAGGCAGGAGTTCATGGGCATCAGCTGCAAGAGGCAGGGCTCCAGCTTAAGTGAGGCTCAGGGTGAGCCCACCAGCCTGCCTGCTGCCCCTGGGACAGCCCCACAGGATCAGAGAGGGCCGCCCTCCAAGAGTTCCCAGACCAGAGGTCCTGGTGCCAGGGGAGCAGAGCCTAGCTGGGCCTCAGGCCGTGTGCAGCACTAGATGGGGTCTGCTCTCTTCAATCAAAAGACAGACATGAAGCCCCCTGAAGGCCACTCCTTTTGAGAAGGGACCGTGGGGCCGGGAATAGCCAAGAGAGGCCTGAGGAGGCTGGAAAGAGCCACACCCTGCCTTGGGCTGGGATCCTTTTTACCCTGGGGCTGGGTTTCTGGATCAATAGGACCAGCCTGGTTGGAGGTGCCTGGCACGGCCCCAGGGCATCACCTGGACCACAGGCCTGTGACACACACCCACCACCATGTGCTTCCCCTCCTGGCCCTGAGCAAAGGCTGCTGGGAGCCATGGCCCAGGTCCATCCTGGCTCAGCCCCTGTCCCTCTCCATGGGTGAGGGAGATGGGACCCTGCCTCTCCTTCCACAGGAAGGATGCTATCCAGGGCGTGGTCCCTCCGTGGCCACTCTTGGTGTGGGCCACACCACTTTCTGAAGCCGTGAGGTACCAGCATGTGCTCTCTGAATTCATACGCTGCTGGATGCCACCCAATAGCTGCCCCAGCCTCCTCCAGATCAGCTCTAAGAAGACACGGTCTCCATGACCCATCAGTGGGGATTGGGTGAGATGTCTTTATCCACCCAGAGCCTCCAGCTCCCTGGTTTGGCTCTCCAGGGTCCCCAGGGGACATGCCTTTCGTAGGACCTGCCCAGCACCCCATACCCATTACACTCTATAACCTGAGGCTGTCACCACAATCTCGGGGGGCCGTGGTGTTGGGGTTTTCTGCAAGCATCTAATGGCTGATTTTTAAGAAAAGCCAACTATAAATCAGAACTTGAGCCACCACACTTTTGATGTAAAAAAGTGAAAGTTTAAGTGAAGTCTCCCAAATACGGTCTCTCTTTAGTGGAAAGTGGGACCCGTGTGCACTCAACCTGCAGCAGTGAGGCATTTGCGGCCAATGGGAGATGAGCAAGAGCAAAATGACCCGGACCTTTGTCACGAGGCAGCCAACTCAAGAGAGTGCAGTTGTATTTAGCCTCATGGGAGAAGGGGCCACTTGCTCATAAGCCGACCCAATTGCTATTGTCCGCGGAAGATGTCAAGTTGCTAAAAGCCGGATTCCAAGAGAGCAGAGCCCATGTGGAGAGGAGCTGTCTGGGAGTGAAATCTCTGGGGCTGAGTCTGCTTGTTGATGCTGGGGGGTCTGCTGGGGTTCAAGGAGCCAGGCAGGGTGTGAGCCCTTAAAAGCCCCTGCTCCCCCAGCTGACCACTCCCCACCAATGAGAACATACCTGGAATCCTGCAGGGACCCCCAGAGCGGCCAGCAGACACCCTCCCAGAAACATGCGCAGGGCCGGGGCTTGCGCACCTGCACAGAACTGCTTCCTGAGGATGTTTTCAAGAGATCACCCTTTAACGGGGACATCTCTCCACTCACCTGAATCCACCAAGCTCACCGCTCGGTGACAGGTTAGTCATGGAATATGGCTGCCAGCTGCCAACCCTGCCAAAGAAGCCCCCAGAGAGGCAGAGCACCCCGGGGCCAGGCGTCCACACCACAGGAGGGGCTGGTGGGTCTGTCTTTTCAGCCAACAGATCCGCCAAATTTGTACCCAACTAGACGGCCTCTAACGAGCACCCCAAGTTGTTCCCTGAACCCTCGCCAGAGAGTCCAGATGTGGAGGCCACCCCGGCACCCCAGGGCCTCGGTCTTCCACACTTGGAATTAAGGCCAAATGGTTCTGATGTTACTATGGAAGGAAGCCTCTCCCGACCCTTCCCAAGCCTGAAGCAGGGAGACCTGGGAGAGAAGGCACGGAATACAACTGAGGGAAGAAGGAAGCTGCGGGGCCAACTCCCCAGCACTGAACCTGAGCAGGAGGCCAAGGAGGGCCTTGACACCACTGGATGGACCTGAGCCCAGGAGGAAGCCCCAGCTGGGAGTGAGCACACGGAGCCGGCCAGCCCTGCTAGAAGCGCACGGGACTGCCCAGCGGGGCCGGCTGGGACGCTTGTGCCCAGGTCCCACAAGAAAAGGGGGAAAGAGACTGAAACCAAGAAGCTTCTCTCGGCTACAGCAGTTCCGTGGACCGTGGCTGCCGTGCTGGTGAGAGGCTGAGGCGCCCCACTGCGTGGCCTGGCCAGGGGGCTGGCACTGGGCCAGGACCCCGCGGGCAGGACAGCGTTTTCGGGAGGCCATGGGCTCGCTCCCTGGCCCAGTGTCTTCCAGGAAGCTTTGATCGGGCCCAGGAGTGGGGCTCCCCTGCGAGGGCTCGCCATGTGCCCGGAGGGAGGCCTGCCGATTCTAACACACACCCCCAACCCGCCCCCGACCAGGGCCCGCGGCCCCTCAGTTGTTCTCTATCTGCTCAATGTCCAGCTCACCGTCCAGGGAGCAGGGGCTGTTCCGGGCGGCCCCGCGGTCCCGCCAGGCCGTGGCCGGCTCCCCCCGCCTGCCGCAGCCCTCATCCAGGGTGCAGCCGCCTGACTCCTCACAGCACAGCTCCTCCCGGCAGGCGAGGTGGTCGTCCGAGGACGGGGGCAGAGGCTCGGGGACTGGGGTCCCGGCGGGGGTCCTGCCCCCTGTGCCGGAGGCCGAGAGCAAGGTGGTCCAGGACCTGGTGCTGCTGGCGTGGAGGGCGAAGGGGCTGTGGGGGCCGCAGTCTTCCATCCCCGCGCTCAGGCAGCTGAGGCTGCTGAAGGTCTGACAGTTCTGTGGGGGAGACAGACACACAGGTCACCAACAGTCACACTCCCCTCCTGAAACCCATGGACTACGCACCCCACCTTCCAGGCCAAGGCCTCTGGAACTATCTGCCAATGGGACCACCAGGCAGTGGAAGACTGGCCTCCTCCACCATCGAGGCAAGGAAAAGGGGCTAATGGAAACTCACTCACGAAGAAATACCCCTGGCCAACAAATACCATGTGAGTGCAGAAACGCAAGATGCAGTTACTCACTTACAAACTGGCAAACGGCACAAGGTGAGCAGTGCCCAGGTCTGGGGGCACTGCGGGGGCAGGCTCAGGGCCCTTCATGCACAGCCTTGCTGAAAATGGGTCTGATTCCTTCATCAGGCAATTTCACTTCTAGGATTTTTATCAGAAGAAAACAATTTGGACACACGCAAAAATTCGGAGACATGAATGTTCCCTGCCACACCGTTAAATTGAAAGAACAGAGAGTGACCCAAATTCCCTGTGATAATGATCCCGTAAAGCATGTCTCTGCAGACAAGGGAAGGCACTCTGGCCAGTAAAGGAACACTGCAGGCGTGGGTTTGCTGACGCAAATGGAAACACCGCCAGGCTGCACTGCTGCACAAAGGGGCATGGTGCCCGTGTCACCCTCTCCCCACAACGGCAAGAGGGACATGGGCCAGGAGGGCTGAGCTGACGTCCAATCTGGTGCACATCACGGCCACCAGTGGGCTGGTCTCCATGCAAGTCCTGGGCTCCTGTGCCCTCAACAGGCCCGCAGGCAGCGGGACATGCAGCTCTGCTGGAGGAGAGGTCAGGCCCACAGCTGGGACCGCAGGCAGACCCCTCAGCCTCCCTAGGCCTCCACTGCCTCATCTTTAGCAGGCGAGTGATGGTCCTGCCTGTCCCCCTTGGAGGCCCCAGTGAAAGAACGTGGCTGGAAAGAGCTCCCCGCCCGCCAAGCACTGCCTTTGCGTGGGGCCGGCCTGGAGGAGGCGGCAGCCTGGGGCCTGTCCAAGCAGCAGGCGCAGCTTGAACATGACCCAAGGGTGCTTGAGGCCACCCACTCATAGTAGGGAGCAAGCCCAGCACTGTGCACAAGCGGGTTCAGTTAAAGGCCTGCATTCCTAGTGGAGCACAAAATTGGGACAGAGAACTATGACGAACAGGGTGCCCACGGCCCAGCCCCACTGACCCCTGACAGGACCGGTAGCAATGCAGTCCCTTCTCTAGGACAAGACAGAAGAGATGCGCGGCAAAGACAGCAGGGAGGAATCTGAGCTTTGGCTGCTTCCCCGGACAGGACTGGGGAGGGTGCTGGGGGCACGGGGGAGCACCGCACGCCTGCCAATGCCAAGATCACAGGCCTGTCCCAAGGGCCCCGGGTCCTTTCACAGGCTGGAGTGTTTGTATGTCACTTTGAAATAAAGATGACCACCAGCTGTCATGGCAAACAAGCTGCTGAAACAGGCTTGGCAAATGGAAAATAAGAGGCGCTCTCTCTGGAGGAAGGTGGCCGTCCTGCGTGCACACACTCACTGTTCCTAACTGCACCAGGAGGAAACTGTTCTGATGGGTTTGCTTGTCTTGCAGTCTTTTGATTAGCAGAAAAAGGAAGGCTGGGGTACTGGGGGAGCTCTGGGAAAAAGCGCTGGGATTGAGGAGAGAAGGGCTGGGCCACCAGTTAGACCTGAGATACTGGCCCAGGCCGTGGTGGGAGCCCAAGCCTCAGCCTCACCAGACCGGGGACCCCTGTGGTGCCTCCGGCTGGGCTACCATGGGGCTCACTGAGGCCCCAGGCTGCACAGTGCACATTCCCTCCGCTGCCACGGCAGAGGGCTGGAGACAGCTCCTCATGCAAACCAGCCCCCAAGATCCTGGGTGATCCCAGGTCAGAACACAGACCTGATGCTGGGCAGGCAGAGGCCCCAGATGCCTGTGATGGGAAGGTCTCTGAGGCCCCTCTGCCTCCCAGCCTCTCCCCTGACTGGCCTAGACCAGAGCCAGGGCAAAAGGAAAACTAGGTAGGGGCACAAGAAGGAGGGAAGATGGCCCAGCCCGGGAAAGGCGCCGACCCCCAGCCTCAGCAGACCAGGCCCAGGGAGGCAGAGCCCAGCCCCTGGCAGCTGGGCAGTGTTTCTTGCCCTTAGAAGCAGCGTTTGTAAGGATTTCTGCGAGTGCAGTGTGATTCCTATTACAAATACTAACATCCAGGATAAACCCGATGTGTGCAGGTGGCTCACAGGTGATGCCAAGATACTGACGTGCTCCGCCCTTGGGGGCTGGCCACAACGCTGAGCAGATGTCCCCGTCTCCTGTGAGCTGCAACATGAAAACGGTGGGAAGTGCTGGGGTCAACCTGAACAGAAAGTGCCCCCGAATCTGTGTTCACCTCCCGTCCTACCCAACCTTGTGCATTAACTAAGGTGCAGGGGGGTGGGGGCACCTGACTTCATGGCAGATGTGACGGGTGTGTGTCTGGGCACTGCTCATGTTAAACATCACTCACACCAGCAGCAGGGTGTGGGGAACCCCAGTTTGCTGCAAACTTTCAGAGATGTAACTTTTGCCTCAAGTGTGCCCTGGAGAGGGCCGAGGCCAGACAGGTTGTTACAGGCCTGGGCTCTGCCACACATGGGTGTGACAGCTTCAGACAAGACCCTCCAACCTGACGAATAAGAGGTGGGCCTAGGGCACCTGGGTCACCCCCACTCTGTCTGGAATAACTGAGTCCCTTCTGCTTTGCAGCAGGGCAAGAAGCTGCCAGGTCTGGTTGGTGAATGTTGTCACAAGCCAATCCCAGGATGCCACTGAGCCCGACCCTCTGACAGTCCTCAAAGGCACCTG
Organism: Camelus bactrianus; assembly: GCF_048773025.1. NCBI lineage: Eukaryota > Metazoa > Chordata > Mammalia > Artiodactyla > Camelidae > Camelus > Camelus bactrianus. The sequence goes on along the minus strand of NC_133549.1, from coordinate 22,929,367 downwards.
CTCCTGGGCTGTAAAGCTAGTGTCACCTTGAAAACTTTGTTGACTCTAAACTCAGCTGTTTCAGCCACAGTGAAAACCAAGACCCACCTGCTGAATGTCCCAACCGGTGGCACGCCTCACCTGCCAGGGAGGAATGTGATGGCCACAGTGGGGCAGTGTGTGGCCTGCCCAGGCGCCATCCCCGGTGAGCCCATCCTGTGCCAACATCCAGGGCTGCCTTGTGCCCACCACGCCCTGGGGGCAGGGTCCCGCCCAGCCTCTCCTGGGAGCTCTCACTCCCAAAAAGCCCAGCTCCCACAGAAGAATGTTGCACGGGCCTGTTGGAGGCCTGGAGGCCCGTGCGCCCTCAAAAATGTCTAGGGAAAGCGGCACAGCTGCTAACAAGTTCAAAGCACTATGTGAACACATCATTCCAGGGTGAAGTGTTTGCTCCGGGACACAGTCCCTCTATGCCAAATTCTTGTTCTCCTGAGGCCCAGCCCTGGCCCGGAGATGGGCCACCTACTTGGGCACAGGCCTGCCCTGGTAACAAAGCTCTGAGGAGACCATCCATGTGGGCTCAGGCTAGTGGCTGGAGATACCACTCAGCACCCCAGTCCTACAGTCTGGGGTGACTTTGGAATGGAGCCCCCGAAAGTCAAGTTGCTTCCATGAGACCTGCCAGACCTCAGGTCCAGCCAGCTAAGTCTCAGCCCACCCACCCCGTCTCTCCAGGGCTTCACAGCCAGGAGCAATGGCCCCTGCTTCTGTGTGGCCTTTCTGAACAGATATTTGCTTTTATACCCTCCTTCTGGGTGGAAGGCCCCTGGTTGGATCCTGGGGACTGAGACAAAGGTCCCTGCCTTTGGTGGAACTCTGTGCAGCCCCCACTGCAGACAGAAGCCCATCAGACCCGGGTGTTGAGAGCACCCAGAGGGCCTGGCCCTGTGCGCACACACTGTGACGAGGCCAGAGAGGACACAGCCCCTCACCAGCTGACGGCACCCCTACCTTAGCTGCGAGCTGAAAACCAAATCGCCCCTCAGGAAACTCATGTTAACTCAACAGATTCAGCCCTACCTTTCTGCATAAGCTGACCACCACCCTCCCCCCAAGCCTCTGGCCACAAGTTCTGTCTCCTCCCCAAGTGCCCGGGCTCCCTGTGCCAGCCTGGGGCAGCTCAGGGCCAAGGGCAAGGCTGTGGGGGTGCCCTTTCTCCTGGCTGTCTTACCCTAAGGAGGACAGGCTGGTTTCCTCATTCCTGTCTCCCTGGGCCCCGCCAGCCCCCAAGGCTGGGAAAGCCACAGGAGTGTGGTGCGTGTGGCCCCGGGGAGCAGCACAGGATGCAGGGTCTGGGGTCAGAGGGACTGGTCCAAAGTCTGGGCTCACTGACAGAGTCCTTTCACTTGGAAAACAGAACAGCTGTTGCTGGCCCGGCTGCCTCCCTCGGCTGATGCAAGGGTCCCACGAGAAAATGGATGAGAAGCAGGGGTCCTGGGGCCTCTCCACTGAAGCCCGTCCCTGACCTGAGCTCTGGCTGTAACAAGTCCCCTGTCCCGTCCTCCCGGGGGCAGCCCGCCCCCGGGACTGGCTGATACGGGTTCTGGAGCCGCCACAGGCCTCGGCAGGCATGGGGGTCAAATCCCAGGTGCTCCTCACACTGCGGGGCGCCCCCTGGTTAGGCTGAGGGCTTCTTCCCTGTCCTGCTTCCCTCACTTCCTACAGGTTTCTCCCAAGAGCCTCCCCATCTCTGGGACCAGATCCCCGTCGGTGGTTCCGACCCAAGACGGGAGGCGAAAGCACTTTGTAACAACTGCCCATCACTACTGCTGCCCCTTGCAGAACGGGAACGCCAGGCCTAGTCAGAGGCTGACCATCAGGTCCCGCTGGTGTCCACCTGTCGGAACCAGCCTGCCTTGTGTTTACTGGGGAGCAGTGGCTGCTGGGGACCTCTCCTTGGTCAGCCCATGTCCTAAGCTTAGTGTTCAGATGACACTTCCTCTCAGCATCGTTCTGGGACAAAACACGTCTCCCCAAGGCACGTGTCTCAGACAAAAAGTATGACAGAGCCTCCCACTTCCCTCTTCCGGGACTGTCCTTCAAGGCTGGCACATTTGCTTTTCCTCTTTTAAATCCAATTTTATGGACCTATTTGTGTTCCAGATTTTTAGGGAACTACCCCAAATCCCTGTAGGAAGAGGGGCCTAAAGGAACCCACCCAGCCAGTCCAGATGATCAGACTAGGTCCCCGCCTGGCCCAGGCTTCTGGAGTCTTGCAGCCGCTCTGCTGGGAGCTGCTTGGCTTGGGGCTCTGGCTAAGCAGAGGCATTTCCTCCCCAAACCCAAGGTTTCACGAGAGCAGAATTCTCTAAGTATCAAGAAAACATCAGGCCATGAGAACGGCTAGCGGCCTGGAAATTTTCTAAGTCTCATTTATGCTGGAAGTTGGCACAGAGACAACCAAGACGGCAAGGCATGCGGTTTCCTTGGTTGGGGTGTGTGTGTGTGTGTGTTTTGTTTTGTTTTGTTTTAAACTATCTCAGAAAAGAGAAGGAGGCACCAGCATATTTGGGGCCTCTCTTTAATCCATCTTTGGTAAATCTGAATTTTGTATGAAGGCTGGACTGTCTCTCATAGGAGGCCCCAGGGCCCGAGGGGTCAGAAGGTGGGTCGGCCTGGTGTCAGGCAGGTGCTGGAAGTGGTCGAGGGCAGTGGGCGAGGCTGGCCCCGCACCGGGGCTGCTGCTCCAGCCCTGCTGAAGCCGGCCCCTCGCTCCAGGCATCTCATCACCACGCCTGGGCAGCAGCCCAGCTCCACCTCCTGCGCACGCGGGCCAGTGTCGAGGCCCAGCCCGTTTCTGTGACCTGGTGACCTCTGGACCCCACAAGAGGCAGCCCTTTCAGGCCTAGACCGCTTCCCTCCCCCTCAGGCCATACAGCCCAGACAGGGAAGCCGGGTGCTCAAGGCCTGAAAACAAAATGAAGCTGCCTTGAGGGAGCCTCTGGGGCCCAGCGAGCACCCCCGATTCAGCCCCTGGACACTTGGGGCTCTTCCCGGATCACAGGTTCTAGAACCAAACAGCTCAGGGAGGGCGGGAAATATCTGTGAGGTGCAAGGATGGCCCTAGCAGTTACTAGGAAGTCCCTGCCTTCCTGTGCCGTTTCCTCAGCTCACTCTTGCAGAGGCCACAGATGTTCCCAGAGCACCCGTCCCCCTGGCAGGCTCCCCCTTGTCCACTGAAACCCAGCTTTGCGTCGTTCCCCACAGAAGCCAGCCTGAGCCCACCATGTGGGCCCCCGCGGCCCTGACCATGCAGCCACTGCCTGGCCCCGGGGCCGGCGCACAGAAGGTGCTGGTGCAGCCCAGCGGGATGGGAAGGAAGGACCGCCTGGGTAGCCCTGGAGGCTCACCTTGTGTGTCTGCGCGGCCCTGCAGTCCTGGGTGCTGTGGGTAAGAGCAGGCCGTGGTGGCCCAGAGCCCCCCCAACCGCCACCAGCGCCCCACAGGCCATGCTGTGGCGAACGCAGCTTCTGCACCAAGCCCCCCTGGTGACAGGCGGCCTGTCTGAATGCAGAAGGTGTGGGAGCTGACACCAGGGGGCCTCTCGGCACTCTCACACTTGGAAAACAAACATTCTGTTTCTGCGGTGAGCATTCCGGCCAGTGCACTCAGGACAGGACTTGTGAAACCACCTCACTCTCAGCTTGGCGTGAAGAGAATGCTTTGCCTGACAAAAGTCGAGGGACCTTTCCAAAGCACACAGGGCCTTGGCGGGGGGCCAAGGCCAGTGTGCTGCTGGGACGCACGAGGTGCCTGGGGGTGGCTTCGGCACCAGGACTGGGGGCACTGAAGGTGGGCCCGAGGCCCCGGAGGGGATGGTGGGCACTGGTTTTTGACTGCCTGGAGCTGGATGCCCTAAGGGCCCCATCAGGGCACAAGGAGACGGGGCTGCAGAGCACTGGGGCCCTCTCGGCCCCACGCCAGCAGCTCTATATCTCTGTTCCAGATACTGGCTTCCAGAGAAAGGGAATGGTTTTTAAAAAATGTACAAATTACCAACCAGTCTAACAGCCTTACTTTGCAGATGGGCACACTGAGGCCAAGAGAGAGCGTGAGACTTGCCCCAAATCACCCAGCTGGCCGATGTGCAACCAGACCTCTTGACTTCTGGGCCATGCTCGGGAGAACATTTGATCCTCAGGCAGGATAGTGGCTTAGAAAAGGCTGGACAAGCCTGGGCTGGAATCCCAGCTCAGGTGTGTCCTCTGGAGGCCCTTGGCAAATCATGAAACTTCTGAGCCTCAGTGTCTCAATTGTACAACGAGGTTAAATAGAGCCCCAGTCACAGAATTGTCTGAAGGGTTAACTGTGTTGAGAGCACCTAGAAGGCCCAAGGAGGTGCTTGGCAAACCTGAGCTCCCCCTCCGCCCCCACCCACCCCACCATGCTCAGGATCACATTGTGTGCCCGCGGTTGTCTGTGCACAGCACTTGACAGCCATGGGGTCGGAGGGCTCGGCTTTGGGAAAAGAATCTGTAGATGGTCATACCCAGCTGTCCTTTTTACCCAAAACTTGCTTTCAGGAGCAAAAAGACATACCAGCAACATGAAAGGTGAAATCTCTGGAAATAAAAACGTAAGAATTGGCAAAAGTGATAGGAAGAAAACCTTACAAAACACAATAGAACAGACAGAAAGACACCTTGTGTCGTGGACAGGAAGACTCGACCTCAAAAAGGTGTGAATTCTCCCCAAGCTAATTTGTAAGTCTAACACGATCCCAAACTACAGTATCAACAGCAACCCCCTCCATCTTAAGACAAGCTGATTCTCGAGTTTTTAATGGAAAAATAAACAGCTGGGATGACTCAGGAAGCCTCTGTGAAGAACAGTTCACAGAGACCAGTCCTACCAGATGCTCAAACATATTCTAGAACCTCGATCGTTACGAATGTGTTACAATATGAGGACACACAGAGACTCATGAAATAGAAAGCGATGTTCTGAAATAGCCCCAGGTCAGCATGTGATAAAGGTGGAATCTCAAAGCAGAGAGAAAAAGATGGAATTTTCAATAGCTGGTATCAAAACAAATGGGTAGCTATATTAAAAAAGAAAAAAAAAAAGTTGGCTCCGTATTCATATCATATTAGGATAAACTCCACATACACCAAAATACTGCAATATAAAACCATAAAAACACTAGAAGGAAACACAGGAGAATTCCTCCGTAATCTTGGGACAGAAAGGCCTTTCTAAAAGGCAAAATTCAGAGCCAATAAAAGAAATAATAAGTTTGATAAAAATATATACATGTCAAAAAATGCCAAAGGTGCTGGCAGGAATGTAAAATTGTGCAGTTGCTCTGGAAAACAGACTGGCAGTTTCTCAAAATGTTGAACACAGTTATCACAGGAGCCAGCGATACCACACCTAGGTAGGTATATGCCCAAGAGAAAGGAAACCCACACACCCACACAAAAACGCGCACATCAGTGTTCACAGCAGTGAACTGTTCACAGTACCTAAAAAGTGGGGACAACCCCAATGTCCATCAGTTAGCAAACGGATAAATACAATGTGGTTTATCTGCACAAGGGAATATTTTGGGGCCACAAAAAGGAATGCAGTATTTACCCATGCTACAGCACGGACAAACCTTGGACACTTCATGCTGCTCAGTGCAAGAAGCCAGTCAGCAAGAGACCCATGTATTGTTTGATTCCATTTGTACGAAATACCCACAACGGCAGATCCAGAGGGACAGAAAGTAGATTGGTGGCTGCCTGAGGCTGAGGGTGGCTGAGGCTGGGCAGTGACTGCCAGTGGATATGAGGTTTCTTTTGGGGGAGGATGAAAATATTCTAAAATTGATTGTGTTGATGATTACACAATTCTGCGAATATACCAAAAACCACTAAAATTCTTCACTTCAAATGGGTGAACTGTATAGCATATAAATGACACCTCAGTAAAGCTGTTAAAGAATGCCCAAAGCAAAGGCAAAGAACAACTTGGAAATAAGCATTTGCAACTCACAGTACAGGCAAAAACTAATCTCTCTAACACACAATCAAGAAAGAGAGCAATAACTCGATTTTTTTAAAAGGGCAAATGAATACAGCAGAGGGCATATGAATGACCTTTAACTATAAAAAGAGAGGCTCAAATGATGAGAAAAATGCAAACTAAAATGACACAGAGAAACCATTTTTCACCTATCCGGTTGGCAAAAGCCACACGTGTGACCAGTGTCTGTTGAGGGGGCGGTGGGGAAACGGACCACCTCCAGCATCCGTCGGGGTGCGCAGCTCCTTCACGTCACCTGGGCAACGTCCTCTGAGATGACAAGTCTACACAACCTGCAGCCCAGCGACCCCAGGGGCAGGATGTGCCCACAGAGGATACACCTGCACGCCTGAAGGGCTCACCAGCAACAAAGTACACAGCCAAGAAGCCGGTCCCCAGCTCGGGGGTCCGCCGGCCGGGGCCCGGGAAAGAAAGGGGGCCACATGCACAACAGAGCCTCCCACAGTGGAAAAAAGGCGGCGGCTGCTTGGCTCTGACATGGAAACACCTCCAGGGTCTGTTATTTAAGAAAGCAAGGGGCAGAAAGCTAGATATTAGCATGCTATCTCCTGTATAAGACAGGGAAACGAAACAAGAATGACAGTTTTGTTTGTTTGTGCTCGCATAAAGGAATTCTAGAAGGATCACAAGAAACAAATAAGCAGTTAACCTGAGGGCATGGGGACAGGAGGGGTGGGGACGGGACCTATCCCTGTATATTGTTTTAATTTCTGAACATGTGGATGTCCTATCAAAAAAAAATGTGTGTGTTTATTTTAAGAGGAAGGGACACTAAGGAATGAAGAAAGGGATGACTCACAGGCCAAAAAATCTTATTCAAATGGTCACTCATATTTTCAAAAAAAAAGAAGCCTCTGCATCCATCTCCGTATTAAATCATTTTAATGTTTCTCCACCAAAGTTCTTTTTGACTTTCCTTCTTCTCTATTGGCAGGAACAAGGCTTATGCATTAAAAAAAAAAAAAAAGGCACTTTGCAAAACTGTGCAGACCAAAAAAACAAAAACAAAAATCCTACTGGGTTCCCGCACTTAATAATCAAATTGTGTCTGAGTTTCACACAAGCGCAAGACGTGAAAACATCGGGAAGGGCCAACCTTGACCGGCAAATGGGCCGCACGCGTGCTGGGCATCTGCACGGGGCGGTCACCACGCAGGGCTCTGCGGGGCTGGTAGGGGCTCTTGCAGACGCAGGAAGGGGGGCACCCCTGGAAAACAGCTCCCTGGGCGGAGGCTGGCCTGGCGGGGGCTGGCCCGCGGTGGGCAAGAAGGGGGTGACCTGTTTGTCAGAAATGGTCTGGGGGAACGGCCCCCTGGTGTCTGCAAGAGCCTCGGTGCCGAGGGAAAGTAACGACCGTGCTAAGGACAGACATTCGGGCCAGGTGTCTGCAATTCTGGTGCGTGTGAACACGGAGCCCCCATTTCCACCTGTCATCGTATTTCTACACCTGGCGAATAGATGAGAAGCAGAGATTAAGTTCAAAGTGTCAGTTTCAGCTGGATTTCCTTTCTATTTGGTGGGGGGGGGGGAGCGGGGCCGCTTCTCTCCTCCTCCACAATAAAATATAAATCATAAAGAAAGGCAGGCAAACATTGCGGAAACACAACTGACTGATTTATCTGCTCCAACAGGCCTCAGCAATGAAAACTCCAGAAGCAAAGTCTCCACGTCCCTTACACACTACTGCCCCTTTCCGTTGACAAAGTGCTCCCCTCCTCCTGGAAAGGACCACCGGGTGCCCTAGCCTCACTCCCGCCCTCTCTGGTTTGATTCCACTCCTTCCAAGCTCTACTCCTCCAGGCTCCTGCCCCTGACTTCAGGGAGGACACTGCCTGAACAGGGCCCAGAGGCCACCTGCATAGCTGGGGTCCATCCCACACCAGGCTCCTTCTGGTGTCCATACCGACGTCAGTGAGGAGTGGACTTCACAGCAGTGGCCACTTAGCACGGATTCCCAGCTAACCAGCCCCTCCAGAGGGCTAGGAGAGGAAAAGAAATGCACGTCCCCATGTCTGCTGCTCAGAACCTCGGCCATCTCCCAAGACCAAATACTGGAAAATCCAAATAAAACTTGCCACAATCAGACTGAACTCCAGGCAAACCCGAGGCCAAGAGAGCCTATGCCAACCATCTTAGGACAATCCCAGCAGCCCTCAACTCCTGGAAGCCAGTTCCCTGGCCAGTCCCAGACAGCGCCCACTCACCTCACGCTCGGCGCCTGGGGACGTAGCCAGACTGGAAGGGCAGGCTAGAGGCCCCAAGGGAGGGGACCTCTCCCCACCGACTGGACCACGTACAAGCCACCCTGATCTGCCCAGGTCCCCGAGAGGGACACGGCAGGGCCACTGGGAAAAGGCCCCAGTAGGGCCAGTACAAAATATCTGGCTGCACTCACTTCTGTGGCATCGGGGCTGGGAAGGCATTCCCCTGCCAAATCCAGAGCGGCTCCTCATTGGCTGCAAAGCCGGGCATGCCACAAGCCACAAGCCCCACTCCCTTGCTCTGTGACTTGGCCCAAGTTCAAGGGTCCATGGGCAATGACTCCCTTAGGGAGGCACTGGGCTCACGTGGGAGATACAGCCCTGCCTGGAGCATTAAAACCAAGTCTAGGTGCAGCTCCGGGGCTTAGGCAGACCCTGCTCCCTTTGAGGCCTCCCTCTGTCCTCTGTTCTGAGACAGGGTGGTCCCCAAGGACCTTGCAGTAGGTGGGAGACAATAGGCAAGCCCCAAGGACAGTATGGTGTCCAGGATGCCCCAGAAGGAGTGTGGGCCCCTGGCTCTGGGCTCTAGTCTGCCAAGCACCAGGCATGTCCTGGGAAAGTCCTGGGCCCATGTAACAACGAGAGTTGTTGGTCCTGCATGAGGCTGCCCTGTCTTGTCTGCACCACCCCCCCCCCCCACCGCCCACTCAGGCTCCCCAGGTGCACGAAGTTCTCCTGGAGATGCTCTCCCTCGGCCAGGATCACCCCCTCAATAAACTCTCTCTCCCGTCACAGCCCTGCCCTGCCCCACACCTGTGGGCTAACAGGCAGCGTTCTGGGGGGCTCGGCTAGGGAACAAGTCTGCCTGGGGCATTTCCCTGATGCCTAGAGGCACGGGGTCGGGTGGCTGAATGAAGAGTTGAACGTGATGACCCATTTGAGGTGGAATCCCGCCTCTGCCACTATGGCTGGTGTTCCCCTGGGCTCCCTATGCAACCTGAGTTTCTCCTTCCTCATCTGTAAAATGGAGAAATAAAACTACCCCTGCGGGGCTGTAACGGGACTGAAATGAGATCATGAAAAGGGCCTGGCTCAGCGGGATTTCCACACCACTTTGGTGTCCAGCTGCACCAAGATGGAGAGAGAGAGCTGGCGTTGCCACAAGCAGCTCCGGGCAGAAGCAGCAGTGGAGAGCCGTTTACCCCACTGCTGTCCCACCGGGAAGCTGTCCGTGAGAGCAGAAGTCCCAGGCGTGCGCTGGCCCGCACTGGACACCGAGTCCTTCGGGGGGTGAGGAGAGGCGGCAGCCCAGCTGGGCTCGGCCAGCATGTCCCTGCGTGCCCGGGCAGGGCCGGTGGCCACGGATATGCCCGCTGGCGGCGGGTGTGGCAGGACATTCCTGGGCACATTCTGCCTCTGTGGGTCCGTGGTCCCTCCCGCAGAGCCAGAGCTAAGTGCTAGGGACGCTGTGTGGGGCCCTGGTGCTCCTAAGCCCCGGAGGCTCCTGCAGACTGCCTCTCCTGAGGGCTTTATCTCACCTAGCTGGAGGATGGGGTGGCCTGCCCCCTCAGCCATGTCACTCATGTCTCTCCAACCTAATCCCCCAGTGGCAGAGCAGGGCCTGCATCTCAGGGTGCCTGGGTAGCTGGGTGGGAGCCTAGCAGAGGGCCAGGAGCCCTGGCTTGGAGTCCCAGTTCTGCCCAGTGTCCCAAGGGTGACCTGAGGTCTCACGCCCTTTCAGAGCCCAGTTCCTCCAAGCTGCAGTAAGGGACCACAGGGGACACCTGTGGGAACCAGAGGGTGCAGAAATCTAGGCATCTGTGTGGTGCTCACTGGACTTCTCTAGACGCTTATGGCCACCAGCCCGACTCCTCAGTCTCTGCTGCCCAGGGCCACCCTGGCAGGGAACCCCTAGTGCAGGGGCTCCTGGGTCGCAGGGGTGAGGGGCCCAGCATTTCCCACCAGGACCAGGCCAAACCCACCCCAGCAGGAGGTCCAGATTCCAGGCCAAGAGCAGGCACCTAGGAGACATTTTTGTAAAGACACTGGAGAGAGAGGCCAAGGAGACTGCAGAGGCACGTCCTGAGCAGCACAGTGTGGTCTGGAACACGGTCTTTGCTACCAGACAGACACAGGAGCACAGTGTCTGCTGCTCTGAGCAATTCTGGACAAGTCATCTCTGCTCGGAGCCATGAGGGAATCGGGATGCTGACCTCATGAGGGAGCATGTGGAAGGCCCAGCTCGCGGCCTCAGTGCCGACAGCATGCGCTTGCCTCTTGGAGGCCAAACCGCAGGCTCCGGAAGGGTTGGCCGGGGTGGGTCCCTGTTTCTTTGACTTTCCCAGGGACACACCTCAATATAACTGTGAATTTCCTGATAGGCTTATTTTTTCCTTTTCTATTTTTTCCTTTTGTTCATTACCATAGAAATGCTTGGCAGGATTTGCAAACACAGCACCCACATCTCGAGGCACCCAGAAGCCCTTGCAGCCCAAGTCAATACACTTGAGGTAGGTGCCCAGGACCAGCGCTCAGTGAGTCCCTCACCTGCGTTATCTCACCATCTAATCCCAAGAGGCAGGCCCTGCCAGCATCTCCACGGACACGCAGAGACCGAGGTCCCACGCACGGCGGCGGCGGCGGGCCAGGCTCCACCTAGGCTGTCTGCACCGGCACGCGTCAGTCACGCCACACCTCACTGCTGCCAGGAACCCCCGAGCCCGGGGTGGAGATCCGACCTGGTTTCTACCCCTCAAGTGCCCCCATCTACAATGGCCCAAGGCCCTTGTGACAACCAGGGCTCCAAGACGGCCCCGAGGAATGTGAAGGGGCTGGGGCGGCCCTAAATCACTCTCAAATCCAGACATTTCCTCATGTAAAGAAAACCGACCCACAAGGCTGAGCTTCTGTAAATTCCGCCCGTCTCACCCCCTGGGATGCTGCGTTGTTCCAGGAACCAAGTCAGGGCACTTCGAGGGGTTCGTTCTCATGTCCCAGCAGCCATGAGGCTCTGATAATACAAGGACTAATGGACACTAAGCATTTTCCCGGAGCTTCCCAGGGCTGTCCCACTGAACCCTCACAACGTCCCCTAAGTGGGGCCGTGGGGCACTGTCGTCACTAGAGGTTCGGGAACTAGCCAAGGCCACACAAGGAGCAAGTGGGGAGGCTCTGGACCCTGGCAGTCTGACCCCGGGACCCAGTGCCCGAGTGCAGGAAGGAGAGAAAGCGGGAAAGGACGGGGGCCGCCCCCGTGCAGAACGCCAGCAGGGCAACAGCCCGGCAAGAAGCCAGAGGGAGGGTGTGCCCAGGCTGACCCCACGTGGGGCCAGGCCCCCAGCCAGATGGGAGAAAGGGGCAAAGGCCACGAGTATATTACTTTTCCCTGGAGTCACCCCTAGGTGATGAATGATGTGTCAGGAGAAATGCTGAAAGCTCTGAGGAGACAAACCAACAAGACAGAACGAGAAAAACCAGCCAGTGCCCGGTGACAATGCCTCGGTGCGCACAGAATCCCCAGCGTCTTCTCGAGGGTCTCAGCTTGGCCCTCGCTCCCTTCTTCCTCTTCGATGTAAATTCGTGCATGTGTGTGTGCATGCACACCACACACACAGATGCACACAGCTCCGCCACCCGGCAATCACTTCAAGATGCTGCAATTCCTACAGTGACTGATGATCATGCAGTTTGACTCTGACCCCTTGGTGTTGTCGTGGTCCAGACGGAGGAGGTGAGCTGTGATGGAGCAGAGGTGGCAGAGGAAGTGTCCACCGCCAGGAAACCAGCTTCCGGGCCTGGGGCCCAAGCCTTTGGCTTCAGACCGTCACTGGCTGACCCCAAGTTAGGAAATGAGCCTACTTCTCTCTTGTGAAAATGTCCGATGATTTGGAAAAAGCACAGAACACACGGGCCAGTCCCTCACTTTCCATCTCCAAATGGCTACTGTAATAAGGACACTGTGCTGTGGCTGAAGCCCTGGTTCACCCAGAGCCCCAGGAGCCTTGGGAGATAAGGTTCTAAAATCCCTAGGGGAGCCACCATCATGGCCTTAGGAGAGAAGCAGACCTGAGGCCAGTCCACCCCCAACAGACTGGGTCCCTGCCCCCTGGGCCCCAGGAAGAGGGCCCCTTCTCTGCCCTCTGTCTGCCAAGCAGACAGGCGGGTCTTATTCAGACCAGAGCTGACAACACATTCCCCTGACCTGGCTGCCTACCATGTGCACGCACCTTGCTCACTCCTCCAGAACCCCGAGGAGGCAAGTGCCAGTGCTCGTACTTTACAGATAAGGAAACCGAGGCCTCGGGAGGCTGAGGTGCCTGCCAAGGTCACCAAGTGAGAGCGGGAGCCTCAGGCCATTCTCCATCTGAACAAAATGGCTCAGGCATGCAAACGTGCATGCAAACGTGCGTGCAACGTGTTTGTCTGCGCGCGCGCACACACACACACCACCCTGGAAACCTGGAGGGAAAATGAGCCATGGGGCCCTACTGGCAGGTCACTACAACTGCAGCCAGGGGTTGTGCTGGGTGGGCTCGGGACACAGAGCGTCATTCTTCTCTCCCTCGAGGACACTGACCCTGCCTAGGCTCAGCAGCAATCTGCCGTGCAAGCAGCTCAGGGAATCTTTCTTTTTTTAGGTCAGGGGATCTTAACGAGGCTGGGACTCCAGACAAGAGGGGATGAAAGCCGGAGCCACGCATGTGGACAAATCGGCAGTGACAGGTACCCCTCTCATGCCAACGCCTCTCCTGGCTGTTGTGGCCAAAGCAGGTTAGCTTCAAGGGTGGGTGGAGGGGCAGAGTGATTCTGCTGCGACAGAAGGGCTGCCCGGCATAGCCCAGACGGTCCCAGATGCCACCCTCTCAAGGCTGGCACGTCCTCTCTGCAGGAGAACTGGCCTGGGGTGGGGCCCCACCCTGGCAGACCAACAGACGAGCGCTCAGGTAGGCTTGCAGGTGTCCCCCTCAGCATGACCCCAGCCCCCTGATGCCCTGTGGTCGCAAAGCCCCTGAGGGAACAAGGACCCTGAAGTCTGCTGGGTCAGTACTGCCACAAACACACACACAATGTGCACTCACAGAAACGTGGGACAAGGGTGGCCTTCTCTCTCTTTTGCACTTTAAATTAGTTCTCGCCGCAAAACTAAATATGAGCCAAGAATTTTCCCCCAAATTACTCCGGCAGGGTGGGGGGATCCAGAATAAACCCCTTTAAATTGCAGCATAAAGCTCTCGGCTGAACCGCCTTTCTACTCCGTTTTCCCTCACGTTGCCTCCCTCTTTAATCTCTGCCATTGTCCCCTCTAAGTGAGACCTCATAGTGTTTCCATGAAAGCAAGAAAAATTGACATTCCTGAAGGTATTGTGGGACCTGTCGAGGCGGAATCGCTCACATATGCCTTTTTTCTCACTATTAGCTTGAGATGATCTTAGAGAAAGAAAAAGAGAGAGAAAGACACACACAAAACACAAACAAAAAAGTCCCTTCCTCGATGGCCGAGGAGAAAGAAAGCCACTCTCTCTGTCTCTCGAGAGAAAACATCAATGGTCGGAGCGCTCAGGTTAACGGAGAAGCACAGAACCGAGCACCCCACTCACCCAGGAAAACAAGGGAGCAACTTCCAATTGATTGGCGGAAAAAAATTAATTGCAGCTTTAGAAACATCCTTTCTCTCCAGCAGGACCCTGGGGCCACGGGAGGCCCGGCCGCTTTGCAGGGCTCCGGGCGGTTATCACCATTCACCGCTTGCAGGTGGCCGATCAATTTCCCAGGGTTTATCAGCCTGGCGATCGCGCCGCGCTCTTCCAGCGAGGGCTGCAGGAATCCATACAGGGCCACTTAAATCAGTCTGAAGCTGTGAAAGGCTCCATCACTCGAAGCCCGCGCCTGGCCGCCCAAACAGAGCCCCGGGAGGGCTGGCGGGCGGGCGCAGGGCCGGGAGGATGGTGCCAATTAAAAACCCAAGCTGATGGGCCTTTCTCTCCCTCGTTTTTTATTCCTACAGCTACATTGTGTCCACTGGCAGCAGATTCCAAAAGCAGGGCCGCTGCATTCACCTCCCAGGGCTTTAGAGCTGCCATTCCCAAACTAGGCTAATTAAAAAGACTGGTCCCTCCCCGGCTGCTCTTGGGGAGGAGTGAAGACGGAAGGCTCAGAAGACGAGGCCGGACTGCGAATGCTGGACTCTTCAGGGATGGCTGGCAGTCTGGGAGGATGGGTCCCCTTCAGACCGTCACCCCATCCTCAGAGGCAGAGGGCCTCTGGAAGAAATAGGACCCACTCCGACATCAGCCCAAAAAAGCCTGGCCCCTCGGGTCTCTGGAACATTCTAGCATTCCTTACGTGTATCCAAGGCCTCCAAACCTGCCCAGGAAGAGAGAGCAAACCTGGTGTGGGTGGGACTGGGCCAGTCTGCAGTTTCACAGACCTGCTCTGGGCTGATGTATTGCTGGGTAAATTTACCACCCATGCCTGCACCCAGGATGCCCAGTGGACAGCAATCTGGAGACAGTCATAGTCAGGGGGAAGAAGGGCCCCAGGTCTGGCCACTCTCTAGCTGCTTGTCCAGGGCTCAGTCACTCTGCCTCTCTGGGCCTATTTCACCTGGGAAGCTGTGACAAGGAAAGTGACCTTGCAGAGCCACAAGCGCGTGGCACACACTCAGCCTCAGCCGGAGACAGCCGACACTGCGACCACTAACCACAGCACGACCAAGTGGCCCCCACCCCCTCAGAAGCTCTGCCAGCAAACCAAGGAGCTCTGGCTCCATGAGGGCAAATCAGAACCCCCAGAAATGGAACCCTCCCTGCACTCGCTCCTCCCTCTCCAGTGCCCTTTAGAATTCCAGGACAGCTCCTAGCACAGCAATGGACGAAGATGTGGGTGGCAACTCTGTTCTTTCAACGAAATGTGCGTTACTTCCGGGTGACCTGCACGGCATTCAGCAGCCCTTCTCCAGATTACCCGGGTATCCGCGCTGCTGCACGAGGTCCTCCCCCAGGAACGTCTCAGAAATGCACCACTCAAAAGTTTCTGCCACAGAGGGAGGCCGGAGGCCACCTCCCTGGGTTGCTCCAACAGGCTGGGAATGCCGGTTTCCCAGATGGCGGTGGGAAGGGGCATCTGGAGAGACTGGCAAAGCCCAGGAATTTGATCTAAGAGGGCAGGAAGCAGTGATGGAAACAGGGTGTGGGGGATGCAGAGGAGGGGCAGCCTGGGCCGGCTTTTCCACCCAGAGCCTGCTTGGTCAGGAGGCCAGGGGGAGACAGAGGGGATGGCGTGCCCAGAGTGCCTGCCCCTGAGTGGGTGAGGGTGGCCCCCACCTGGGTACCCAGAACCCGCAGAGCCTACACTCACGTTCTCTGAGCAAGAGGGAAAGGAACCACATGGCTGCCTATCTGTGGGGCAGAAGTCAGGCCTGCCAGGCAATGACCCCAGCAGAGGTCCCCTGCTTTGGGGGCACCAGCAGAATAGTGACCAGGCTCAGTCTCCCCAGGGGAGCCCCAGGGTGCACTGGGGCCCCGCGAGGAGCTGGGCTGAGCCGTCTGTGCAGAAACAAGCAGCTGGGGCCAGCCAGCCCAGGGGCTACCTGGAGGCATCCGTGTACCTCGGGCTCTGTGGCCACCCCTCTCCTGTTCTCAGCGTCTTCCTCAAGGGGATGTCTGAGACCACTGGTCCAGCTTCTTTTTTCTCTTTCAAGTTTTCAAAAAATCGAAAACTGAGAATTACAATAAAAATCACATTAATTCTAACCAGTGCTCCTCAGGTCCTGCTGAGAGATGCGGTCTTAGTCCCTGAGAGGGTTTCAGGGGCGGGGTGGCCCTGGTGTGGCAGTGTCCTGCCAGGCGGGCTCCCCGGAGGGGCAGTGGACAGGGCCAGCTCTGAGGGCAGACAGGTGACGGTAGATCGCAGAGGGCTTGTGCCAGGCAGTTGCTAAGATCTCCCCGAGCATCCTGAAATCCTGATTAATGGGCAAGATGGCTCTGGGCCTTGGCAGGGGACTCAGGCGCCGTCTCTGATGAAAAGCAGCGACGTGCACTGCTGGCAGCTGTCTGGCAAAACGCCTGTTGGCCTGGCCTCCCTGGAGGGGCTCAGGGGACACCCTGGCATTGCCCGGGAGCCGGCAGAAGTGGGCCGAGAAGCCATCAGACAGTGTCACCATCCTTCCCAGCCCCCGGGGACACAGATTCAGGGATGGGGAGAACAAAGCTATCAAAGCCGTCTCGGGGGCAGAAGCCCTGCACTGCCCGTATCTCTAGGTAACTGGACGCCGCGTGGCCCAGCCCCACCCGCCCTGCATGGCACTTGAGCTGAGTGGCACTGAGAAGGCACCTCTCCCTTGCTACTGCCCAGCCCAGAAGAATCAGATGTCCTGTTTGAGGCCAGACATGTAACAGGGCCCCAGGGGCTATAGCCACCAGGGAGGCCAAGATCTTTCTTTCACTCCAGTCAGTAGCTCTCAACCCACAGCATCACCTCCAGGTGACTGTAGCAACTCAGGGGAGGCGGGAGCTATGGGCATCTGTGGGTAGAGGCAGGGATTCACAGTGTGGACAGCTCCCCTCCCTCCAACCAAGAATCATCGCATCCCACATGTAACAGCGCTGAAGCTGAGAAACTGCTCTAGTCTCAACACTGTAGCATTTCTCCCTCCGACCCGGAGGCTTCGTTGTCCTCCTGGGCGTTCGCTAAGCGCCTGAGAGAGCATTCCCACCGCAACTTCAGTGCAGACTAGCTAAATCTGCTCTGGCCCCAGTGGGTTCCCCAGGTCTTTACTGCCTGACAAGAGAGGGAGGAAGATATGCAATTGTACAGCCATGCACAGAAGGAATCCTAGAACAAACGGAACCTTTCTGAGCAGCTGCCCCAAACTGGGGCTCTCCCACTGTCGTGCCACCAATTCCTTTTCCTCCCTCGGTCCTTTTGCTTCCAGCCCCGGGCCTTTGGGATCTTAGGCCAAGAGCTGAAGACACGAGACTGGGCTCACCACAGACACAAGGGTTCCGGGTGACTCAGCATCCCTGCCCTCCAGCCCAGGTGGCGATGGTCACTCTCTGCGGCTCTCTCCCAAGGTCTCCTCCTGCTGCGGAGGGACCACCCCCTTCCCATGAACCCTGACCTCCCTTCCTTCTGAGACGTCAGCCTGTGACACCAGGGTGATTCACACGGTTATCGGAGGCTGGAAGCAGGCATGGCGGATGCCCAGGGATCCTAGGAGAACTGCTGACATCTTTTCCCCACCGCAGACCTGCCTGTGACAAGCAGAGAGCCAAGGTCTGAAGGCACAGACGCCGTTCTCCCAAGGTCTAAAGTGAGGCCCCACCCACAGGATCCCAGGTGCCTAGGCACCCTTGGAATCAGCCCCCGGGACCACGACAGGGCGACATGGTCAACCTCCTGGCAGGCACCAAGCCCCACTTGGGAGCCCAGAGCAGGCGGAGACCAGCCCCGCCTCTGAGGAGTCCAGTCGGGAAGGGCTGGGCGTGATGAAGGGCGCTGGGGGCAAGGTCTCGGGCGCTCTGCCAAGCACTTCTGAAATACCATCTCATTTAATTTGTACCACTTCCCTGAGATACTCAGCTTTATTATTATCAATGGGGAATTTGAGCCTCAGCAATGTGAGTGAATGGCTGGCAGAAAGCCACTGCAGATCCCCCCTCTGAGCAGCTGCCTGGGCCCCTAGGCCGTGGCCGTTTCTCCTGCTCCTAACCCCACACCGCGATGATCAGGTGCCTCAGGACATCGAGCTGGATGCTGATGTGTCTGTCCATTCTGAGGCCCCAAATTAACTGGGGCGCCCTCTGAATGGGCAGGCCAGAGAAGGAAGGGAAGGTAATCTGCTGAGGGCCCACCAGGTGCTGGATCCTTTACACGAACACAACTGAGTCACCAGCCAGCTGGGAGGGACGAATGCATGTCCCCACACACTGCCATGGGAGCCCAGTGTCCCAGCTGGGGCGCAGCAGAGGAGGGGGAAGGCACCCACGGCCACCCTGGCACCTGGCTGCAAGTGCCTAGCGAGACCCGGGATGTGCCCGGGAAGTGCCTCCGCACTCCTGAGAGACACACAGTAAGAGCTTTCAGACCCAGGGATGGTCATGGACTGGGGTCAGGGTTCCCTACTGCAGTGCCCAGACCACCAGGGAGGCAAACAAGGAGCATGCTGGTCGCTACTTAGCTACCAGCCAGCAGGGCGATCAGGGTGGGGCGAGGGTGGGAGAGGAAGTGGGTGGGGGTGAGAGAGCGACACCAGGAAGTACACGGGAACCCTGCCTGTGAAGCCACCCCCAGACTCCTGCCTTCTCTCCTCATGTTGAGGATCCACTCGTCTCTGCAGGACACAATGGCACACACTTCCTCCTCTAGAAAGCCCTCTTTCTGGGAGCACTGGGGCCATCGAAGCTTCTGGGAAGCAAAGATGCTGAAAACTCTGGAAATGCTTGCAGGAAACCCCCGAGTTTGAGAGCACGGGCCAAGGCACAGCAAAGGCCCCAGCCTGGGGCAGGAAACCTCCAAAACGGAGAAGGGCGGATGGGTATGGCTGCCTCCAGACCAGCGTGCCCAGCACCCCCAAGCCCATGGTCTCCGTGGAGAGGAGAGCCTGGGGGAGGTGGGTCCCAGGGGGAGGGTGGCTGAGCGTCAGCCTGCTGTGTCTTGGCCTGGCTCTACACCACCTGCAATGAAGTCATCACCCAGCTCCTCTCCCCTTGGAGCCTCCATGTCCCCATCTGTGAAATGGCAATAATAGTCTCTGGCCAGCTCACCTGGTGGGATTGCCACAAGACCTCAAGGGTAATTGTCACGAGGCTTCGGTAGGGAGAGGCCACTAACACAGGGACAGTGGAGACCTCGACTGCACCCCCACCAGCGACAAGCCTGGAAACGTGCTCTTCTTATCCTCACTTTGCAGATGAGCAGGCAGGCTCAGAGGCTAAGTAAGTTGCCCGAGGTCCTAGAGCCGAAAGTCGCACTAGCGGAACTCGGGCGCAGCCACCTGCCCTGCCTGCTCAGGGCTCCTCTAGCCGCAAAGAGGCCTGGCAAGGATTAGCCGTCGTGGGAAGCTGCCCTGGGAAGAAAGAGCAGCATCCCAGCCCTTGAGGAATGTGCAGCGTCACTGCAGAGGCCAGTGGAAAGTGCTCGCCACAACAAGAGAGGAACTTGGAGGCTCAGGGTGCGGGCCTGGGAGACAGGATGAGACCAGTGGGCGATGAGAGCCCAGCCCTGCCAACTTGCAGGAACAGCTGCAGGCCCGCTGCGGAAGGGGCCAAGGCGGGGAGGGCAGACAACAGAGCGATGGAGGACCAGGGGCTAGTCACCGCTCTGTCACCAACTGACTCACTATGTGACCCCGGGCAAAGGGGCTCTCCTCTCTGGGCCTCAGTTCCCCCAGATGCACAAGGAAAGGATTAGATGAAGGTCCCTTTAAGTTCCGAGAATTATGGGTGCCAGCTAGAACCTTCTGCATCTCTTCATCCTAAAACTGGGAGCAAGGAAAGCTGCCCTGATTATTGGAAGTTTTCATGCTGTCTTCCTAGAGGAAAAACTGTCGTCTCAGTAGACATCAGCACACTGCCCTCAGCAGAGGTCCCTGCATTGTTCCTGGACTGACCTGGCACCCTCTCACCACCCACCTGACCAACCACGACAGGGGGATGGGTGGAGAGGGTGCTGCCCGGCACGTTGGCCCCGGCATCAAAGGCAGCGGTGGGAAGCGGAAAACAGGGTCCCGGCCAGCCCCGCCTCCACGTGAGTCAGCAGCTGTTTCTCCCAACATGTTTTTCCTCCAGAGCATACCATGGGGTACTGCCAAAATCCCAACAACTGCACAGATTTGGACAATGCCAGTTCTAAACAAACCTCCAAATTAAGCCTGAGCCCATGTTCACACAACTGTGTGAAGGACGCCTGCCGTGAGCGGTGCCCAACTGGAAGACGGCAGGATTCCCGACCAGATAGCTGCCCCCTCGAGCTCGGTCTGACAGCGTGGCGCTCTCCTGGCCCTTGGTCTGCGCCGGGAGTGTGCACTTTATTCCTCCTGTTCCTTCCAGCTCCGAAAGCAATGCACATTTACCGAATGCATATTTGCCCCGTGAACGATGCTGTGTATCTCCAGTCCTCACGATGCCTCCACTAGGTTAGCCCCATTTTTCAAGAAAAACAAACAAAGCCAAAACCAAACCAAACCAAAAAAACCCAAAAAACAAAAAAAAACAGAAACCCCCGAGGCCCAGAGAAGTTACCTGCCCAGGACCACGCAGCCAGTGGACGACAGAGGTGGGGATGACCCCTAGCCAGCTCCTTCTCCTCTGTGCGCTCAGGTCTCCAGTCACCTTCTGAGATATTTATAGCATTAAAAGCTAAAGTCATAACAAGACAATTTGGCGACGTGTGCAGATGACATAATTATCTACCAGATGACTTTTCTCCCTAATGGAGCCAGGATATTTTATTCTTAGTAATATAATTAGGTATAGGATAATTTTAAGATAGTGTAGGCTCTGCCTTGCTCCCAGAGTAAGTGCTAAGAAGACAGCCACTAATACTGGGGCCTCTCCCTATAAGGAAGAACTTTCCACCAGTTGGAACAGGCCAAAGGTGAGTCTTCTTGAAGGGGCAGAAGCCCAGGTCATTGTAGTACACGAGAGGTGAGAGGTGTCCTCCACTACGATTCACAGAGCCAGGCATGAGGCTGTCTTCTAAGTGTCCTGACTGGACTCTGTATGCTAGATGATGATCAAGAAGGTGATGGTGGTGTTGCTAATGGTGATGAAGGTGATGGTGGTGATGATAATGCTGATGATGAAGGTGATGGTGGTGATGATAATGCTGATGATGAAGGTGACGGTGGTGATGATAATGCTGATGATGAAGGTGATGGTGGTGATGATAATGCTGATGACGAAGGTGATGGTGGTGGCGGTGCTAACGGGGATGATGAAGATGACAGTGGTGGTGGTGATGGCGGTGATGATGACGGTGACCACAAGGGTGGTGATAACTGCCGGCAGCAGCTACCATCTGCTGAGCATCCACAGTGTGGCCAGATGTGCTAGATGCTTTTCACGCTTTGGCTTATGTGATCTTCACACCAGCCCTGCGAGGTAAGTTATCATCCCCACTTTCAAATGAGGAAACTCAGGCTCAGAGTGGTTACCTGGCCAGAGAGTGGTGAGCCTGAGATTCAGACATTGGTCCACTGAATTCCAAAAGCATTGTTCCTCTTCTAATCTCGTGTCTCCCCAAGGGGCCTACTCTAGATGAGGAACCATTTCTTCTGCTGACGGTCAGTTTGCAGCCTCTGTCTCCACAGTACAAACATCCCCAGTTCCCCTATCAAGTCAGCCTCCCTCAGCCATTGGTGTTTGTTTTAAGATGTAGAGGCTCATCTGAAAGGAAAGAGCTCATCCTAAAGTGGACCTAGTGTGCTCCAGACCCCTCTCCTGCCCTCAGCCGTGAGTGACAAGGAAGGAAGAACAGCAAGGACTGCTGGGCTTCACGCATCTCCCTTCCCCAAGGGCTCCCCAACCTCCCTTCAGAGGCTGCTTCCCACCCAAACCACCCCAAAGACAAAGCTGCAGCAGTTAAGGCGGCAATGAGGCAGAGCAGGCCAGCAGCACGCAGGCAAAGCACACCCTTTGTCCTTTTCGGCCCGTTTCTGTCTCTGTGCTACAGGGAGCAGAGCAAGGTCACTCCTTGGCCGACCCTTTCAGAGCCTCTGATGGTCCTGCTGTCAGCCTGCAACCAGGAGTCAAGGCCGACTGCCTAGCTCACATCCCCTGCTCCATTTCCCTCTGGCCCGAAGGGTAGGAGGCCAGGAGGGGCAGAGCAGCCCGAGGGCACTGCCTGGAGTCCTCCTGGGTATGCTGTGGCCTCCGAGCTGCACAAGACAGGCAGGGATGGAGCTGAGAAGGGCTGCCAGGTGAGCGGTACAAGGGCACAGCCGTGGCCCAGGCTTGCTCCTGACCCACAGGCCCCACAACTGGAAGCCCAGCTGCTGAACAAAAGCACAAGCCCACAGACAGGCCCAGGGCCCAAACTGAGCACCCGACTCTCCCGCCGCCTCCTCCTCTGCCTGGCCTCCCGGGCGGACATCCCAGCCCAGCAGCCTCTTCGTTTCCTCCTCAGGGCAATGCCCTACAGTCAGCTGACCTCCTGCCCTGGGGCCTGACCACTCTGGAGCCGCCTGGTGACCCTCGCTGAAGACACCTGCTGAAGATCAGCAGATCCCCGGCTTCTCCAACACTGACACATGGTGCCTCATGCGGCCCCTGCCCACTGAGCCTGGAATGTTCATGCCAGGCCCAGCCATCAGGATGAGCTAAGCCTGGAGGCCATTTTTAACCCCTGGGGCCTTCGCTCACTGGTTCCTTTATTCATCTGCATCGATGAAGCACCTACTGTGTGCCAGGTGCTGTCCTAAGCTCCATGGACTCAGGGACCACGGTCCTTGCCCTCTAGGATCCCCCTTCCAAAGGATGTGGCTGAAGAATTTCAAACCCAGCACAATTCGGACTTATCAAGTACAGGAAGAATGAGAATTCTTAGGCTGAGACTATTTCTCCAGGTTCTTCATTTCTAGCCCTCTGCTCCATGTAGGGCCTGAGACTTTCCCAAGTCTGTCCCTGCAGAGGGACAGATCAAGCATTTCCCAACTGTTTCTGCTCCACTGGTCTGAACGGAAACAGTGCTTAGAGGATTTATCACTCACACAGATTGTCCACCGGCAGCCCTAGGGGCCTGGGCAGCTCGGGGACGTGTCCTGTGCACACTGCTGCCAAGTGGCAGCGGCTGTGGCCGTGGCCTCTCTGCGGTGGGCTTTGGGGAGTTTGGAACCTGGTACAAAGCTGCCCACAAATCTGGTCCCAGACTGTTCCCCCTGGCAACAAGCTGCCGGGTGACCATGGCACAGCCACTTCTCTTTTCTGGGCCTTAATGGCTTCACCTGCACAGTCAAGGAATCGAAGGAGGCCAGTGATGTTTGGTGTTTCTGGGCACCATGGTTAATATCAGGAGTCCAGTGCGAGTGGGAAGGAATAGTTTGTGGTCACACAGCTGTGGACAAATACCGCGGCGTAGGGCCGAAACTGCAGTGTTCCCCTGCCCTCCCTGGTCCCCAGCTCGGGGCCCATTTCCTCAATGTGGAGAGCAGAGGAATCCCAGGGGAACACTCCGCCACTGAGAGGAGACATGTTCTTTCCAGCTGAGATTTGCAGGCGAGTCCCCTGGCCTCAGGCCCCTCCTGTCTCCCTCCAGCCCATGGCTGCACACCGGCACAGGACGCCTTGTGTGGGTGTGGCCTCTACCAACCAAATACTTCCAAGGGACTGCAGATGAACAGGCTTGTCTTCCCAAGGGGCACCCAGTGCCTCTGCCAGAAGGAGACTCTGCTGGCAGCCCTAAGAGGAGCCATGAGCCCATGAAGCCAGGACAGTACTTTCCAATAGGGTCCCCAGGGCCCTGCAGAAAACTCAGCTGAAAGGAGCCTTGGGGGCTGCCTGTCTGCACCCCCAGTATCCCAAACACACTCTCCTGTTTTGCTCTTTGAAGCTACTTTGGCTGATAATTTCTATGTCCACTTTGGGGAGTGAAGCCCCCTTCCAGCTCACACAGGCTTCGGTGAGTTTCTCTGATGAAGCCCCAAGCTCGTGGCCAGGAAAGGATATTTCCAGATTTTGTAAAGAGCTATGCCTGAGGCCGGGGCGGCTGGCTTCCTCTAGGCCAAGAAGGGTGGGCACGGCAGGGGCTGGCAGAAGGGCCCTGCTTGGAGACTCCGATGCTGACTGAACAGGGGCGTCTTTGGAACCAGAGACAGCTGGGCACCCCCGGGGCCCAGGCAGCCAGGCCTCTTTCTCCAGCCTCTACTTTCAAGTGGTTCTGCCAATATAGCCAAGGATGGATGGGCTGTGGGTCCATCACTAAGGTGACAGCATCAGGCCAGGAGCCAGACAGACCTGGGCTCCATGCCCTCTGTGCAGCCACTTCCTCATGGTGTGGCCTTGGGCAGGCCCTACCCCTGAGCCTCACTCTTCTCATGTAAAAGTTGGGTCAGCAGAGCCCATCTCAGAGGGATCCCAGGAGGAAGAAACGCGACAAGCTGCATGAATGCACTTTGTGACTCTAATGTGTAGGACGGATGGGAGGGGTCCAGGCCACGCCAGGTGGGATACCTGCTGTCCAGTTCAGGACCAGAGCCGGCTGGATTCTCCGGCTTACGTTTTTACACTCACCAGCACTGGCCAGAGGCTCAGCTGGCAAACCGCAGGGGCCGGGTTCCACCTGGCAGGCTTCTGGCAGTTCCAGTCAGCACCCTTCCCAGGCCTCAGCCTGTCAGGTCACTCTGTGGACGCAGGAAGGATGAACGCTTAGAGCCGTTAAGGCACTCACAGGATGCCAGGCACTAGCTAGGCTGCCGCATCTCCCTTATTTGGAAAGAATGGAAACTCCTGGGTGTAATCCTAAAGAAAAAGGCTCACGTCATATCATTATCAAAGGAAATAATTATGAAGCATTAAATGATAAACATGCTGTGAGCTAAATGCTGTGCCTGGCATCCAGCACTAAGGTGGTCAGGAAAAGATCTTGGAACAAAGGACCTGAAGCCTTGGGCCTGCCTGGCCCTCCTAACCACTGGGTCTGAGCAGTGATGCCTTCCACACCGGGACCAGAACAGGGCTGCAGTGGAACACAGTCTCCGGGAAAGGGGCATTTCTGATTGGCTGCCACACAGGGAGGACGGGAAGGAAGGGCGCTCCTGCGGCCAGGGCTCTGGTCCCTGGCAGGTGTGAGGACGGCAGTAGGGGCGGCAGGGTGGTGAGAGCTCATTTTCCACTTAGAGCAGAACAAACAGAGCGAGTTACTGGAAGGCAGACTCCATCTCTGAGCAGCCTGGGGGGAAAAGCTCCAGTCCGGTCACGTGCAGGAGCAGCCTCCTTCCCAACCTGGCAAAGAAGGGATGGCAGGAACTCGCTCCCTTCCGTTACCAGAACGGTCAGTGCTGACGGGGCAGTGCATTTTGGGTGGGGCTGCAGGTGGCTCGGCCTTCCTGCAGCTCTGACATGATGCTCTCCGCTCTGGACTTCCCGGGTCTGCGAGCCAGCCATGTCATAGGAGCCCTGGGTGCCCACTCCCCATCCACGGTTGGCCTGAGGAGCCACAAGGGCAGGTTCACAGCAGGTCATCTGGCTTCTTTTAAAAGGAAGACACACAGGAAGGGCACAGCGATCACTCTGCCAATAGTCAAGATTGACATGAGCCAAAGGCCCCAAACAGAGCCCAGGTTACCTGAGCCCAAGGCACACAGAGGTCTGGGAAATCACGTGCTTGCTGATGGTGGCATGGAATACGAGCTGCAGGGCCTGGGACTACTCCGCCAGGCCCTCAGTCCAGCCACCCATTCATAACTGCACTGCCACCCTGGGTGCTCCCAGACAGACAGGGTGGGCTGCCCACCATGACCTGTCATGTTTACGTGACAGGGCTGCTGATAAGCTCAAGGACAGTCAGCCCCCATCTTGTGCCCACACCCCAGGACCATCCCATGGCGACACCCCTGCCCCCTGCCCCGACAGCTAGCCCAGTCTGAGGCTGGGAGTCTCCATATGAGTCCAGGGTTTGTACCAAGACCCTCTGGGCTGGTAAGGGGCCCAAAAGTCACTAGGAAAACGATGGCCCTTGAACTTGACACCTTCCCCCACCAAGACGTTCCCTCCCATAGACTCTGAGGACAGTATTGCAGGACACCAGCTGGTGAGGAGAGGGAGCAGGGACTCTGGGAGACGGCCCTCCTTGGAGGCACCTGGCCACTCTAGGTGATGACCGCCACCCAGGGTACCACTTAGCAGTGCCAGTGCCTGACCCCGTCCCCAGCCCCAGCCAACACGGCCAGCCTCTGGGGTCTCTCATGCCCCCTCCCCATGGGAGGTCTTTTTGTCCTCTCTCCCCTGTTGCCCAAACTTCTGGTCTTTCGAGCATGACTCTGACCTGGTCTCTCTGCTCCTGCTGACTATGTGTCTGCCCACACAAAGGGAAGCTTCCGGAGAGCAGGGCCTGTGGCCATCCTGCCCCACACATATCCTCAGTGCTGAGAGCAGTGCCTGCACACAGTAGGTACACACTGAACAGCAGTGGCCCCAGAATGAATAGGATCCATCTGGATGAAGGGAATGGGGTCTTGCATCTGTTTTTCCTACTCTACAGCACCAGCACTTAGTAGGTCCTCAAAGAAGGTTGCTGGATTGAACAGGTGACAGAGAGCCCCCTGGACATGGGCCCTACATGGGAACAAAACAAATTAGGGAGGAAGCCAGCTTCTGCCTCGGCGCAGGGCGAGGCCTGAGAACCGGGGATGCCGACACTGGAGGCGGCGCATTCAGGTTTTCTGACATCAAATGCACACCCTGGCTGTGCAGGGCCGGCGTGGGAGCACAACAGGCCCCACAAATCAGTGTGTCCTGCGTGAGCACGGGGGCCATGGTGGGTGTGCATGCGTTCCTGGGCCTTAAAATGGAATGGTTCATGTACAGAAAATGATGCGGCTGGACCAGCTCCCTGGACTCATGTGCAAACTATTCATAAAGAACAAAACCAAAACAAAGGCAGGGCCCTTCCCACTGGCAATCCTGCTCCAAGTCCGTGGTACAGGGCTGATATTGGAAATGACTCTCTTGCTTGGACTGGCTGCAAACATCTGGCCAAGTTGTGCTCGGTGCAACCAGGCCAACTCAGCTCCTGCACCCAGGCCAACAAGCCCCTTGAACGGACGTGGGGCTGATTAAATCATGTGAGGCGTGGTGTCCAAGCTGATGGATTGTGTTCTGTGATGGTGAAGGGAGAACAGCATTATTACAAACTCATGATACAAGAGAATCAACCCATTCACCACAGAGCTTGGACCAAACAGCCTAAAAGAATTCAATTCTATTTTGCATAGGGCCAAGAATTTTGTGGTAACTTTTTTTTTTAAAACTATGTCTGCTTTTCTTATTGGATAGAGTGAAAAACCAGTGCTAAGGTCATTTTTTTTTTTCATTTTAATGAGTAGTATTTCTTTCATTTCTCTCTTTTAAAGGAATGAATTATTTCTTGTTCATTCCACACATAGGGTATCTAAACCTACAGAATCAATGGACTCCTGGCCTGGAACTGGTGTCAAGGGTCTCCATTCAGTGATATAGCTGTTTAGAAAAAGGACTGCAAGGATCTACACCAAACACTCAATGATGGTATCTCTGGTGGTGGATGTCAGAGGAACTTCACTTTCCGTGTTTTTACATTTCTGAACTGTAATTTTTTTACCTTCTGAACTTTAAATTTTTCACATGTATGCATTGATTTTGTAACCAGAACAATAAATAATGAATTTGGAAATTACTTAAGTTGATATACAAGTGTTTGCCCAGTTCCAACAAAAACACTGCTATGTGCCATGAATTGAGAGCTAATATGCAATTATAACCTGATTGTGAGACAGATGTCATCTCATTTAACTCTCTATTATCAACCCATTTTACAGATGAAGAAACTGAGGCTCAAGGTCTACAGCTAGATCTGCACCAAGTTCTGTCTTCTTCCAAAGGCCTTGCTCTCAGCCAGCCTGCTCCTCAGCCTCCTGACAGACTTGAGGTCTCCTTTCCATCTGCTCCTTTTTTAATCTGGCCACTGAAAGCAGATGCCACACTAACCATAAATGATTAGGAGAACACAGGACTGGGTGGACAATCTGCACATGTCTGGGTCATGACTGGTGACTTAACCTCCCACAGGCAAAGAGCCAGGTCAGTCCCTGGCCTCACCCAGCAGACTGTCCAGTGCAGGGGAAAGGCGCAGGCTAGCAGGAGCCTGGGGACGGGGCTTTGCTAGACATCAAACTGCAGAAAACACTGGTGTGTGTGTTTGTAGATGGGTATCCTACTGGGCAAATGCGGAGGTCTGGCCATCTTCCAGGTTGCCCCACACTGTGCTACCCCAGGACATATCAGCACCAGAAGCCCAGGGTCACCTCTGCAAGGGTCCCAGGCCATAGAGCCCAGAACAGATGTCAGCGGGTCCCCTCCTGCCCACTGCCGCAACCCCAGCCCTATAACATGCTAACTGTGCTTCTCAAAGGCTGCTTTACAGGGGGTCAGCCCCCACGCATGCCTGTGAAATGCTGCATTCTCCTCCACCCACTCTGGGAGACGCAAGTGTGTTCAGGCTCCAAGAAGCTCCCCTTAATGAGACCTGTTCAACTGTCTTGGAGCTTTGAAAACCTTCTGTACAAGCCCAGCAGAATCAGAGTCTACACAGCCCACCTCAGGAGACAGGCATGAAGGAGTTCGTGGGAGTGGGCCAGAGGCAGGGCTGTGGGGCAGGGAGGTAAAGGGCACAGGCAGGACTCCAGGCTGCATTCTTCACCTCCACCCACGCTCTCTGTCTCTGCCTAGAAAATCTCCAGCCTTCAGCCCCTGCTCCCTGTACCTCCCGAGTCTGTGCGGTGCCCTGGCTCAGACCACACTCCTAGCCAAACCGCCTGGGTTCAAATCCCATACCTGCCGGGTCTGGCTCTGTGGCCTGGGGCAAGTTATTAATCAAGTCCCTGCATCTCTGCAGTAACACGGCGTAACGATAACTATCTGTCTCATGGGGGTGACATGAGCATTAAGTGAGCTCAGACACGGGAGGCATTTAGAGTGGCACCCAGTGCACAGCGAGTGTTGGAGAAGCGCCTGCAATTTCATATTGTCGTCCGGTCCCTCCCAGGGACCCCAGAATTCTCCTGGGACCTCAGTTTAGCACGTGCCTCATCCCAGCTAACAACTTACACATCTGTCTCTCCCAGGCCAGGACTGGGGCTGATGCACACCCCCTAACCCCCAGCATCGTGCATCCAGTTGGAGCTCAGCTTAAGTTGCCAGGACTTAGACAATATGCAAAGCCGGTGAAGCTAAAATTCTCCTTTGGAAAATTGTGACCCACCCCTCAACCCCCAAGCAGCAAAAAGTCTTCCTGCTCCTTGGCCGCAGATATCCTTCATGTCTGCGCAGGGGTGCCCGGGGTACGGCTGCCCCCGTGGACGAGGTGGGAAGGAGAGGATCCCCAGTGGGGCGGCTCACTCTAGAGGGAGGCGCGCACTGGCTCACTCTCCCCTCACCCCTCACTCCTGTCTCCCATCGCCAGCTTCTGAGCAGGGCCCACGCCAACAGCACTGGTGGAAGTGGCTCTTGGTTGTACTAAGAACTTTCCGACCACATTCCTGGGCCGCGGGCCGCGGCCTCCTGGCTCTGATGCCTGCGGATTTCTCAGGCGTGGGGCGGCCTCAGGCCTGGGACAGGCCGGCCTCTGTTGACTGAGTCCGAGGTGGAGAGCAGGATAAAAACCACGGCCATCTGAGGCTTTTAAACGTCAGAGCCAACCATCCCACCCTTATTTTCACAATGCTGTTCCAAAACCACCTCGTCGGGCCAAGTTCTGTTACCACAAAGTTAATATCCTCTAGCAACTTCCGAGTTGGTTGTCCGCCTCGGGGGCTGGAACGCATCTGGCCAGCAGAGAGACCTCTGGATCCCTGGCCAGGGTGAACTCTCTAGGGGTTGGTCTTGAAGGATGAGAACCCCCGGGGCCGCCCCTGCAGTTTGGGTCTGAGTTTTGTTCTACTGTCCTGGGTGGAACAGCCCTACCAAAATTCTTCGAGGCACAGGAGAAAATTAAGGGAGGAAGTGAAATCAGAAGGAAAGGAACACTCCTCACTTTGGCCCACATTCTCCAAGGATGGCTACGCTGGGACTGGACAGGCAATCCAGCAAACGCTTCCAGAGCAAGGCCGCTGGGAGAACACGGTTTCATTTTAAAAAGGCAGCGTGCCTTTGTGCCCTGAGATACGTGGAGCAACTCCCGGCACCAGGGCCCCGGTGAGCCAGAACTCAGGCTCCGGCAGCTCCCGCCAGCACCTCCTCCTCATTTGCCAATTGAGGAGCGCAGGAGAGCCGCAAAGGGGCCCAGGCTGGGCTCGGCAGAGCCTGAGACAATCAGGCAGGCCACGTGACATCACCCCCACATTCCTGACCGTCAGGATCACGGTGCCCAGCCCTTTCTAGGACTTGCTCTCTGAGAAATCGGCAGACAAATTCAAGTTGCTTTCCAAATGGAGAAACTGAGGCACGGGGCCATCTATATTAGGGGCTGGTAAAATTCTCTTAAAAGGCCCGACAGTAAACATTCTCAGCTTTGAGAACCACGTGTCTCTCTGGTAGCGCGAAAGCAGCCGCAGGGAACAGTACACAAACAGGCAAGGCTGTGTGCCACTCAAGCTTTATTTGCAAAAAAGGCTAACAGTGGTTTCCCGACTCTGAGCTACATGGTTTGAGGTGATGGCTGTCACCACTCCTGGAAGACACTGGCCACAACTACAGAGTTCCACTGAACCCCCAGGGGCCTCCTCGGCAGAGATCTAGTTAGAATATTGAATCTATCATTATAAAACGGTAAGTAACATCCTATATAGAATTCAACAGACGCTGGGCCTTGGATCCCCCAAGGTCCTGCTCTGTGACAAGCGTGGCCTCACCCGCCCCTCCCAGCACAGGCACAGGGCTGAGGGTCAGGGGAGGCCCAGGCAGAGAGGGGCTCGTGGCTCCTCTCTGTCCCACCTAAAACCACAGAGGAAGAAGAGAGGGGACCAGCGGACTAGAACGAAGGCAAGTCCAGCTGCCCTGGACGTCCAGCCTCCAAAGAGGCCCAACAAGGATTCCGCAACCTGGGGTGAGGCCCATGCTCGGCCTGCATTTTCCTTTTCCCTGCTGGCCAGCTCTGGGCCAAGCCTACACGGCAGGGTCTCTCTAGGGCCCGGGCAGTCAGGAAGGTCCGTGAAGGGAGGTGCCCTTCATTTCCTCCATTCCGGCCCCTCGTGCTGAGCCTCAGGCACTGCTTCAAAAGCCTGGGGCTCCTCATGCAGGTCCCTGGGCTTCATCAAGGCCACCATTAGTGCCCCCACTTAGGCACTTGCTCAGTGCCATGACTTCGACCTGAAGTTTCAGATTTCGGTAATAATCCAATTTTAGCCTACTTCATCCAGAATGGTGACAACTGTCACTTCAGACAGTCTAGACAGCTCCAACAGCTGGCAGAGCAGGGACCAGATCGGGCTTTCCTGGTGATATTACATGAAATCCCAGCTGCCACCCCAAGACTGGGTACTTACCCCTGAGCCTAGCCACTTTTCTGTCCTCAGAGCCTTACGTGTCCAGGTCCGATCTATCCCACCAAGGACCCACCATAGCCAAGGAGGGAAGACTCGCTCCTACCCAATCCTCAGCTCCATGACCCCTGCCTCCACTGCCCCTGACCCCTGTGTGGACATCTGAGATGATGGCATGGGCCTGGCACCCCAAGGCCTGCCTTGGACCCCCGACAAGGAGTAGAACAAGCCTGGACCTCAGAGCCCTGCCATACCCAGCCATATGAGCTTGGCTGCCACTCTGAACCTCAGTTTCTTCTTCTGCAAAATGGGAACAGCAATCCTCACTTTCCAGGATTGTAATAAAGACAACATGTAACTACACAAACACAAGCCTTATCCCTGGTCCAGAGTGTAAGGGAGCATGGGGACACACAGGCCCAGTGTAAGTGCACTGCCACACATGGCAAGGGTCATCAGTGTTATCATTTACATGTTGACCAAAGTTTCAAGGAGTGGGACCCAGGCCACATGAGGTGGAGGGCTCTGGTGAAGGGATCTCAACATGAACCAAGCCGTCCTCATTCCTGAAGAGAAGGGACAGTGTGGGCAGCAGGATGACCAGGCAGGTGACCCAAACCAAGGCAGAAGGCCCCATGGTCTCACTGCTCAGGAGTGTGGCCTCCGGCTTTCTCGGCTCTTAAGAGGGAAAAAGGAAGCCATTTCTGACTCAGTTCACTTCCTTAAGGACAAACTTGGTCATCCTCTTTTTTCCTGATTAACTTCCCTGTCTGCTGAGGGAGAGGGACCGCTCACCTGAGGGGCCTCACAGGGGTCAAGTCAGCCAGCAGGCATCCCCGCCCAGTCTGCACCAAGCCCTAGACCTACAGGCCTGCAGGAACCAGGCAAGGAATTCCCTGAAGTCTCTGGGCCCAAGCGGTTCAGCCTGCATGGCTCTCAGCCCCGCCTTCTCCACCGAGGGCCACCAGATATAGGAACACAGCCTTCTCTCCCTGCCCTGGGGTGCTCCCTGCACCCCTGCCCCGAGCCAGACTCAGGTTCCAAACCCCACCACCCTGTTCATCCTGTCCTTGGCTCCCCACTGCGCACAGAATAAGGCCCCAACTCTCCAGCTGGCTCTCAGGCCTGTCACACTCCATCCCAGCCACGATCCAGCCAAACAGGTTAGCTTCCTGTCCTGGGATCACCTTTCTGCCATGTCTCTCCTCTCCACTCCAGCTGAGGCGCAGCCTGAGCTGTGGCTGGCGCACCATGCCCAGGCCCACCACAGAGCTTCTCTGCACCCCCGCAAAGGGGCCGAGCCCTGCACACGTCAGGGAGAACCCACCAAGTGCCCATGGTCCCCGCTGCCAGACTCCCGGAACGCTCCGGCGAGGGCACCAAGTGTCAGTGCGTGTCTGTCCCGCCTTCATCTTCTTACTGAACCCCAGCAACGGCCACCTTGGATCCTACCTAACAGGTAAGGAGAACGAGGCTCAGAGGGCAGAGCTGCGAGTGCTAGTCACACTGCCCAGGTTTCCGTGTGACGATGTGTCCATGTTGCGGCCTCCAGAAGGCCAGAGCTGATGGTCCTGTCTACTGCTGCAGCCTGGGAGCCCACAGGGGCTGACACACAGCCGGTGCTTGGTAAGCGGTGGCCGAATGGAGGGACGAGTCCAGATCCTCGGAGGACACGACCACTCCATCGGCTTGGAGCTGGCGGCACTGATGCAGTGCTCCCACCCGACCCCTCTGTCACCTGCAAGCTCCTTAAAGGTAAGGACAGGGTCTCACGCACGCTGGTCTCCCCTGCGGCCCCGGTTCAGGCAGTTGTACACAGGTGGTACTCAATCAATACATGCTGATTTGAACCAGCTCACAGCGTCGTTGCTGCCTGGAGTCTGAGGGCCCAGAAGGTTCCCGTGGTGGGCGGGGTTGTGTTTGAAGTTCCCAGGCTGTTGCAGCTGTCATCTCTCCTGGCAGGGGGCACAAACTAGAACCACACATAGAACTTTCCAGAAAAAACTGTGGCTAGGAGGCTGCCATGCCCCAAGGACAGGACAGCTCTGGAACAACATTCTGCCTCGGCTGTTCCACACCTGCCCTGGCTCTGCTCTGGGATCAAGCTCATTGCTCGAGTTCTGGGTGACGCGTGGCCCACCACCAAGGGCAGGGCCTAGAACTGGTCAGCTGTGCAGGGCCTGGCTCACGTGCTTGCTCAGGGGACGTGTGGGTACAAATGCACCACCCAGTCATCGAGTACAGGACGGCAGCACGGAGAAGTGACCCAGGGCTTGTGGCACCACAAAGCCTATCTCGGCATCCCCACCCAGACACCACAAGAAGAGCCAGCCTTGCTTCCTCGTTACACCCCAGCTACTGCCACCCCCTCTCCCCCAGCCCTGCCCTGGCCACACACCAGGAACATCAAGCAAAGTGGGGCTGAAGATGTCCAGTAACTTTAGTAGGAAAAGAACTCCCTAGAGAAGAAAGTGGGCTCTCAGAATAAGGGCGACCCCTTCCCCTCCCCGACCACAGGGGCCACAGCAGGTGACCAGGATGTCCAGGTTCCGTGAGAGAGCTTCCAAATAGTCCATCACTCAGGCCTCCCAGGCTTGCTCTTCCCTGACGCTGGTCCTCGGGTAGAGAGAGCAAGCCCTGCGGAACCCGCACGTCAGAGCAGGGCCTCTCGCCAGCCCCGCCTTTACTGGCCGGCACTAGGGCCTCACGCAGGACAGGGTCTGAGTAAGTGGCAGAGCCGAGCCACTCAAACCACGGCTGAGTCCTGGTCCCACCCCTCATGTCCACACCCAGAGCCTCCCTACCTGCCTTCCTGTGCTGTGAGCTCCAGGGGCTGACGGCTCAGCCACTTAATGCAATGTGACCCTGGGCAAACACACCGTCCACTACAGGAGCCACCAGCCACGTGAAGCCACTAAGCACTGGAAATGTGGCCAGTCTAAACTGAGATGCGCTACAAATGTAACACACGCCCCGACCTTGGAAACTTCGTATAAAAAAGCACGTATCTCATTCATGATTGATTTCTATTGATTGCATGTTGAAATGACAGTGTTAAATAAAAGATATTATTAAATTAATTTCACCCGTTCCTTTTCTCTTTTTAACTGTGGCTGCTAGAAAATATAAATTTCTGTAGTTCACATCTGTTTCCACTGCATGACTCAGTCACCTCCTCTAAAATGGATATGATGCACGCACAGGGCTGTTTTGAGGAGAACGTTCAATAGATGAGTTCCTTCTGCAAATGTGCTGCCACCTCCCTTGCCAACAGTCAGCAGCCCCACAGCTGCTGCCTCTCATGCCACCTGCGTGGTCAGAGGCCACCCCCTGAGCCCCCTGGGTCCCCAGGGCTGGGCAGGGCCACTTGAGGGTGGAGTAGGGGAGCGCCCGGCACTCCCCACCCTCTGCTCCAGCCTCCCAGCCCTTCCTCAGGCCTCCAGGCAGAGTGCTGCTTCCTTCACTGGGCTCTCCATCACGCTAAGAACAATGACTTCAAGGTCACAAATAATAAGAAGTCAAAAAAATCGTAATGATGATAATGGTGACAACATCCATCCCAGGGCCACGGTTCCCCGAGGGCACACCGTGCGCCAGGCCTGCTCCTTGTGCTCTCACAAGTTCAATCCTCACATCACGCAGAAGAGGACACAGAGGCCCAGAGAGGGACAGTGACTTGCCCAGTGCCACCCAGCTGGTGAGTGGTACACCAACACTCCATGCCAGGCCCATCTGGCCCTGGAGCCCAGAGCCCTCCCAGGAGGGACCCAGGCCAGGCCCACCTCTCCACTTCCTGCCGTCCTAGCTTTGGGGCAGACGCGGGCGCACGTATTTGCCCATAGCTTCCCCAGCTGCATCATGCTGAAGTTCTGGCGTCTCTGCTGAGTGACAACCTCACACCATTTCAGGTGCCATCTCCTTTCTCTTGCCAAATGGGGAAAGCTGCACAATCAGCCCACATCTGCTACAACGCCTGCCCCAAACACACTGCGCTGGGCCGCTTCCGCCCAGGTGGCTTTGTCCCCACAGAAGAGGGTCTTTTCATCCACTGGCTCCCCGCCTGCATACTCGTTCCCATTTGTATTTGCCATCTACTCTCGGAAAATTCCACTGTGCAACACTGTTCCAGACTACAGTGAGACGGAACTTCTCTAGGTGGATTAGGCCTGCTTAAAGCTGGTCCCCACTATCAAGGGGCTACGGGGAGGCTGTCCTGGCCCAGAGTTGGAAGCAGTTAGAAGC
Source organism: Camelus bactrianus (assembly GCF_048773025.1). Lineage (NCBI taxonomy): Eukaryota > Metazoa > Chordata > Mammalia > Artiodactyla > Camelidae > Camelus > Camelus bactrianus. Next base: position 22,893,685 of record NC_133549.1, on the reverse strand, counting down.
ATCTGGATGACTGGACCACAGCACTGAGCCCCGGGCAGGATCCGTCCTTCCACAGGGGACACATGATGCTCCAAGACAGAATGGCAGGACAAGAGAAGACAAGCCAGACGACCCACGAGGGCCCTCCCCAGTCTCATTATCTCCCAGGGGTTCCCACATGAGAAAGAGGCAGACAAGAAGTCTGGGGTGATAGGGCGAGGAGAGCCCCTCATGTGAGCATGAGCACAGCCCTGGTCTGGCCGGGCCGCCTGCACAGCAGACCCTCAACGCCAACTTGCCCCTTATTTGTCAAGTCAGCCCAGTGAGGGCTTTGCTAGGGATCTTCCTGCCGGGACACACAGGCCCACTCCTCGCACCTCCTCCCCCGACGCCCAGGCGTGCCCATCATTTCGGAGGGAGAGCAGGACTCCAGGAGGGAAAGGAGACGAGGGCCCAGGGCCTGCATCCAGAACAGCCTGGCTCGGGGTTAGGGGGGTGCGGCCAGGCCCTGGGCTTGGGCAAGTGCAGGACTGGCTGTGACCCCCTCTCCTACCTGCCAAGACGAGCCACTCAGGATGAGGGGGGATGGCAGGGACCAGGGGCTTAGAGATCTTCCAGTAAATCACAGTAAATGGGCATCAAAGGCTCTGGGTTGGGCACTAAAAGGATTACTCCAGATTGTGGCTACGTCCATCTGCAGAACGTGACTGATACTTCCCGGGCGCCGCCCCACGGCGCAGCAGAGCAAACTGCAGGGCGGCTCCGCCTTGTGCTCCAGCCGTGTATGATGGACGGACCTGGGACAGGACAGCTGGCCACACTGCTCGGGCAGAGCTGAAGCAATCTCCAGGGAGGCCCTGGTGCCAAACCACGGGGCTCCTATGAGCCCCCGGTGCCCTGGTTTACAAAGCAGAAAACTCACAGCTCAAGAAATGCGAAGTCTGTCCAAGGGCTAGAAGGATGAGCCTGTTCAGGCAGTCTGACATTAGAACTTCAAGGCTACTTCATCAGGGTGTGGGCCCAGCGGGTACAATAAATAACACCTATGCTTCCTGAGGCCATTCTGGTCAAAGCGGCCCATGAGTGGTGAGAAGGCCACCATCCCCGCCTCACCTCCAGGGAGCCCGACGCCTAGAGCCGGTCCCAGACCCGCCTGGGCCCGCGGTTCGCCAGCGGTGGTGAACTCACCCCGAAGGGGCCCTTCAGAGAGGCAGTGGCCCACGGGCCGTGGGCGCTGAAGAGTGGCCAGGGCTCCTGGCACCGCTCTGCCCCTGGGCAAGTAAGCAGGCAGCTAACACTCAATTTTCTTCCTTGAAGAGGAGGGAGAGGGTTCCCCCCAGGTGGCTGAGGGACCACACACCTGAGGGAGGGCCCCCGAACAAGCAACCCCCGCCACTGCCACAAGCACAGGCCAGCATAGTTAGGGGTTAGGACCCCGATTCCCACTGCTGCCCTCAGCCAGGCGGAGGCAGCTTCCAGCAGCAGCTGCCTCCGTGACACTTGGTGTTCACATCTCGGCTTCTTGGTTCTTCAGAAACCTGGTTAACAACTGTCCACACTGAACTCTCTGGACCTATGGGGTGGTTTCTGTCCCCTGGCAGGGCCCCAGCTGATCCAAGGGGCCTGCCCCACTCTCCACGCACGGAGCTCTGGCAAGGGAACAGCTGCAGCCCCCCACGACCACCACCCACTCCATAAAGATTAAACGCATTACAGGACCCGCAGTGTGTCAGGGCAGGGGCAGGGCCTGGTGGCCTTCAGTGACATATTACTGCTGTGAGCTCACTGCTGTGCTCACAAATGAAGCTTCTGGCGGTTGCATTATATTTTGGAACCAACTATTTCTTTTCCAAGACAGAAAAGAAAAGGCTACCCCTCCCTGTCCCCAGAAGGAATTACCCAAGGGCCCTACTATGCCTGACATTCAAAGGAGGCACTGTTAGCCTTCTCGCCGTAAATAGGCAACTAACACCCACCCCGAGTCCAGTCGAACCAAGCTCCTGCTGGCCTGGGGAGGCAGCAAAGGGCTTGCCCTCCTGCGTGGCATTTGCTTTCTTTAGTTCTCGACTGTGGCCTGAAGCTGCAAGAAAGGATGGCTGATTCCGCAAACATGTTATAGATAAATGGCTCCTGTCAACAGCGGACTCTCTATGTGATGCTACACTTAGGACAACAGAGACTTTTTGTAAAAGGCAAAACGGGCTTCATTTCATCCTGTGTGGGTGCCCAGGAAAGCCAGCGGTCTGCACGGGATAAAGGCACAGGCAGGTGCCCGGCATGTCGGCTCAGGGCCTGGCTCGTAATTAATCACACGTCCATCTCAGTGACCCCACTCCATGCTTCCCTGTCTCCAATCCCCCTGAGGCTCTCTCAGACCCACAGGCTCACCAAGGGCCTGGAGCTCCTTCCCGGAGGCATCAGCCCGACATCCCCAATAAGGAAGCAGGAGTAAGATAGGGAACGCTGACATCCTCCCCGCCTCTTCTCCTGCAGCCTTCCAAGCTGGGCTGGGGTCACTGGGCTCCGTTAGGAGATTCACAGAGGCCACTGCAGGCCCCTCATTTTCTCGAGATGCTGCCTCAGCCGTTGTAAACAGACCAGACGCAGGACAGCTGAGATCAGATCCAGCGCGACAAGCCTTCAAAGCCGTGAGAGAATCCTCCTGCGCCCCAGCCCGCCCCGGCCTTCTCCAGCTGAGTCCAGAATGGGGGACCCAGGGTCAAGTGCAGAAGGACAGAGAAGCTTCAGCAAAGGAGTCGGACACGTGGAGACGGGGGTGACGAGGAAGGTAGGAATGGAGTCTCCACGGGGTGGGAAAGGGCAGCCGGGGCTGGCAAAGCACTCATGTATAATAAGGGTTCGGAGGTGGGACGGTTTCAAGGACACTTGTGAAAACAAGTCAGTCATGGTGACGCGCTACACTTCAATTCTACTGAGAAGGAGATCAGGAAGAAATACAGGTAAAGTGAGGGCTGCAGGAGGGAAAACAAGAGGGACTTACAATCAGCAAACTCTAAAACCAAGGTAGCTTAAAGAAAGAAACCTTTGGAAATTAGGGTGATGGATTCTCAGCCCAGGGAGGTCTGTGACTGGGGCGACTTGGAAGCTAATTGACAAGATCAACTCATTGGCTGGGCCTATTGGTCGCACCTCCAGAATGTCTGAGCCCCTAACAGGAAATCAGTGTGTCCACTGCCCCTGCCCTGGTCTAGCTCACCGTCATGTCTGCCAACAGCCTCCCGCCTCCCCCAGACCCCTCAGTCCATGCTGCTCCCTGAAGCCTGAAGGAGCTCTGGGGGAAGGGGGTGCTGTCATTCCCCTGCTTAACACTCTCTACTGCTGCCCCTCTGCACTGAGGATAAAAGACAAGCCTCTTCAGAGGACCTACCAAGAAGGCCCACTGTGCTCAGGCCCCCTGGCCCCCTCACCCACCCTGCTCCAGCCACGCTGGGGCTCCTCCCAGCCCCTTCCTGACTCTGACCTTTGCCGTCCCCCACACTCACCCCACCCACACTCTAATAATTAGCTCAAATGGCTTATTTCTCTGGCCACACAATTCCAATGTGCTGTGAGAACATTCTGGAAACCTGGCCTCTTTTAAATGCTACCAGGGACCAGAGACGCCCAGCACACACAGCATCTAGGCAGGGCACTGACAGCCACACCAGGTTCCTGGTCATTCACTCTACCACCCAGTGCAAGACTTGGGCCAAGATGCTCTGAGCTGCTACAGGGAGCTGGAGGGGCTCCCATCTGGGCAACTGGCTTATGCACGAAGCAGAGGCCCCTGCTCCAGAAAACCCTGTGTACCCCCAGAGCTTCATGGCCTCACATCTTCTCAAACACCCTTCAGCTCAGAAAGGCTCTCAATTAAAGCATGGAAAATCACCAAGTGGCATTAAAAGCTGCCTCCCTGGCATGTCCCCAGTTGAACTCCTTCTATTTTTCTCTTCCCTAGGAGATCAAAGCTATTGTGTCAACACTCGGCCCTGATCCGAGCAACCTTAAGCAGATAGCTTATGCAACCTGGTGGCTGTGCCTGGCGACAGCAAGGAGTGATCCAGGTGTTCCTCAGATTATGAGAACCCCCATCAGGTGGTTCCACGGTGCTAGTGACACACCTCTTTCTGAGAGAAAGGGAAGACTGGAGACGGCTGAAACTAGTCTCCCGGCCCCGGCCCCACCTGTTCCACTGCTGCAGGATCCGCGCCTTGCAGTGACACCGCCTGTCCCGGGGCAGCGAGCCCAGCTGACCGCTGGAGCCCAGGAGACGGGCCGCAGGGTGCGGCTCTGTTGTAAAAGTATCCACCCTGGGCAGACCCACAATGCGCGACTCCTCCCCTCACCTGTGAGAAACAGGAAATGTCATTCCCATTTCACAGACAAGAAAATGTGGAGGCTTACAGAGGGTGACTGGCCCAAGGGCCCACAGCTCAAAAGTGGCAGAATGGGGACCTGAGCCCCCTCCGACTCCAGAGCTCACACTTTCACCTCTACACCCTCTGTCAGCCGCCTGGAAAGGGCGCCTGGGGTGGATCACGGCAGCAGGTGGGGCACTGAACCCGGAGTCAGGAGGCCCGGGTTCTGGCCTTCCCAGCCTCCTCAGGAGCCACGTGGCTTTGGGCAAGTCACCAACTCCCTGGACTCTCCCCTCAAGTGAGGGGGGAACAGGAGCAGAGATGGCAGATCAACTCGCAGGCTCTAGTTGCCGAGGGGAGGGTTCTACGACTTCCTCTGGGTGCAACCAGAGAGAGCGCCACGACTGACCAGCAGTGTCCATCACGAGCCTGGGAAGAGCCACCCTGCTCGGCATCCACGGGCTGAGGGCCCAGGTCTTAGAGGCATCTTTGCTCAAGCCCATCCTGTTTCCTCATCAGAAGCAACGATCCGCATGGGCCTATCGTGGGTTTTGCCTTTACTTTTATTTAGCATTCATTTCACCCCTGTTGGAATTCCAGGGCTTTCCACGACTACCCGGCAGAGATCCTCACATCCGTCTGCGTTCTGTGCGGCAAAGGGCGATGCACCTCTGAATTCCTCTGCTAGCTGCCAACACAGTTCCCTAGGCCAGCAGGAAGGGTGCTCAGGGTGCAGGGCGGCAGGAACCGGAGCAAGTGAGGTGGCCGGCTGCTGGCAGAGGGCACAGAAGGTCATAAAGGCTTGGGTACGCCGGGCCTGAGCCCAGGGACCCAGCCCAGGGAAAGCAAAGCTGGCCTGCAGCGGCCAGGGCTGCCTGAGGAGTGCAGCCAGTGAGGGTCACCCCACGGTGGCTGGGGGGCCCACCCCTCATTAAAGCCAGTCCCCCACCCCCTACCCCTGGCACACAGAGCAGGAGGCTGACCAGAGGGAGCCTCACCCAGGGACGACCTTGCCAGCAGAGAGGCACGAGTTATTGACGAGCATCGGTGACAAGCCTTCTGATGACTTCCTGCATCGACCCCCCTCACCCACTGGAGCCCCCGCCGCCCTGGCCAGCCCCCTCTCCTGGACACATCCGCTGGACCACAGCTCTCTGTGTAGTTTCTACCTCACGCTTCTTTCCTACCCCAAACTGCACCCGGCCAGCTTTCGTGGGCCCCTCCAACATCTGCTAACACAACAGTTGCTGCCTGTTCTGAGGCCTGCTCTGGGAGGTTCAGGGACTCAGTGTGTGGGCAGCTGCAATCAATCAAACCTCTGTTTCAGCATCCCGACCCCTCCTCACAAATGTCTCCCTTCTGTCTGAAGCACTGTTGAGAAATACAATTTGTTGCTCTTTCAAACTGACCGGCTTGGAGTTAAAAATACAGCAAGGACTGTGACACCCAGGGGCATGGCATTCATGGTAATCTTTAATTGTTGCTTCTTCTGAAATCTTGGCCCCCACGCACATGATCCGTGTCTAAATGGCCACGCACAGCCCAGATCTCGCCCGGAGTCAACCAATGCTTGGTGGTTGAACCAGGTCTCGAAAAAGCAGTAACTAATAATGTCAGTGAAAGTCCCGCTCATAAACCACTCGCACCCTCAGGCTGGGCCCTGCCCTCGAGGACACATGCTGTCATTTTGCAAAAGGGAGGCGGCTGTGGTTTAACATAAAACACCAGGCCGGAGGAGCCTCGACAGACCATGCAAGGAAAGCTGCCAGGAGGTCAGCAGGGTCAGAACCGGCTGCATGGGGCAAGGCTGACCCCGGGCCGCCTTCAGGCATCTTGCTCTGCGGACCCAGTGCTCGCAGATGCAGCTACAGGGAGGGTGGGCCTTTCTGAGCCAGGTCCTTGCGTCATCCCTCCCCACAGGGCTCTCCTCCGTGCAGTCACCCTCCCTCACTCAGGACCCAGCTCCCTGCCCGTGAGCTAGGCACTCGGGTTTTAAGGAGACCAAAAAACAATTTCTAACCCCTTCCCGGGCACTGTGTGTCGGTGGCCTCACTGCTGCGAGAGACAAGAGCCGCTGTGGCCACCAGCTGGACACCGGTGCCCCAGAGACAAGGCTGGGGAGGTCAGGACATCTGGAGGGGCGTCTGGTGGACTCCTGGGGCCACTTCCACCCTGGTTCCACGGGTGACAGACATGAGACAAGAACGCTCACCCGGCCTCCTCTGGCAGGTGGCGATTCTGATTCTGTCACCATTTCACAATCCCCTGTTTCAAGCCCAAGTTCACCACAGGCTCAGCAGAGCCATAGGGCAGGCCTCCTTTCCATTTTCAAAAGAAAAGATGAGGCAAGAAGAGGAACCAACAAGAAGAAGTAAATGGCAAGGACAGAAAAGGGGGGCTAAATACAGAAGGAAACGATGGACAAATAAAGAAAAGGGGCGTCTTCAGAATGTCACCCTCGAGGCCCAGTTCTGCCTCTGGAGTCGCCCAGAATGAGCCCACGCCCTCCCTCCCAATTCCTGTAGTTGTCACAACAGCCAGTAACTGTCAGCTCTCGCTGGGCCAGTCTGTGCACTAGGTGAAGTGTGCACATGTGAGTGTGTGTGTAGATGAAGATACATACACATATCAACAGATATTACGGACACACACATTTATACATGCACATCCACATATAGATATACACGTACACATACATGCACACACACGGACACGTGAACGCATTTGTACAACATATGCACACGCATGCACACATTTCCCCTATTCCTCCCAACAGCCCTACGTTGATGATGGTGGTGGCAGTGGTAGTATTATCTGCTGCACAGAGATGTTAAGCAGTTTGCACAGGGCTGTCAGCCTCCTGCACCATCTCTGAGGCCTGCTGATTGATCAATATACCCCCAGATGCAGATCTAAAGGTGAAGACCATGTTCCAGAAGGGCCTATTTCCTCAGGAGGGGCCAGGATGGACACAGCCTGAGGTCACATGTACCTCTCCCACCCTCTGCTTCTAGCTTTTTTTTTTTTTTGTAAGTTTTAATGCTTTGCAATGAATATCAACTACTAACTTAATAAAAAAGTTTTCAAGTCAAAAGGTGGGGAATGGCTGCTTGAGGTGATAAAGACCCTTTTTGCAGGCCTGGCCTGTACCCTCCGGGGGCTGCTTGCTCAAGAAGGTGACACGGCACCCAGAGGAGAGGGTCCAGGGAGGGGTGAGAGGCAGCCTCAGAGCAGGGCCCACCCCAGTGCCTTGCCCCCTGTGTGCAGGAGGCAGGGCCCAGGACCTCAGAGGGGCTGGCCTCCTCTGCCAGTCTGACTCAGGGGTCTTTCCCTGGTCTCTTTTCTGCTGGAAGTTTGGGGAGACTCTGACTACCAGCCACTCTCGGGGTGCCGCTGGGGCTCACACCGACCCCGGGGGATCCCAGCCCCGGTCAGTGCCTCTGGAAGCCAGGGTTTATCAGAACTCCCGTCACCCCAAAGGGCTGACCGAGAAGGCACTCACTCTGCACCTTCAGCCCAAGTCTCTCATGCACCTGAGCCCAGAGCCCACGCACACAGGGGCACCTTGCTGACGATGCTCATGTGGAAAGCCCTCCTCCCAGGTAGGAGACTATATAAACCAAGATCAAAAGACCCACAAGACAGAGAGTCCACCACCCAGCTGGAGGACACACGGAGCAGTGCCAACTCTCGACACAAGCCAACCTTTCCAGACTTGCAGACCCACTCGTTTCCCAGCAGTGCAAATGCAGGTAAAGCCATGTGGAGGCTAAGGTCTGGGGACAGTTAGTCTCATACCAGCCACCATCTGGCCGCGAGCAGGTCCCTACAAACCAGTGACACCGGCTCACGGGGTGCCCAGGCACAGGGCCCTGTATGTTCCAGGCTACATTCAGGGCTCCTTTCAAATGCGTAGAGGTTGCCCTGGGCTTGGCTTTCAAGGCTCCTAGAGAAGCAAGGCCCATCTCCTGAGGCCATAATTCATCTGAGGGGGGGAGAGCCAAAGCAAGCAGAGCCCACGGGAAACGGCTGGCTGGGTCTGGAGGCTTGGCAGGGGGGCGGCTCAGGGTCCACCCATCCCCAGGGCGCTGCCCGCAGCCCTTCGGCCCACACGCTTCCCAGGGGCCCCTTCTCCGCTCTCCCTAGACTCTGCCCTCCCCAGGCCTCAGCCAGGGAAAGGCAGGCAGAACCAGGGCAGCCTCCTCAGGCTCTTGGAGGCCTGCCTGGAGCTGATGGAGCAATCCATACATCTGGGCACAGCCCCACCGAGCAATATATCTTTAAATGGTTTCTACCCAAGTGAGGACGGGAAATGTCTCCAGTGATGCCAGGGGTGTTATTCCAACTTGCGGCTAGTAAAATATAATAACACGTGTAAGTTGTTTTTATTACCTATCTAGCTTATTAGCTAATAAAATAAGCTCAGCATTAAAAATTTAACTGAAGCCCTTTCTCGTGCACCCAGAACTCAAGACTCTGGGTTTCCTTTCAGAAGTCAACAAATCTGTCACCTCTCCAGCCTTTTTACCTATTTAAATTTCTCCAAGAAGGAAAATTCCACTCGCCTGTCCAATGTCCATGAAATGTGTTCAATCGCCGTCTAGCTAGGCAAGCACTCAGGGGAAAGCAAGGGATACACCTGGGGCAGCCATGTGATAGAAGGAAGGGAAACTGGAGATGAGGGCAGAGGGTGGAGTCTGCCCAGTCCTCCCGCAGGCTCTTCCCTAGGCGAACCCCACCGGCCCAGGGGAGGCGGGAGCACCACCAGCTGGTCCTCCGACTGCCCCAGACCAGGGCCTGGGCTCTTAAGCAAAGTGGCCAGAAAGCCTGGACTCAGGGGCCAGGTGTGCTCAAGACTGGAGATACCTGCACCTCTTCTTCTGGGGGGACCTCAAGGCTGGGAGGAAAACCAAGAGGAAAGAGAAGGAAACTCCATAGACAGAAGCCATATTTTCATTCTAAAAGGAGGCCTGACTGAAAAAAAGCACTGGCCACTGAAGGAAGGTGGTGGAGCCCACCTGAAAAGCAGTGGACGTGACAAGCCTGTTTGCCCAGATGTGCGCACATGCTCGTGAGCAAGGCCAACCTCTCACCAAGCCGGCCTCCGTGCTCCTCCAGCCCAGCCGTGACTGATGCTCATGTAACAAGACTAGAAAGGACGATAATCAAACCGTGGCCCTGAGCACCTAAGGGCCTCCTGGACACAGGACCCAGAGCGCCACATTCTACCCACCATATCCACCTGTCCTTGGGTGGACAGCCACAAGGGCCAGCCCTGCTCCCTGGGCCTCACCATCACACGCTCTCATCCTTGGGATTCCCCAGTAAAGAAACAAACACAGGCAACGCTCAGGCGAGGAGACTGTCCTGATCGTGGCGCATTAACTCCAAGTTCCTCATTCAAATCAGTACCTGAGATCAGTGTTAGCAGGAGGCAGGGGTCCGAGACTGAGGATAAAGTGCATGTGACAGAGGCGTGTGGCCGGAGGCCTCACCTATAGTGACCAGCGAGGATGATTACACAGGTGCCACTGACGACAGTGATCACAACCTCTTGGTGGTCTCACATTTTCGGCAGTTTAACCAAAAGAATAAGTGCCTCCCACCATTTCTCGCTCTCTAAAACCACCACCCAGGGCCCTGACCTCAGGATCAGCGTAATCCAAGTGACACTGCATCCCGGCCTGTGCGAGCACTTCTTGGGGCAGCTGCAGGGATGGGTTCCTGGGAGAGAGGCTTCAGAGAACTGCCAGGAAGGGGGTAACCTGTGTGTGGTGATGCTGGTCTGCCCAAGGCCCTGTCTGTCCCCATCTGTCCGCTTTTACACCACTAGCGCTGGGTTCACAGGGAAAGAACAGGTCTGATTTTAAATGGAAAGAAAAAGACCCTTTACAAAGTGGGGCTTGATTTTCTCTTTCTCGGAATAGGGTTTTAAAAAGCAGGAAATTAACCCACTCCTGGGCGTGTCTGAAACTGACCCCCTGCACTTGCCTGGGATGGGCCAGGAGCAGCAGAGGCTCCAACAGGCACCGGCAGCGCCTCTCAGCACCTTCTGGGGCTCTCACCTGTGCCATCTTGGCAAGGTCCAGGGAAGGCCTCGGCTCCTGCACCTCTGCGGGGCGCCGCCGCTTCACACCGACCTTCTTGTGGTTGAGGACGCACGGCTGGGAGCGGCTGCGGGAGAGCCCGCTAGAGCGTCTCCCCAGCTCTGGCGTTGAGGCAGGCGTGCTGTTGGCTGAGGGTGGACAGTACTCCGCGAAGGAGAACTGCTCGTGCGAGCAGGAGAGGGACCGTTGCATGTCAAGCCGGCCCCCACCCACCAGGCTCGGGTCGGGGCCCCAGATGTCTCTCGCCTGCCCACAGATGGCCGAGCCGGGCACCCCTTGGCAGGGCTGACCACCGAATCGGTGGTGAAAGGCCGCCTGGTCACAGGGCGAGGAGAGCACGTTGGCCCGGGAAGGGAGGCTGAAGCTGGAGCTCCGCTGCATGGTGCTGAAGCCGTTGGAATAGCGCTGGACGCTGCCCCCGCTGTAACAGCGCCTCTTTTCCACAGGCGTCCAGACTTTGGACCCCAAGGGCCTCCATGATGTTCGGCAGCTGGACATCTCGTCAGAGAAGGACAGTGACCGGCACTGGCGCTTGCTGGGGGGCGCGGAGGGGTTTCCGTTGTGGTCACTGAGGCTGAGGTCTTTGATCAGGTTGGTGACCGCGCAGGCGGTGGCGGCCTCCCGGTGCCACAGAGCGCTGTCCTGACACTTCTCAGGCAGGCACTCCCAGATGCTGGCGCTCGGCTGGTCAATCTGAAGAGGGCACTTCCTGTCCAGGTCTCGCCATCTGTCATTTTCTGGTTCATAAATGACAAAGAGAAACAGGATTTGAGAAGGCCTTCATGCCAGTCCTCTATCTCCTCACCAAGAACCCGTCTTAAGCAGGAATTTAGAGCTGGAAAGGCCCTTAAAAGCCATCCAGGCCGACCTCGCTTTACAGATGAGAAACTGAGGCCCAGAGCGGGGACGTGAGTTCCCAGGTGCTGTGTTAGACGCAGAGCAAGGCCTAGGATCCAAGCACTGCCCAGGATGCCTGGCACGGCTTTCTCTCCAACGCACCGTCCTGCCTCCCAGGAAAGTTCACGTCACTATTTTTCACCCAAAATGCTTCTCATTTTCTAGAAGGGAAACTGACTTGTCCCACCCCCCCCCACCCAGCCGGCAGCAGAGTCGGGTGACATGTCGGTGACCTCCCGTGTCAGGGCTCTGGGGCTGGGACTCGGTGCCCTGGCGGAAGGCCATGACCAAAGACGACTCTGCCGCACTTTAGGGGCTGGAGGCGCTGCCAGGTTAGTTCATCTGAAGCCCATCTTGAAAACACTTGCTGACAACAGAAACTGAGTATTTCCTTGATTTAAGTCCCCTCCACCAAAATGCTCCACAACATCAGCAGCCAACAAGAGCTGCCAATCACTGAGGACTTTCCTTGCATTCACTTGCTTTCTTGCCAAAATAGAGGAAAAAAGCAGCTAAAATCTACAGGGACAAGCCTTGGGCTGCAAAGACTTAAGGTAACAATTTAAACTTACGTTATCTGGGTCTTGACCTGAGCACAGGAATAAATAAGCCCACCCTGCTGTGAAAAGCTGACTCGGCACTTGGAACCTCTGTTTTAGAGACGTATTCAATAACTGTTTATTGTTTTTCTCCTACGCTGAGCATTTTGGGCGAGCAAAGATAAATTTGACATGGTTCTTGTATTCAAGTTCATGATACGAAAGCGAACTTAAGAAACACGCCATGCTCCCAGAGATCAACGTATTAGCATGTTTTGATTTTTTTCTATTCTATACATATTTATAAACGGTGCAAATGTGAATACAGAGAGAAGTATGACTTGAGTCAGTCTCGGTAGCAGGAGAGCAGTGAAACCTGAAATGACATTCAGAAGGTATGTCACGCATACTGATTCTCAGCACCGCAATTACCGTGCGTCCACCAGGGGCGCCCTGGGTGGCTGCCATCACTGCCAGAGGGGGCGAGTGAGGCTCAGAGAGGTTGAGTAAGCGGCCCAGAGCCACACAGCTAACAAATGATGAGGGACTGGCCCAACCCGAAGTCCAAGCTGTTTTCACTTCACTGCAGCACCGAGGGAGCCACAGGGGAGCCTGACACTGGCCCTGCCCTCAGGGCAGGGACCAGTCGTGCAAGACAAGCCATGTCTCAGGAAACTGTGACGTCACCCACACGAGTGCTCCAAGCAGCTGGGACTGCAGAACCAGCTCCCCTACCGGTGGCCACTTTTCCAAGGGCACTGAGAGACACACCCAACGGACCGACCCCAGGCTGAGTGTCACAAGCAGCAGCTACATGACAGGTTCAAAGGGAGTGACCGATGAGGCCCAAAAGGAGATTCACAAGCCCAAGGAAATGCCAAATCAGGGCTGCATGTGACCACCTTCCTCCAGGGCGCCCTGTGCTGTCTGCAGTCATGAGACGCGCAGAGCCTGAGGGGGCCGGGACCCTGGGCCGGGGACATGGGAAGAGTGGTCCAGAGGCTGTTCCCACGGGAGGGCCTTAGAAGCTGGAGATGCAGGAGAGAGATTTGCCTCAAGCCCAGCAGGCCAGCTGGGAACAAAGCAGGTCTGTCACTAAACGTCCAATTCATCTCATCCCTGAAATCTTCCCAGGCCCTGGCGCACGGCAAGTCTCCAGACGTGCTCCTTCAACTGAATTTGACAAATCATTACCAGAAGTTACCTTCTTGCAAATAGCATTTATGTTGTTCAAAACAGGCCTTCACTATCCACTACTCCTCGAATATTCGCCATTCTTTTTTAAAAGAGTATCTTGCCAGCAGTTGAAAGTTCAGCAAACTAACACAATACTAAATTAAAACACTGAAGTAATACTAAAGTAAAAATTTTAAAAATATAAACCCACATCGAATGAGTTGCGACCAACTCTGTTATCTGATTTAGAAGAAAAGTTATCCTCAGAAAAAGTGGAGATTTATGTTTAATGATGTTCTTCAAAATGATATGAGCGATAGCAAAATGGTAAACACAACTAAAATGTCCCACAGTAGGGGGCTGGTTAGATGAAGTATCAAGGAATAACATGGAGCATGAAAAAAGCAGCTTCAAAGAATATTAATGATGTGAGGAAATGTTAATGATGTAATACTAAGCGTAAAGAAACAGGATATAAAACTGTATAGACAGCATGATTCTTATTTAGTAAAACACATATGCTGTGTGGGAAGACAGAAAGGAAATAAACCTAAATGTTCATGGCCGATCGGCCCAGAGCTGGTTGATTTTTCTTTTTGGTTCCCGAGAGTTTCTGTGTTTTCTATGAGGACAATTATGTGGAGAACCTGACCACCAAGCCCACGGGTGCTGTGCCAGGCTCAGGGCCAGGCTCACAACCATCCTTCTCTGGGGTTGTTCTTTTGGTCTTTCAGGAAGTTCCCATCAAACAACGCTGGCCACCAACTTCTCCTTCTGGACCAGGCACTGAGGCGCCAGATGGGCCACAAATGTGGCCGACTGAGGAAGGAACCAGGGGACCCAACCAAGGGCAGTGAGGGCCCCAACTCCCAACTGGAGTCCACTAGAGAAGGTCTCTCTCCCAGGCCCTGGGAAACCCGGGGAATTAAGAGATTGATCCCACCCTCAGAAGGTACCACTTTCTGTTCCATTTTTACTTCACTGCCCTGGAAGCTTCCCCATCTCCAGGGGAGAACAAAGGGAGAACAAAGGGGCAACTGGGAGCCAGTTTACAAGCACGGAAGTTCTGTCTCCCTCATTCAGCAGTGCCATCGCTCTCTAGTGGCCATCTTGTGATCTCGGTGCTTCTTGACTGGACCCCTTGGGCCTCCCTACTCCAGTCCCAACTCCTTTCTGCAGCCAGAGAACTTTCTGAGGTCGTGGTCCATCCCCTCCCGCAGCTTCTCATTGCCCCCTCAAAAAAATGCAGACATTTCATCCTGGCATCCAGATCCCCGCCTACTTATGGTCCCCCCACAGGCCCTACACTCCAGGTACACCCAACCTGCCGTGACATCAAGAGTCAGCCCAGAATCAGACAGAGCCACGATCATCCCTGAAAATGCCTGAGGCCATAAAGCCACTCCTCCTGGTTCTGTGTACACAGTCCTGAAGAGTGACTCTTCTGCACCAGCAATTCTTTGCGAAACTGAAGTTTAATAAATCGATTGGAGGAAGGAGCACAGGTGATGCCTACGTGCAGAGGGCTGTGTATTCAATGTGCTTTTAGGTTAACTATCAAATCCCAGTGGGACCGAGGTCGGAGGGCTAATTCTATCGTGTTCCTACTTGCCTACAGGAACTACTCCACTCTGTTTTAAAGAGTAAGCCTCTATGACCTTAGTATATAAGATGTCTCTGTCGTAGGGAGGACTAAAACAGTCAGTTCTCAACTCAGTCCACGGGTTAAACATGAGCACGGCAGTGGGTCTGCAGCTTCCCCTCAAACGTCAGTGCTTCTCGCCTTCACCCCTTTGCAGAGGCCTGGAATATAATCCTCCTGCTTTATCCTTCTACCAGTCTCTTACTCACCATTTGAGACCCAACTCAAACATCACCTCCTCTGCAGACATGTCTTCACACACAGGCCCTTGGGCACCCCCAGCCTTTGCCTAGACTTCCAATCATATGGTTCGTGTTAACTGAATCCTAATTATCTGTTTACTTGTCTCCTTCTTCTACTGAGCTACAAGTTCTAGTACACAGTCCCGACATGACTCTCCAGCACCCAGTACCGAGCCTGGCACACAGCCGACCTCAGGCGGGGGTGGGGGGAGGAAGGAGGTGATGACGAGTGCGGAGAACAACAGAGCAGACGGTGGGGGTTCACTCGGTCTTGCCTGTCTCTTGCCCCTGGCACAGGTAATCACTCCTTGGCCAGGCAGGTCCAACCTGGGCTGTGTCTTCAACTCCCCGCCCCACCGGAGCCATGGATGGCTGTGTGTGAACTAGCCAGGGCACTGGCCGGCACAGCAACGTCTAAGACCCTTTGAAAACACAACACACTGCCCGACACGGAGCACTGCTGTTGTGCGTCAACACCAGCCAGGTGGCCACTTGGTCTGCCTGTGGGGCAGAGAATATTTTAATTGTTTCTATCTTCATCGCTTCAAGAAGTACAATATATGAAAAGTAAAAACAATCGAGGCTATGTTTAGCCCTTGTGTTTTCCCCCTTCACTCAGGGAACAGAAGGCGATTTGTTGGGTCAGGTCACCAGACAAAAGAAACAGGAATAGAAGCTCATTTTTAGTGGCAAACCGCCCTGAGCATTCGGCCCGTCGTCACGCTGCACAAAAGGCCCCGGTAAGGCTCCGAGGAGAGGATACCGGACGCCCCCGCCCCTCCATTCAACATCACTTCTGTACAAACAACTATAACTCCTTCAGAAGTGACAATGGCCGTGGACCCAGGGAGTCCACTGAGCAGGGCTTGCTGGTGTGGGAAGGGTGCGGACCTGGGTTTGAGCCTCAGCTCTGAAAGTTACTGACTCTCTCAGAGCCTCAGTTTCTTCATCTATCAGCTTGCAGAGCTACTCTGAGGACCCAGTGGCTGCCTGGCACAGGGCCTGAGGGGACACACAACGAGCTCTCAGCGACGGTAGCCATGGTGTGACAACACTGGAGAAGGCCTGGGTAGGTGCGCCTCGGCCCTTCTACAAGCAGGTACCAATCTGGCTGTGTGTTCTGCACGAGGGCTTCTAAAAGTGCAGTTTGGGGACTACCTGCAGGAGTAGCCTCTGGGGAGCTAAATGCAGAGTCCCAGGCCCAGTCCCTGACTTAATGAACAGAATCTCTAGGGGGAAGAACCTGCATTTTAATAAACTCCCCAGGTTATCTTAACACAAAGTTGCTGAGAACCACTGCTCTGGACTGCAGGCCACACAGGGGCCTGGGCCCTCAGACACCTCTGTGGCAGCCCCATCAGACCGTCCAGCCACACCAGGAAGCTTCTGCAGCGCTGACGATCCCAGTCTCTACAAATCTGGATTCAGAACACCACTGAAAGGTAGTGTTCGTTTTGTCTGGGGCCAGTAACACAAAGCAGAATTATGGAGAAGGACAACTGCCCTTCAGGTACCTCAAGGTCCATTTTCACAGGAGGCGGTGGGTTGCACAGTATGTTCTGGTTGGAGAGCGAGTGGGAAAGGCCTGAGAAGAGCCAAGAGTCTACATGAAGGGGATAGTGTGAGACACGCTGTGGCCTACAGCTTCTCGGGGAGGTTCCCAGCACCAAGACTCTGGCAGACGTGGTATGGCCCAGGGACACTGGGATCAGCCCCTGAAGTTCTAGGCAGTCCCCCTTACTTTAACCTTCAGGAGCAACCAGAGTTTCTCCACTTCCCTGCTGAGCCTAGTTCACAAGTTTGAGATTATACACAGGAGAGAGAGAGAGTGATTGAGTGTGTGTGTGTGTGTGTGTGTGTGTGTGTGTGTGTGTGTGTACTATAAACACACACGGGGCTTTCACTACAAAGGAGAGAGAAAACCTGGCAAAAATATACAAAAATCACATGCACACCATCTAGTCTCTCACAGATGGACTGACAAGATGACCTCCAAGGGGTCTCTCAAAGCTGAGGCTCCATGTCTGAGCTTGAAGTTTCTGGAAAGACTTCTACTGGCCTGGGGCACACAGGAGAAGCCGACGACACCCACACAGGCGGGGACAGGAACTCAGATCCCCCGACTGCACTCACAGGCTTTGGTCCTGCGACTCCTTGGTTAAAGGGGAACAGAAGGCTGCTGGGTGCACAGATCTAGAGCTCAAAGAAAGAAAACGCCCAGAAGAGCACAAATAGCATTTGACCTCAAATGTTCTTATTTCCATTTTTGCCCTCAAACTTGAAGGGAAATTCCCAGGGGCCCAGATTCTGAGTGGACTACAAGCTTTCTTACGCTCAAAAGA
This sequence comes from Camelus bactrianus, assembly GCF_048773025.1. Lineage (NCBI taxonomy): Eukaryota > Metazoa > Chordata > Mammalia > Artiodactyla > Camelidae > Camelus > Camelus bactrianus. The sequence continues at coordinate 22,876,403 of NC_133549.1, read as the reverse complement.
TGGAGGAGATTTACAGCCTCGGATCTCTCTATGCTGTGTTTCGAGGCTGCCTTATGGTGACATAACCACAGCAGAATGTGGTTTCTAGAAAAGGTTAAGCACCTAAAGCACAGACCCGAGATGCAAGGCTCCTGCAGCCGCCCAGGCCAGGGCAGCAGGCCTCCAGCCAGATCGAGGCTGGCTGACTCACTCCTAGATTTCACACCTGTCTCCTTGTGCTGACATCAGTCTGCCTCCCCTGCCCTGTGGGTTGGGTTCTGCTAGCTCGGCCTCAGGGCTGCAAGGACTCCATGCTCGATTTCGGGGTAGAAGCTCACCAGCCCTTTCAATGGGAAACTCAAGAGCGCTGAGGTGGCTGTTTGAAGGCAGCTTTATTACACTGGTCTTACGAAAAGAACACAGGTGGGAAAACGTACAGGGCAATGACGTGAGCTGCCCCACAATGGCATCATCTACTTTGAAATGAACTGTACAGCCCCTGGCCCACAGGGGTGTCTCTTTTCCTGGATCACCAGGGTGGGGACTCAGTTCACAGCTGTGTCAGGAAGACAAGGTTCCCGGGCCTTGCCTGCTGAAGGTTCAGCCTCTGGTTGTGCCCTCTCACCTGCAATAAATCATAAAATGTCAGCTGCATCTTGGGTTCAGGGACAGCAGCACAGGACACCAAGCACCTGAGCCAAGGCATGAGGACAAGGGTCTAGGATGGCTGAAGAGAACACTCCACTGGCCCCACTGAGGGAGGGCTGGCTCGAGGGGCTATGGGAGAAGCCCGAGAGCCTGGTGAGTTCAGAGTACTTGCCAGGGTCCTGCTGTCACCACCTGGGTGGGGGTGGCCCATGTCAGCTACCAATGCTTCTGCGAAGTCTTTGCTCTTATAAAAAGATGCCCACAGTGGGATCCCCAAACAGACAGCACAGAGGTATAAAAAAAAAAAAAAACCCTCCAGACTGAGCATTGGCAGTGTAGACCTCAGTCTCCCAATCTGAGGAAGCATAGACTGGGGCCCTTTCAGCTCTGAACAGACTCCCTGCTCTACCCCTGACCTCCAGGGGCATTCAGAAATATACAGGAAAAAGCTAGTATTCACAATGGCAACAAAAACTCTGAGGAGACAGAAAGGTCAGTTTTATCCATCTCCTTCGGATTCCAACCCGGGCCGCGGGCACGCACGGAGCATGGGAAATGTGCAGCTGCCTGCCATACACCTCTAAACCAACATGCACAGCAAAGCTGGGCACCATTATACACATCAGAAAATTGGCAGCTGGGAGAGCTATTCAGGAAACTGTCAATAAATTCGCATTAACCGTTAATTAACTTACACCCCACTGGGATCCTTGCTGAAGCTGGGAAAGAGCATGAGCAGATATCCCAAGCACAGTTCTCAGCTCACGGGGCGTCACAGCACTCCCCGAGTGACTGGTGGGGAAGCCGAGCTTCAAAACAGCGCCATGTCTCACCTATGGACACACAGTGGGCAAAGGCAGTCTGCAGTCCCAAGGCCGTGCCCTTGCAGTTGGGCCAGGCTGCCTCCTGACGACCATTTCTCCACGTGGAAGGCAAGCTGGCGATGCAGCATAGCGGGGGTGCCCAAGGCCAGTCTGGTAGCCGCCATTCCCTATCCTCTGGCACCACTAGGACCCCCTCCCCAGCCCATGGCAGGCGAGCCTGGGTGAGAAGGCTTCCTTTCACTTGTCACCGTAAACAGCCATCATGTGCCAACGACACTTTGCACCTACCTCCATTCTGCACTTTATTTCAGAAACACTGTCTAAAACCAATCAATGGTGCAAGAAAAAATGGGAAGCACTCTGTATGAACAAATCTTGCCCTATTTTAGAGATGGAAAAGTCACACCTATGACCACAATAAATCTAAATAAATAAGTAATTAAAAGCAAGTTAAAAAAATCACACCTATGCACATTTGTATATGGGTATACGTTAAAAAATGAAAGCAAGTCTCACTCTAGCCCATTTTGGTTAATAATCAGTTTCTCACAGGAGGCCCTGGCCCAATGATGATGTGCAGGACGGCCATCTCCGAGAGACGGGAGAAAGCGGCCGAGGCCAGAAATTCGGCCTGAGCAGCCTGGCTGCTATCACTGCCGTTCTTTTTGTTTCAGTCACGTGTTTGCTTGTTCTCGGAAACCTAAAATGATCAGCCTCCGAACGCAGGCTTTTCCGTACGTGGTGTGATCACATCCCACTTCCAGCGACAAACGGCGGTGGAGTGAAAAGACTGAAATCTTTTCGTCCTGCCCGGCTCAACCCCGCCAACTGGTTTACCCTGTAGAAATTAATACAGAGGATGCCCCCCAAGAAAAGCCCTTTAATGTGCAGAGCCGACTTTAACAGCCAAGTAATTAAACACAGAAAGTAAAGGCTTATAATTAAAATGCTGACAAACCTGAACCAGAGAGTCACAAGGAGGGCTGCTATAATATTTTTACAATTCCTTTTTATACATAATGTATGATCCTTCTGCTCAAGTTTCCTCTATGTTCTTTGCCTGCGAAATAATTTACATTAATAAATAATTTATTACCATAACTCCTAAAGTAATTATGGGTTTCCACCCAATTTTTTTTTTTGAGCATATGATTTGTTTTGTTCTCTGTCCACTGACTTGTATTTACACGACTCTTCCTAGTGGCCTTTTGGAAACAACCAGTGTTGCATGCACTTTCTCACATGTTGTCTGATTTCCAGGCCTTCTCTTAGCCTGAGTGGTGAGGAAAATGGAGTGTGTAGTGTCCAGTGTCCCTGCAACACAGAACCCAGTTAAGGGGTGAGATTAGCCCGTAAGAGTGGTGAATGGAGGCCACTCTCACCTCACCTGCCCTGTTTCACCAAAAATCATTCCCCTAGTACACGTGAGACCCGGGGTTAGCGTGAAGAAGCATGTCCCACAGCAAGTGGTGGAGGACCTGGAGGGAGCCATGCTCTGGGGATTCCCGTGTAGCCCCTGCCTCCCCCAGCACAGAAGGGTTCTCAGGCACAGCTGGGATCGTCTGCACCCACTAAAAATCACTGCCAGGAATGGGAACTGGTTCTCCTGTTGGACCAGCTGACCAATGGGCGTGCCACACCCATGAAGCTGACACCTGACCCAGGTTTCCTGTGTAAAGGACACAATTATCGGTCATGTGCAAGGCTCTTCCCCAGAGAAGCTGCTTGCAGAGGAAATTCTGGTTCAGCACAGAAGGTGTGCTGAGGATGGTCTGGGAGGTGAGAAAGGAAGCCAAGAGGCACAGCATCGTCTCTGCTCTAGAAGGAGTGCTGTGGTGCCCAGGCTGGGCGGGCAGCCTAGCCGGAGCAGTCAGCCCTGGTGCAGAGCAGGCAGGCCAGCAGCCCGGCTCGGCTCTGGCCTGCTTCTCCCATCCGCAATTCCCGCTGCCTTTGTTCTGCCCCCTACTTTGGAAAAGAACAAAACCACTTTTTGTATCAAGTTCCTAAACTGGGTGGGGTGGTGTGGGGCCGAAAGTGGGGAGGGGCCTGGAATCCGGCTCACAACAACTGAGAATGAAGTACTTAAAGACAGAACATTGCTGTGAGCCTTGTAAAGCATTTTATCTCAGTGGGTGCAGAAGAGGCTGAGCTACTTGCAAGGGTGGCCTTTGAAGAGGAAGCAAACAGGCCGCTGCACTCCCCACCCTAACCCACTTGCCCAGATTTTCTTAAGAATATTTACAATGGGTGAGTGGGTGCAGTTTTGAAAGACATTATCACCCAATGGCAATATGTAAGATCCTAATCAAATAAATTATAAAACAACAACAACAACAACAACAAAAGAATATTTACGAAACTTCAACTCAAGCCCAGTGTCCATTGAGGACCCTTGCATGGGAGCTGAGGAGGGAAATGCACCGAGTCAGGGCCAAGCTCTCTCGAGCTCTCACGGGAGAATTCCACAGATCAGGGCCAGAAAAGAGTCCTTTATCTTCAGGAGACAGGTAGGGGGTTTTGGTGACTATAATACTTTGACATTTTATCTTCACTGAGCATCGTGCAGCCTTGGAATGGCCCAAAAAGGCCTCTTGAAAAGTCTGCCTGGACCCACTGGGTGTCCTCTTCCCTGGTACTGACAAGTAGGCACGACTAAGACGAGGTGCCGCTGCTGAGATGCCCTCCCAGGATGACGCAGGGAGAGGTTGCACCTCGATTCACGGGCTCACTGGGACGGAGCAGCCCCCGGAGCTTCCACCAGCACATAGGCTGGGGAGGCCTCAGGCCACTGACAGTCCCGCCTCAGCAAGTGCAGGAAAGGAATGGAGGGGAGAGGGACTGAGCTGGCACCTCCTGTGTGCCGCTGTCTCTTTAAATCCCACAAACACCTGCACTGTGCCAGATGAGGAAACTGAGGTTCAGGAGGACGGGCTGACGTGCCGCAGCTCTGAGGGCCCCGCTGCAGGCGTGGAGCATGGAAGTTGGCCTCATCCACCGCTCCCTGGTCTTTCTCCTCCACTAGACAGAAACCCCCTTGAGGGCAGGGGCTGATTCACTCCGTCCCTGCCCCAAGTGCCTGACACATAGTAGGTACTCAGTAAATACCTACTGGAACACGCCACTGAACGAACCGTGATGAGCTTTTCTAAAAGCCTTGGTAGGGCATGCTGTCAGATGGGGCAGGGTCTCCCGAATCAAGCAGGGGTCGAGAACAGAAAGACAAGCACGTAGGAGAGAGAGAAGCCGAGAAGGCGGGGGTAAGTGCACAGGGCGCCCCAGCAGTGCAGCTGCCCCGCCAAGCCTCCTTCTGGCAGTGCCTCAGCGCCAGCCCGCAAAGCAGGAGGGAGACAGGACCCTGGAGAAGGGAAGAGCCTGCGGGCAAGGGAGGCTCCAGAGCCCTGCCTGAAGAGCCCCCTGCCAACAAGAGCCTGGAGGAGAACAGCACAGGTCATCCTGGAAACCTTGAGCCAGGGAGAGGCCCCCCTAGCAGAAAGCAGGCCCCTGGGCTATGTGGGTTCAGATCCACTCTGCTGGGAATCTCGGAAGAGACCTCTCCCCGCGTACCTCCATCCAGGGCCTCTGCCTTAGTCCTGGGCCTGAAGATCTGCCCCCCAAAAGTGACCCTCTCACCTACACCCCCGCCCCAAGGAAACCAAGGTGGTCCCTTTGGGCACGGAGGCCTCTTGCAGGGGCAGGATTCTCAATTTAGGCCTCAGCCCTCTCCTCCACCTATTATTTATGGAGCTCAAGCTGTGCCAACCTCCATAGGAACGTCTCACAGAGTCCGCATGGCAAGCCTACGAGGCAGGTACTATCGAAGAGCCATTTTACAGATGAGGAAACTGAGGATTAGAAAAGGTATGTAGTTCAGAATGGCTGTGTGAGCGTCAGCACCGCCTATCACAAACCCACAGGAGCTCCAACTTATTATGATGCGCTTAGTGCAAAGGCCAAGAAAGCCCAATGCACGGACAGCCTTGAAATAAAGACCAGCAGCCCCACCGTCTGGGTCACTGGTCTGGCCCGATTCAGAGCTAAAGGCTGTCCCAGAGCCTCTCTCTCCTTCCTGCTCATGACAAAGGAAGGCAGCCCAGCCAGAGCTCAACTGTGCGTCTGGCCCAGGAAGCAGACGAAGAGGCTGGCTTCTGGGCCACGTAGGTGGGTCGCTGAGGGTTTGTCAAAAGCCGTTAACCACCAGTGAGGTGTTCAGTCAAGCCTGGTGTGGGGACAGGCCTCAGAAGTGTGTCTCACGGGTGAACCAAGGCCAGTGATCGCCCTGTTCCCATTTCCTTTGGGAGGTGGCACCAAGAGGGCCGCCCGGGCTCTCCCATGGAGCTGTGGTTTATGAGTGACAAGAAAACAACCGTCCTTCTAACCTGCCCTAGGCCCGACTCTGCCCACCAAGGGGCCTTGGGGGTGTTCACCTCTTGGGGCCTCAGTTTCCCCACATGTGAGTGGAGCCCCTGCCCGCCCCCAAAGCAGCTGCAGAGTCAAGGAGATCCTTCAGGATGGGGCCCCTGCACAGCACCATGCCCCCTGCGACACCCCCGGCTCCACCCCCATCACCACATCCCCTGGAACTGGGTCTAAAGAAGAAAAAGAAAACGCCTTGCCCAGAGGGAAAGGGCCAAGCCAGCTGGCTACCGAGACTACACGGTCCTGCAGAGACAAATGTGAAATCTGAAAGCCCGCAGAGGTGACCCATCATGGAAGCCTGGCTTCTGCCTCAGTGAAGACATTCCAGAAACTCATCTGGTGAGGCGTCCCGGTAGGAGGCAGGAGTCGGGGAGAGACAGCACAAGGAGAAACTGCCCCACCCTCCAGCGCTCGGAGAAATCAATGCAATCAATACAGTCATCTTTTCAGCCCCTTATAAAAAATGGTAATTCACACTTGCGTGGGAGCAGGGGACCAAGACAATCTTTCTGGAAAGCACGTCAGAAACGTGAAGCAAGAGCCTTAAAAACGTTCCTGCCCTCCGGCCTCTCCATGCCACTCCTGGGAACTATCCTGAGGGATAATCCGAAAGGCAGAGCAAGATTCAGACACTTAGTCACTGTTAATCACAAGGGCAAACAAAACAGCCCTTCTACCCAACAACCAAGAAACAGTTACATCGTTATCTACATCCTCGATCAGCCACACAGTGTAGCCACACACACTCATTAAAATGCATGGAATAGGCAATTTTAAGGCTGTGGGGAAATGATGGTAATTATTACTAAGTGAAAAAAAAATTTTAATATAAAATTTTGTATAATCATATGTTCATCATGAACTTGGCTATGTAAAAAATACAAAGAACATAAAACACACCAAGACATTAACAGTGGTTACAACTGGGTACTGGGGCTGGGAGAGATTTCAATTTTATACTTTCCACTATGGTGCATTTTCTGAATTAAAAAAAGTGAACATGATTACTTTAATAATGAGACAGAAACTCTCAACGTCATTATTGGAAATTACATTTGTAAACTGCACGCCAGTGCCCAGCCGCTCACTCATACCCAGCAGCCCCCTGCGCCAGCCCAGCACCACTGGGACCGAAGCAGTTGAACACACAGAAGCGTCCCCACGGCTGCTCTGTGCCTGTGTCCAGAGACGCTTTCAGCGTCTCCCCTGGAGGACTCAGGCCCTGCTGGAAGGACTAGGAAAGGACTGCTCACAGCCACCTCGGTTACTCACCCATAATTCCACAAGAGAAAAGTGTCGCTCCTTGACTCATCTTCTTTGGCGTGTGCTGAAAACAACCAGAAAAGCTATCACTCTTCAAGTCATAAGAAGCACGTCTGCACATGACCCTGCACTGATCCCTTGCTAAAGTCACAATTAAAGGGGTAACGTCAGATTAGGGAAAGGAGAAAACAGTATTCAAAGAGACATCTGCCCATAATTGGGTCTGGACTCTCTGTCCGGAGTCTCCGGTGAGTTATGGAGTCCATCAAGTTAATGGACTTTAAAAACAGACAAGAAAGCCCCATGACTTCTGCCACCAGGGGATTTTTCCATGTGAGTGATGCGGAGGAGGGCGCAGGAGGAGATGTGGTGTAAACAGTTCACCTCCCCCCCCCCCCCCCCCCGCCTGGGCCAGGAGGAGAGGGGAGACTCCCTGACCATGGAGACAGGAAGAGCCTCAAGTGAAGGGCAGTGGCCTACCTGCCACCCCGAGAGCCCTCCCTTCAAGACACAGAGAGAACAGCTCTCCCTTCTTGGTGCAGATAAAGCTCAAGAAGGTGGCCCTCGCTCTGCAGGCTGCTGTGCAGCTATGAGGCCCCCCAGGCACCCTCTCAAACTGAAACAGAAACTCAAAGGTTATGTTTGGTCTCAACACACAGCTATGGCTGTTGAACTCCTTGGCACCGTATCTCCCCAGTGGTTTCCCTTTCCACTGTAAACACTGCACATCTCCCTCTGACCCCACACCTAACCTCAGCTGAACACTGTGGCCACTGGGTGAAAAGCCAGGGAGGCCAGAAGAAGCCCAAGTCCAGGCACTTGCTCCACGGCGACATAGGAACCTGAGCGTGGAACATTCCGAGGGTTCCCTGCGTGAGCTGAAGCCAGGTCAACAGGAGTGTCCTGAGCTCTGGTGAGGAGGAGACTGTCCATCGGAGCCCCAGGGAGAAGGGTCTCACTCACTCATTCACTCATCCATCCAACACGTAGGTACCGGTGAGCAGTCACGTGCAGGCGGGGATAGAGCTGAGCACAGGATGGTGACAGAAGCTCTTAGCTCCAGGGGGGTCAGCCGGTCACACAGGGCTCTAACTTCTGAGAGGAGCCCCAAGTGGCAGGGACATACGAGGCTTCTAGTCCAAGACCTGGGCAGGAAGCCGAGCCCTGGCTCTTTCAGGCCTGGAAGGAGAAGGGTGGGGCGGACTAGGAGCACCTGGCCCACCCAGATAGGAGGGTAGCAAGCCGCTGGCGCTGGCTCCCCCACCCTGGGGCAGCTGGGGATCTTTGCCCTCGGTCAGCTATGTGTTCACTCAATCAGGTTATTAAGGGTCCTTACTAAGCAGCCTGGAGCACAGAGGGGAAAGACCCCAACCTTGGCCCTAAGGAAGCTCACATTTCATAGAGGCCACAGTCCCCAGACCAACCACTGCACTACAGAGAGTGGGACCAGAGGGGTGATGAGCCGGGCGGTGGGTGCCGGAGGTCAGGGCTGGCTTCCTGGGGGAAACAGAGCTGGTTTTGAAGGAACTTACAGCAGAGGGCGAAGTGGGGAAGGGCAGTCCTCCTCCAGTTGCCACCCTCCTTGGGTTTAAAACAATCCTTATGTTTCCAGGACAGGTCTCCCGCCTGGATTCCATCCAATCTACAGCCAACCCGGGAAATATCAGGAAAGAGTTAAAGACAGCTGCCTCTGTCACCCTCCCAGCTCACACCACAGTCACTGAATGGAAAGCGGGTGACAATCAGAGCTCTGACACCCTGCAGTGCCACCTGTGGAAGCCAGGCAGGCCCCGCTGCCTGGGGAAGGTTCAGAGAGAGAGAAGTTGGGCCTGGCCGGCTGAGGGTGATGGCCCCAGCACTGCAGGAGCACAGGGCACAGAGCAAACACCCACTGGGAGCCAAAGCCCTCACCGCCCACCCCGGAGGAGAGGAAAGCTACCCAGGCTGGGAGCCCACAGAAACCAAGCCAGGACCGGGCCAGGGAAAGCAGGAGAGCTGGAGCAGGCAGGAGCCCCGCGCCGGCTGCACAGACACGCAGGGCCACCGAGGAAGGAGTGGGCCTCCAAACTGGCCAGCCGACCGCTGACTGTCGGGGGAGCGCTGCTCACTGGCCTTCGCTTCCACAGAGCCAGCGGGTCCCAGATGTGCACCTCGGGGCCTCCCCAGGAATGCAGACCTGTGAGTGGGCATCAGGGATGCTGGGGTCTGTGCCCACGGAGGCGAGCCTCAGTCACTCATGTATTCACTCGTTCATTCACCCAGCAAGAACTTAACTGCATCTGCGGAGACCCACTCGCCGGGTTGGACAACACACGCTCGGAACGTGAGTGCTTCTCACTCCCCTCACTGCCCGGCTCAAGCTCCGCCACCCTCCACTGAGGGACCAAATGAGCCCCCCACCTGGTCTCCCGCCTGCACTCCAGCCCATCCTCCATCCTCCACACAGACCCAGGGAGACCAGCCCACGTGGCTACTCTGCTTACAACCGTCCAGCTTCCCACAGCAACCAGGATAGAATCGGGCTATGCCCCTTTCCCGCAGCCCACTGGACCCACGTGAGCCAAGTTTTCATCCATCCTGTCCTCACTCACACAGTTCACGGACCAGCCCAGGTCGCTGCTGCCTCAGGGCTTTTGTTCTGCAGCTCATTCCTGTCATGTGACCTCCATGCGACCTTCCCTGACCATCCTGGCTGAAAAGCACCCTCCCCATCCGTGCTTTTCTCTATAGGGTCTTGCTCAACACTTGCCCCGTGACTATCAGTTCATTCATTCTTAGGGTCATTCTCTGCTCCCCTCAAAACCAAGCTTCTTGAGGGTGCAGTCCTGTCCACAGTAATCCCCAACACAGAGCAGGTGCCCCGTGACTATCTGCTGACCGACTGCTATGACCACCTGACAGCCCAAGCCTGTCTTGCTCTTGCTGCCACACGTCCGGCAGGTGTAGGGCCAACGGAAACAGATTTTCACTGGACAGAACCTGTTGTCATTGGGCTTATGCCAAGTCCAAGCTTGGTGTAGAAGGGGGAAGAGCACCAGCCAAAGTCCAGATGGAACCCCCAGCTGCCTGGGCTCCCCACACAGCCTCTGACTCTGCACCCAGGGCTGAGCGCAGACCAGCGATCGCTCGCTCGCACGAAAATCTCATGACCTGAAGGAACACCTTCTCGTGCCCCTTGTCCTGGGTGAGCCCCACTCCCCTCGCTGAGCGTGTGAAACTGCAGTCTGGTGATGCACACCCTTCTTCTGCTAACTGCACCCCAGTTGTGCACTGGGACTCCTCCTCTCCACCACCAGATCATATCTTGGTGGGACTGTGCCTCCATCCCTGCCGGCACAGGGTAGGCACGGGCAAGGGTGTGGCCAACCAGGCACTCCTCGCTCCGGAGCTCTGACTCCTGAACCAAGGGGGTGCTGGGCAGGCTCACCCAGCAGGGAGGCCCCAAGCCTGCCATGAGCCCCTGCCTCCACGATCCTCCGAGCTGCCCTGTCCCTGCCCTCCCTGGGGCTTTATTCACCAACTCTCCCAGGCCTATAGCTCTCTCTGTCACTCCAGTGAATTCTCTGTTGGTGTAAATCAGCTGGAAATGGTCTCTGCTGCTTACAACTGAGGAACCCTGGCCAATTTCGTGCCGGATGTCAAGAGGCTAATGGTGAAGGCCAGGACTCAGCTACTCCAAGGAACACCATACAACCGCTCAAGGTGATTTTTGGGCAGAGGCTTCCAGTACCAAGAGGAAATATAATGTGTAAGTCAAATCTGCTTAAGAAAAAAAAATACTAAAAAAAAAAAACCTGCCAGGATATGTATACTAGAGTGGACTCAAAACACAGCTTTCTCCTCTCTCTTTTCCTTTGTCCTCTTCCTGATGCTCAATTCAATAAAAATGATTTGAGTGTGTAGAGAAATTCTATCAAAGTAATTATGGAGAAATGTTGACTGATCGGACAGCAGCAGCTTTTTCAGGTCAAACATAAGGCCTAAAATAATCACGGGCCAACTACTTCCCCTGGGCTTTCTGCCTCCTGCTGGGGTAGCTAAAGGGAAAAAAAAACAAAACGATGGGACAGAGCCTTTATCTTGCTTGCAGAGCCCCAACTCTGAGGCTGGGTGGATGGTGGGCAGGCCAGAATACCATGTAACCGACAGCTCCCCAGGGTGTCAGGCCCCTGGCACACTCTGACCGCTGGCAAGTTTCCCTGGGTCCAACCCCGAGGTTCCCACTCCAGGTTGTCCAGAGCTGTTTCACTCCCACTGGTTTGTGCCATTCTGCAGCCAACTCTTTGACCCTTCGAGCCCTCTGCACCCACTGTGGGAAGGATGAGCCAATCACCATGTGGACGATGTGGTGAGGCCTGACAGGCCCCCAGGGAAACTCTCACCATCTGAGGTTTCACAAGACACGCAGTGTACGCACACAAGTGCACGCCCAGGCCCTGGCGGTGTCTGCAGCGCGACGGGACAATGAGCACAGCTCCCCTGGGCGTTTCTCCCCCTCTGAAGGCTCGCTTCCTGAGCCTCCCCCATGGCAGAGCCTGGTGTCCCAGGTTCCTTGGATCACCCGAGAAGGTTTTGGAATCAGATCTCCTATAGGAAAGGCAAGAGCTAGAAATCGAATTGAGGTTTCAGGGACCATCTGTCTGACTAAGACAAGAAACCCTGACTTAAATAAAGACACAATTCGGGTTATTATTTAATGAGGAACTAGCTCAGACAGAAAATGGCCGAGCTCATCTCTGGCCATAATCACGCTTCTTCATAACGTTCTTCTGCAGACTACTGACTAAAGCAATTGTGTCACTCTTTCCTTCTCCTGCTGTGTGTTATGGGGAACCAGAGCGCCATGCAGATGAAGCCACACTCACACTTGAGGGGAACACGTGGGGCTCCCCAGCCTCCGGAAGGGAACACGGTGAGACCTTGGCCATGGAAAGCAGAAGGGAGAGCCAGGCCCAAGAAGAGAAGCTGAGAAGGGAGGAGCACCCTTGGGTGGAGGCTCTCAAAGATGTTGATGGAGATAGGGTGGGGGCCCTGGCTCCCCGGGCTGCAGGGTTAGCCACGGCAGGGCGGGCCCTGGTGTCCCTGCTAGCTGGAGGAAAGGCATCAGACTGCCTTGGACTCTGCGCATTTCTGGATTCCGGCCAGGGATCCTGGCTGGGGCTGCTGAGCCCAACGCCAACTCCGGGTGACCAGGAGGATGAAGACCCCGGGTGCCCAGCCTAATGCAGTCACTGACTCTTCTGTGGGGCAAGTCACTTAGCCTTGGCATCCTCATCTGACAAGCAGGGAAGGAAGCACCTGCTCCAAAAACCGGTATCTGTTTTTGCCGGAAATACCTCGAGGCTGAGGAAAGTGAGGCAGCCTGCCCTCTGCCCTGGAGGAGAGCACCCCCAACTCCCGCTGGTCTCTGGACTGTAGAGAGGGCTGGGAGCCTCCGGGCAGAGGAGGTCGGCCTGGCCAGGGAAGACGGTCACTGTGGGGAGAGAGAACGGGCTCTTGGCCTGAGCGTGGGTGTGCGGGAAGGAGCCGGAGGAACGCTGCTCCCGAGGTCAAAAGTCTGGGCTGCCTTCCAGCGGCAGCAGCTAATGTTAGAACACTCGAAGGAAGAGCCGCTCGGCAGAGGAAAGGAAAGCGACCGGGTGGAGTGGGGGAAAGGGGAACCGAGAGTCATCGCTACGCGCTGTGCAAGCCGAGCTGGGGCCGGGCACCACCCCCACCCCGGGGGACGGGGAGACCGAGCTCTTCGGCCCCTCTTCTGTCCTCCCACCTCTCTCTCGGGAGTAGGGCAGTCACGTCGCCACTGGCACTTAGTTTTTAGAAAAAGGAGAACAAGAGAACCATCACAGTGACCCTCAGCAGGCGGGGGTGGGAGGGGTGGCCAGGGCCCGGGGGCATCCATGTTTCTCCCCTCCCAGTGCGTCCGGGCCCCCAGGTGACCTTCACCTGCAGTTTGAGGCTCTGTCTGCACTGCGGGGCCGCCGGCTCCCATAATTTCAAAATGGCCTGTGGTGATTCAAGACTTCTTTTTTAATCTAAACCCCCCACTTCTGTTATCTTCTTAGTCTGGTTCGAAAACAAAAGAGAAAAGCTTTTCCATCTTTCCTGTTATTATCTTGATGGTATTTACGTAAGGACGCCGTTACCAGTTTAGGAAGCTGAAGCAAAACCCCCATCTTCCTCTCAACCTTCTTGGCTGCTCGGAGCAAACTCTAATCAGTTCATCTTACATTCTGACTCGTGGATGCCATCGCTAAGCTGATCTTATTTTGGGTCTTTCTTTGGTTGTTTACAGCCCGTGCCTCTCCCCCAGGCCTAGCGGAGTCCAGGGATGACTGCAGCCTCAGGAGCCGGGTGGGGGCGTGCGTGAGGGCCAAGGTGGAGTGGACAAGGGCCTGCACTGGAGGCCTGCAACCTGGCACCCTGCTCGCCAGCTGTGTGACCTGGGCCGTCCGTCCCCTGGGCTCTCTGTTTCCTTTCTATACAGCAGGTAGAGAAAGAGGCATCCCTGCTCCTCAGCAGGTGGGGGAGGCTGCAGGAGAGGTGGGGGGGGGACCTCTACAGGCCCCATACAGACAACGCCTGCCCACGCTCTGCTTCCACCTGCACCGTGAGCAGAACCAGGTCAGGCCTGTGATGTGCTGCCAACCTGAACATGCCCACAGACTGACAAAGAAGGCTCTTCTCCAAAGGTGGCTGGTCCCACAGCTGGCCTGTCCATCTGGGAGTCTAGGCATGGGAAGAGGAGGAGGAAGACAGAAAACGCCCTTCCAAGAAGGGGAGGGGTGGCGTGTGGGAAGAAAAGGCAGACCCTGGCCTGGGAAGCCCCAGAGCCCCCTTCAAGGACAGTTTGCTTCCCCTGGCTTTCTCTCCTTTTCTTTTCTGAGCAGATGATTTTCCTTCCCCGTGAGGGCTGGGAGGCCACCCTCCTCCTGGCAGGGGCTCAGGCCCTGTCTCAGATGACCATGGGCCCATGAGCCCTGGAACCAGCTCCATGGCCAGCCCCGGCCAGGCCCGCCCCAAGATGGAACCAAGTTCAGTGGCGGCAACTAAGGCACCAGTACAGCTGGACCCAGACAGGGACCCTCCCTTGGGAGCTCCAGGAGGTCCGCCCCTGAGAGCCATTCTGCTCTGGTCAGAGCTGCTCTACAGGAGCGCTCTAATTTCACCAGGGAAACACCAAGACAGCAGAAAACAGAGCAACTCATCCTGGCACCTCCCAGCCATGAACTTGAGCAGCAGAGAAGGGACTAAAACGAGGACAAGCCAACAAGCTGGGCTACAGGAACCCACCCTCATTCGCTGCACAAATGTCCCTGCGCCCACCACGTGCAAGGCCCAGGGTCAGGCACAAGGTGTTCAGCAAGAAGCAAACGAGACAAAGTCCTTGCCTTGTGGAGCTCACCTTCCAGTGCAGGAGTCACTCAAGAAACAAGATCAAAATGTCAGAAAAGTGGTTAAGTGCCTTGGAGGGAAAAGGAGATGGGGAAAGCGCAGAGTGCACAAGGAATGGAGGTGGGGTGGTAGTGGGATTAGATTTTAGGCCGGGTGGCCATGGAAAGGGAGGGAGGGAGAGACCCTGCTAAGGTGGAGTGTTCCAGGCCACGGAAGAAGTGCAAATGCCCTGAGGCACGTTTGAGCAAGGAGGCCGGCCTGGCTTGAGCCAAGTGAGTGGCAGAGCAGAGAGAGAACAGAGTGGTCTCAGGGCCAGAGCACACCGGGCCTTTACCTCCAAGTAAGGGCTCTGGTGTTTGCTCGGCCAGAGATGGGAAGCCAGTGGAAGGTTCTGAGCAGGGGAGGGACAGTCTGACTTGCATTCCCTCTGGCTGCTGGGTGGAGAACAGGCTAAAGGAGCAGAGGCAGGGGACCAGTTCCCATTAGTATCCAGGCAAGAGAGGATGCAGGTGGCACCAGAGTGGCAGCAGTGGGGATGGTGAGAGGGAATCTAATTACAGATATACAGTCAATGCAAATTGGAAAGGAAGCAGCGATGGGCAGAGACCTGGCTCATCTTTGGAGTTCCTCCAGCCCAGGGCCTGACACACCCAGGGCACTCTGTGAGGCCCGCAGGGTGGACACAGGTCTCGGTGGCTTTCACAAGCTCCTACAAGGACCTGAGACCCCACTCTTGGTGTGGAAGCTGGTGTGAGGTCGGGGGAGGAAGCCCACGAGGTGCTTGTGTGGGTTCCCATAAGGGGCTGTGAGGGGAGCCAGCAGGGGCACCAGGCAGTGTGACCCTGGACGACGAATCCCTGACACAGAAGCGGCAGAGAGTCCTGGGGACTAAGCCCACGTGCAAAATGCCCAAGTGGGACTTCTCCCTGTTCCCTCTTCGGAGGGCAGCCCACTAGCTCCTGAGGAATCAAGGCTGGAAGGAGGGCTAAGAGGCCGCTTTGTTCTCGGTCCCAGAAGTACAGACTGGCTGCCCCTGCACCCAGCTCATCCGTGGGGGCCGTCACCACCCTGGCCACCGGGCCACACCTTCTTCGCCATCATCTCCCACTCTTGACATTCCTGAGGTGGCAGCTCTAACTCTGACCGCCCTCTGGAGGCACGGCCTTATCTTAGCCCCAACTCGGTTACCACCCCGCTTCCGGAAACCACCTCCCTTACCGGGTGGAGACCAGGAGGAATGTCGGTCTCAGCCCGACAGGGGTGGCTTGGTGTTATTTACCAGGGCGCTGGCCTTCCCTCCTCGCTCACCAGAGGACTCCACTCTGTACCGGCTACTTCCTTCTTGTGAGGACACAGCCAGGCCCTGGGTGACTTGGCCCCACCAGCCCCACCACCCCACCTGCCATGTCTCACAGAGCTCTGCTCGTGGGCCCTCTGGACTCGGTCTGCTAACCTGCTTGCTCAGTCCACAGCCCCACCTGGACAATGGGCCTCAAAAGGGTCATCAGAGAAATGAGGCCCACTGGGTCCTTACCAGCTCAGGGTTGAAGGTCCTGCATGCTACGGGGTCAGCTCCCTGCTTGTCGAGGCTCTGACTCAGGATCATCACCATGGTAAGGACCTCAGGCGCTGGGCGCCAGCTCAGGGTGGGCACGAGCCATATTCAGGTCGGGAGACTCGGGTAGACCTCCTGGGCGCCTTCCAGGTGACGTCGTCAGCAGAAGCAGCTCCTTCCCAGCCACTCACCCTCGGGGTGGGGCTCTTCCAGGAAACAGCCACGTGTCGTCAGCTCCCTGGAAAGACAAAAGAAAGGCAAAGAGATTCAGGACTGGGGAAGACCAGGGCCCAGAGAGAGCAGCCCACTCCCCTCCACGCTGGGACCCCGCTGGGAATAGAACTGCCTTCCCCCTGGAGAAGCATCATGGGAGGGCCACCAAGGCCAGAGTCACCTTTTCTGAGTCACCATCCCCTACACCAACCTAAAGCCAACGTGCTGATGTGCACAACAGTGAATCTCAGTTCAGCCTCATGGAGCTTTTATTTTTTTATTGAAGTATAGTGGGTTTACAATGTTACATTGATTTCTGGTGTAGAGCACGGTGATTCACTTATATATGTATATAAATATTCCTTTTCATATTATTTCTCATTACAGGCTATTACAAGGCATTGAATATATTTCCCTGCACTGTACAGTAGAAACCTGCTGCTTATCTTTTTTATATGTAGTAGTTAGTAACTGCACGTGGAAGCTTTATGACAGATCTCCAGGTCTGGGCTCCTCAGTATGCTGTCCCCAAAGTGTCCTCAAGTTGTCTGACTTCTTACACTGAGCTGGTTCTACAGACAACCCAAGGTTGGCTGAGGCCAGATATGTGCTCACCCTGCAGTCAAAACCCAAGGGGTCAGAGCTCGGCAGCCAGCAAGGTGGCTCCTGTCCACCCAGGTCTGAACAGAAGCTTCTGGAAGAACCAGGAGGGTCCATTTAAAGGCACATATTTCCCATCCTTGGAAGCACCACGTTTCCACCATGACAAATTTGCAACACTGGGGGCCTCTGTAGCTCTGTCCCCTTCCTCAGAATGTGCCAAACCAAGCCACAGCCCTTGCAGGGTCTGCGCACACCTCTCTGAGCTCCCAGGAGTGACCAGTACCATCATTCTACACAGCCCAGGGCATCTCCCTCATCTACCATCATCTCCCACCAAGCAGACGCCCAAAGAGTGTGGCCGTCACTTCAGGGTGGGAAAATCACACCTTATAAATTAATCTCTCTGATCCTGTTTCCTTCCCACTCATCTGTGGTCACGCCTGCAGAGAAAGCCAGATAGGTCCAAGGAACCTAAAAAGTAAAAAGTAATGATAATAAGAGTAAAAACTAAATAAAAAGGCCGTTCCCAACCTGTAATTAAAAACAAACTGGTCAGTGCAGGAAAATGTTCTAGAATCTGCTACTCTGTGTAAAAATTAATTGCACCCTGGTATTTACTTGCTGTCCAGATTGTAAATCATATTTTCCTGTTTACTTCAATTAGACTTTACAGTGGGTGTTATTGAAATTGCTCAATTACGGGCCAGCTGGCAAGCACAGGAAAATTACCTTCTACTGTTCTTCGAAAACAAGGTTCATCCAAAGTGCAAAAGGAGGGAAGGGGAGGAGGAAAATCAATACATTTTCAAAGGATTGACTGTTCAGGGGGGAGGCCCGGTGGAGACAACAGGCTCCCAGGTCACACTGGGAGACCTGCAGAGCTTCAAAGCCACATCAATATAGAAGTGACACGTTCTGACCAAGTATGATCTGCCCCAGCAAAGAATTTCAGATCACTCCTCCAAGTCTGGCCAGAAAGCTGAGCCAGGAATGCTCGCCAGCCCCCTGGACGTTTGGCTCGGGAGCGGGGCTGGGCCATGCGAGCGGGACAGTGCCCCGAGGGGCGCTTGTGGACTCTCTCTTCAAAGGGACCCTTTGTGCGGCTCAGAGACAGAGGCGAGGCCTGATGGCAGCCGTCTTCCCTCTGGGTGCAACCTAGATTCAGTTTTGGGGCGGCCAGCCATTGCCCCAAGGCCCGGGGGTGACCTGCCCTCCTCCTACCCCCTTCTTCCCTAATAGGCAGGAGGGTTCGTGGTTACAAGCTCAGGCCCTGAGTCGAGCACACCTGAGTTGGAATCCCAGCTCTTAAAACGTCTTGTCCAAGTGACCTTTGCCAAGTTGCTTGTTACTCTCTGAACCTCGGCTTCCCTCTCCACAGAATAGGGACCGCAGTGCCTGCCTCAGCTGACTGTACCCTATGGAAACCAA
The DNA here is from genome assembly GCF_048773025.1 of Camelus bactrianus. NCBI lineage: Eukaryota > Metazoa > Chordata > Mammalia > Artiodactyla > Camelidae > Camelus > Camelus bactrianus. The sequence continues at coordinate 22,858,082 of NC_133549.1, read as the reverse complement.
GCTCTGGCCCTTGGCTCAGGGAGAAGCCTGGCTCATCTGAAGAAGTACTCAGTCAACAGTAGTGACTGTCACTAGTGTCACAGGGGAGCCCATGGGCCCCCATCTTTTCTCAGCAATGGACACCCAGGCATCTGTCCTCTCAAATTTTTTAAAAGGAAAATTCCACCAAAACTTTCCAAAACTAAATTCCATCAAGAAGGGACTAGCTATATTACGGCCCAAGCCTCTGGTGAAACAGTAGGCAGCCAGTAAGAACCAGTAAGAATGATGCCATGGAAGTCTATCACCATGGAAACACATTAGTCCATCTGATGCAGCTGCTGTGTACCAAGCATGAAGCCAAACAGAGGAAGTGGTGCAGGAGACCCAGCTCTCACAGCTCTGCCCCTGCCCTACCCCTACAAAAGGCCAGGGCGCTGAGGCCGGTGAATACTGGGGCACCATGCGCTCCCGGGAACTGGGGGTCAGCAAACATGGCAGGCACTAGAAGGAGGAAGACGGTCTGCCACTAATTCCTGTCCTCAGGAGTCATGGAAAGAGCACTGTGAGTGCAGGCACCACAGCTGCCAAAGGCAGACAGGAGGAGGGCACTGGAGCTGAATGGCAAACAGACCCCTTTGCACAGGGGCCAACGACACGCAGCGCTGCCTGTAAGGGCCCAGGAGTGGCGGCAACCTGGATGGCCATCAAGAGGGGACTGGTTACAGAAACCCTGGTGTAGCTAGGTAAATACCACACCACCCACACCACGGTTTTATTGAGGGGATTCTAATGGTACAGACACAAAACTCTCCAAGATACACTGTATATGAAAACAGCAAGAAGGCAGTACCACGTGGCCCCACAGCCGCGTGGCCCTGCAGCGGGACGAGGCACCTTGACGGTACAGCTTCACGCCCGCACACGCTGTGCGAGTATTTCAACCAGTGCCTGCGACACCTTTTTATTAAAAAGAAACTAGGCAAGATTGCAGCAGGAAAGGAAGAGGCACCAGGCAGCGGGAAGAGTGAGCAAAGCATGGCGGCCCGGCCTGAACACGGCGTCGGGGGGCAGTTACCACACTGGTGGTGGACACCCAGGGCACGTGGAAAGGGGCCAGCAGCCGGACAAGGGGCTCAAAAGACAGATTCCCACCAGACCAAAGGCTCTGAATGCCAGACTAAATGGAGACTTGACCATGAGGCCACAGCAGGCTCCCCAAAGAGCTGGATTTGGCTGCGTCAATCTGTTGAAAGACTGATTTTTTCCGAACCCTTTGCAACACCTAGCACAGGGCCTTGACTACAGCAAGAGCTGCACACGTTTCTGGAATTAGGCTAAATCATAGCAACATCTGAAATGATCTGGGCACATTCCCAGACCCTGTGAGGCAAATCCAGACCAGCAGAACCTGGCACTATCTGGAATTCCCTGGGATTCCTTTGATCCATGGCATGGGCCTGGCCAGGCTCACTGGGGAATGCCAGTGCACGTCCAGAGACTCACAGCCCAGTCTGAGAACGGGGCCAGGGACTTCTCAGGGAGAAGCCAGGAACTCGGCCTTTGAGGGACAACTGAGTGCACAGCTCTGCCCAAGGGAAAAAGGAGGCCCCAGAGCCCACCAGCAGCAAGGTAATGGCCTCCTGAGGCCACCTCTGGGGCACAGACTCTGCCCTGGCCTGGTGGGTCTTCTCTTAACTCATATTAACAACTGTTTCCATCTACTGAGCACCTACTGTGTACCTTCATATGCATGAGTTACATGACAGGTTCAATTATCCCCATTTCACAGGCAGGTGAAGCAACCCACCCAGGGTGTCAGGGATGAGCCCCCAGGCCTGTACGTCCCATCCGGGCCCATCTGCAGCAAGACCCCCAACCCCACCTGCTTCTCCATCCCAAACACATCCTTCAATGCCCCACAAGCAACTACCGTACAACCCAGCAAGCACACGCTTTGGCATTTATCCCAGAGCAACGCAAACTTATGTTCACACAAAAACCTGCACATGAATGTTCATAACAGCTTTATTCATAACAGCCAAAACCAGGAAACAACCCAGATGTCCCTCAACGGATGACTGGCTAAACAAATTGCGGAACAAGCACACCATGGAACACTCCTCAGCAGTAGAAAGGGATGAACTGTTGGTACCTACTTGGATGCATCTCCAAGGAATTATGCTGAGAGAAAAATCCCAATCCCCAAAGGTTAATTATTGCATTATTCCATTTACATGGCATTTTTGAAGTGACAAAATTATAGAAAGGAAGACGAGATGAGTAGTGGCTGGGGGATTGGGATGGGGGTATGGGAGTGGGAGGGAGGAGGGCGTGGTTAGGAAAAGGCAGCAGCAGGGAGCCTCGAGGAGATGGAAATGTTCTGTATCTGCATCAGTGTCAATTTCCTGCTCGTCATTCATACTACGGTTTTGCAACATGTTACTGTTGAGGGACCCTGAGTAAACGGTACACAGGATTTCTATTATTTCTTACAACCACTGTCTTTGTGTGAATTTATAACAACCTCAAATTTTCTTTTAATTTTTCTTCCAGTTTTGCTGAGACATAACTGACACAGCACTGTGTAAGTTCAAGGTGTGCAGCGTGACAACCCGACGCACACACATCATGAAATGACGACCACAGTAAGTGTAGTCTGTCATCTTATATAGATACAAAATTAAAGACACAGAAAAAAATTTCTGTGTAAAAATTTTGAATTTAAGAAGCACACTCCATCTACGCATTTGTCAAAACTCAACAGAACTAAACACCAAAGAGTGAACTGTACCGCACACACATATACAATTTATTTTTAAAAGCCCTCAAGGCGCTGTCTGTACCCACAAGCCCACGTGCAAGGTGGGGCAAGGACACGTCTGAAGGCATTGGGCAGCTTCGATGTCACTTTGAAAGTCGCCTGACTTTGGCTTCCTCATCTTTAAAATGACAGAGAGAACACCTTCGCTCTGGGGACTGCTGGGAGACGGCGGTAAGAAAATGTGTACAAAGAGCTCAGCACACAGGAGGCCCCAGACGCCAGCGTCCACTCCCCTTTGCACAAGAAGCCACTGTGCTCAGCATCTCTGCCTGCCAACATCATCCCTCCACAACGGCAGTCTCCCTGGCGTCTGTTTAAACCTTGTCACTTCCCGGTCCTCGAATTTACCTCCCACCTCTCCACTGAGACTCCCTGCTCAGTGCTGATGGCAGACAGAGGGTCCCCGCTCGGCCTCCACACACATCTAGGTGCCTGCTGTCTGCTGGAGGAGGGCTCGGCAAGGGTCTCCCCTCAGCAGGTGTCCAGCCTATTCAGGGGACACACGCTCCCCGGCTGTGAGCCAGGAGCCTCCACTCAGTGGCTCATCCTCCCTAGGACTTCCATTGGAAGAGCAAAAGGCAAAGTCAGACTTTCTACTGACCAGTGACCCTAACCCCCTGATACCTTCATAGCCCCTGGGTGCAGACGTGGTGGCAGAGGGCCCTGTCCACAGCCCCAGTCCTTGCCCCAGGGGTATGTCTGCCCAATGACAGCATGAGCATCTCAGCACTGTGCCCAGAGCCAGGCCTGCAGGGTGGGAGGGCCCAGACAGATGGTTGAGGGGTGCAAAGTGACACTGCCCGCAGTCAGCGAAAGGCCTCCATCCACCCCCTGACACTCCGCCCCCTCGAGCCTCCACCCAGCTGCACTCCCAGCCTCCACCTCCCACCTCCCTGAGCACCAACTATGGGCTCTTCTCATTTCATCTCTCCAATTCCTGTGAGCACACATTGTCGTTAGTAGTATTGCCATTTTCCAGATGAGAAGACTGAGGCTCCAAGAAAATAAATCAAGCATTTGCCCAAGGTCCTACAGCTAGCAGGGGTGAGGGCAAGATCTGAACCCAGGTCTGCTTCCTCAGACCACTGCAGGGACAGGGGACAACTTTCTCACACGAGTCCTTCCTATCTTGTTCTTGCTCTGCCGTCTCCAATGTGCCTTCATTCGTCTGCAGCCCTTGAACCCAGCTGTCTGATATCACTGTGGTCGAGACTCTTTGTTTCTGGCAAATGGGAAACCTGCCTGGTGCACACTAAATGACTTTACATATGCAGAAAAGTGTTGTAAAGTCTAAAATTCTATATAACTCTTAAGAAGATTATAGGAATTTACCAAATGCTTCTGTAATGCATCTGGAAGAGCTACCCCTTAAAAAGAAACTGACCACACTGGAAATTGCCCCGGCAATTAAACGTTTCCTCCTTTTAATATCCTTATCCTGTGTTTACTACTTGTACAAGTTAGTTTTATAGCAGAAGAACATCTCATCACCCCAAACGCAGGACCCAGAGCAAAACCTAAACATAACCTTGGCCACTGACAGTGATTTTCCTGATGGCGCGAGCAAGCCATTCCTTTCAGAGCTTCCATTTCCCCCTCCCATTAAGCAAAGGAAATGGGAGGGAAACAGCAATCCTACAAGGTCTTCGGGAAGGCCGTATGCACTTTGAAACTTTCATAACTTCAGCTGTTGATGTGACCGACGCAATCTGTGGGCAGGATCTAGAAGCAAACTGATTGAACATTTGGGGAAGTGCATCTCTCGGTGGGTCATGCTGCGTCCTGCCAGGTCCTGTGACAAACCCAGAGAAGGGTGGGGAGGAGAGAGGAACCCTGTGGTCGGGAGTCAAGGTTCATATCTGCCAAGAAAAGGCAATTTAATCTGCCTCGGGACGCCTTTTGCTTGCTGTTTGTACAGCTAAGTCATCTGAGTTTAAAGGATAAAAGTTAAACGCTGCCTAGGAACTTTATCAAGAGCCCATATTTTCCCAGACCGAGTTGATATTGGAAAGAGAGTCTGGAGTTTCAATAAGAGGACATGCCCAGAGAATGTGTTTCCCAGACTGCAGTGGAACCTTTAAACTAACACCCTCAGCCCAGGTTCCCAAGTCTTCAGGTCCTACTAAAAGTTCACCGAAAAAAGACGGCTCTGCCTTCACCACCTTCAATACACCGGCAGAGAAACAGACAAATGAAACCTCTTAAAAGTCAATAGTTGAACACCATGGACATGCTCAATACCAAACCCTACTGATTTAAGGAAACCCCAGAAGAGAGGCAGTACCCAGAAAATGAAATAACACATTTTTGTTCACCATTTTCCTAGGATCTTCTTATTTGCAGAGGTAACGGGTGGCATGGAGTCTACTTGACAACAAGCACGAGCAAAAGACTGGTCACAGCAGCAGTGCCAGGCCCTGTGGGGACCATACCCTCAGAGCATCCCTGTGACTGTCACTCCGCTTTACGGGGGGCAAGCGGAGGCCCAGGCCCAAGGTCGCCCAGCTGTGAAGGGTAAAACGAGGGCTCAGGCCACATCTGCTGAGTCCCAAAGTCTTTGTCTTGACCACTAACGCTTCTACGCCAGGATCTGTAGACTTTGTCATAAGGATCTTACACACATCAGCTGTGTGGCTTTAGCCAGGCCATTCCCCCCTGCGAGCCTGGTTTCCTCACCTGTCACACGCAAACGAGATCCCGAGTGAGCCTGAGATTCAGTAATGGACTTGACTGTCCAGCAGCCACACCCCAGTGAGGTGCTTGTAGGATTCACAAGCACGTTCCCTGCCCCCACCCAGCAGCTCCTGCTGGAGCTGCGAAGACACGATCTGTTAGCCAGTTTGCAAGCACTTAACAAGGGCCTAAGCTCTGCTGGGAACTGTGCTCACCTGAGGACTTCAGTACCTCCAGGCACTTCTTAAGGTGCCCCGTCTTACCAACCTTAACTTTCCACTCGAGGCGGGCAGAACAAGGATAACTGCTATCCTATCATGACGCGGAGCATAGTTAAACAGCTCATCCAGGGTGCCGCAGCTCGTCCGGGCCGAGCTGGGAATGGAAGCGTGACTTCTGGACCTCGAGTCCAGTGCTCGCCCCCGTTTTTGTCATTGACTCAGGGAACAGGCAGTGACCAGAGGACTGAGGCAGGTCCACACCCAGACTACACGTGTGGAGGGCTCCCCGTGAACACCCTGGGAATGGACTTGCAGAGAAGGATAGGGTGGGCCACGGTGGAGGGGCAGCGGGAGGCCTAGGCCCAGGGAGACGGGGGCCGATGGACGCAGATTCTGGCTGATGTAGTAGGAAGCCAGTGCCTCTCCCCCCGGCCTGGGAGCACCCTGGCTTTCCTGGAAAGCACTTCTCCTCACATGGTGCCCGGCTGCCCACCCTCACCCTTAGGGACGGAAAGCAGCGACATTATGTTTCACTCCCACCGTCTCGCCTCCCCACTCCCTGCCTGTGGAACCCCAAGTGCAGTGTTACGTCCAGGAGGTTGAGGTGTGGCCCGAGGTGCCGCAGGGGCAGCTTGGAGAGAAGGGGTGCGTTGCAAATCTAGCATCTGTGCTTCAGCGTTTGGTCAGTTTAACTGAGCAATCAAATACTTACAGTTAAGTAGGGAAGTTAAGGGAGTCAAGACAGTAAGGCAGAGCACCTGAAGAGGTGCCTAGAGGTACTTAAGTCCTCAGGTGAGCACAGTTTCCAGCAGACAGCAGGCCCTTGTTAAGTGCTTGCAAACTGGCTAAGAGATCATGTCTCCACAGCTCCAGCAAGAGCTGCTGGGAGTGGGCAGGGAATGAGCCTGTCATCCTCCAAGCACCAGGTGTGGCTGCTGGACAGTCAAATCCATTACCGAGCCTCAGGCTCGCTCGGGTTCCCGTTTGCGTGTGACAAGTGAGGAAACTAGGCTCAGAGAGGCACATGACCTGGTTAAAGTCACACAGCTGACGCGTGGCTGCATTGGACTCTGGAGGGTGCAATACATTCTTGCTGTAAGAATAAAGCCCCTGCTGTGCTTAGAGGAGGTGCGCTCACCCCACCCGCTGGCCCCTACCCCGAGTAAGGTGCATCCTTGGCGGTGTTTTCTTCAGTAACTGGGACGAACAGACGTTCCCTGGACTAGACCTTCAGGTCAGGCCCAAACTCAGGGAAGGACTGGCAGTCACATTACCTGGCTAGAAAGGGACCCACCCTGTGCCCTGGGCTGAACAAAGTGGCCCAGGCTCCCTTGTAAGATGTTCTTAATGGAGGGAAACAAAACAAAACAGTAAAATGAGCTGCTGAACCAAACTGGGACTCTGTGCCCTGGGACTTCACACAGTCACTCTCACAGTGTCGGAGGGGTCTTCTGTTTCTTTAAGCAAATAACATTTCAAGAGGAGGGGGAGGAAGGACATTATTCAGGGACATGAAAGTGCTGAGACCCAGAGCCAAAACAAATCTGAACATGGGAACGAGACAGCCTGTGTTGCTTCTTGAAACTGAAGCCAACTGCATGCATGACTTGTCAAGAGCTCATTTATCAACGAGAAGTAACTGACAGGCGAGGTTCCTATCAGCACTCCCGCAATTCTCGCTACCGTTCCCGTCGTTTTCACCCACCAAAGACTCCGAAAGAAGAGCGCACCACGGACAAGAACTTGCTGAGCTAACGCAAAAGGAAGGAAACGAAGGACGGGGGTAGGGAGGGGAGGAGGACCGGTACTTACTGAGCACAGACTAGACACCGCCTTCTCCAAACCAGGGTGAGGGAGAGGAGGGCAGAGAACAGAGGATGGGAGACACGGCAGGGCCCCAGAGATAATCTACTGAAAGGCTAAGCCACTTAGCCTAAGACGCCCATGACGTGTCCTTCAGTCAGACCTACTTTACAGCACAGTGAGTTTAATCAAAACATGATTCAAACCCCAAAGAGAAGAGGGGTTAAAGAAAAACCAAAAATGAAAATGTAGAAGGCCAAACAAGAGGCAGGGTGGCCTGTGTGCAGAGAGCAGGACTCAGGAAACACGGGTTCTGGCCCGTCTGACAAGTCACTTCCCGTCTCTGGGCCCTGGTTCCCTCACCTGACAAGTGGAAGGCCAGGCCAGATGGGCTCTGTTTGCCTCATGAGCGTCCACGGGCAGCCACACACCGGCTGCAGGCTCAGGCCAGGTGGGGCTGCCTCTCCCAGCCTCAGTGTCCTCACCTGTGACATGCAAATGGGAACTCGAGTGAGCCTGAGACTCGGTGATGGATCTGAAGGTGACCTGAAGGTGACGTGTGAGGTCAGAGAGGATGAGGAGAGCTGAGGACGCCCGTCCTGGAGCAACTGCTCTGGCGGCCGTGTGTCTGCCAGCCTTCCCGGTCCTGCTCAGACAGACCTGCAGAGTTCAAGGTCCCAGGAAACCGGATGACAGTAAAGACTAAAGTGTCAGTCGCTGCACCGGGAGCCTTAGCTGTGACCTTCTGTACAGCTGAGCGGGGAGCAGGAAGCCACCCTGCTGTTCTCTGGGGACAGGTAACACCTGGGTTCCGGGGTCGGGGAGGTGGGGTTGCCCCCCCTTACATACCTCTGGAGGCAAATTGGGGGTGTTTGTACAAGTGCATCTTCCCAGATCATTCCTCAAGCACACAGGGGCACCTTGGTGTCTTTCGGCAACGTAAACAACATTCTGAATTAAGGAGTTTCTTGGAAGGCCAGCAAGTTAGTCACTCACCAGGTTTCACACTTTCACCTCCTCCCTCCTGAAACAAGAATATCCTCTTCCTTTCCAAAATGTTTATGGACTTTTAGGGCCCACAGACAGCGACCTCCTCTTCCTCCTGCAAGACGATCCACCCCCAGCCCAGGCTACACGCCCACATCCACGCCAGCTGGATCCGGAAGCTCCTCGGGCAGGAGAAGCATTGCTGTTCCAACCCCTCTCCCCAGACCCCCAGACCAGGGCTGATCTCAGCGAACCCCCAGGCCGCCACACAGAGGGGACATAATCTCTCAGCAGCTGGCACCTGGGACACAGCTGGGAGGGCAGCCATCTCTTTATCTCAGGGGCCTGGAGGCTGGTGGCCCCAAACAGTATCACACTGGCACACTGGAGGTGACGCAGGAGGGGACAAGAGCTCTGCAGGAACAGTTAGGGACAGGAGAACCAGGTTTCCCATCTGCCACTCACTCAGAGGTCACACCCTGGCTGACCTCAGCTCACACACCAGGACGACTTCACCCTCCTGATCCAACCGAGTCGTTTCTCCCAACCTGTCTTACAGGGTCTGGTGCAGAGGTGCACTGGACAGGCTAACCAAGCTACATTAGGCTTCTCCCCCCACCCCACCCCCTTCCCACTGCAAGCTCTGCCACACGTTCAAGAATGCCGTCGTCTGCCAACACACAGCTCTTCGGAGGCACTCTGCCGCCAGACAGGTCTGTCATAACAGCAGGCGCACCCGAACCCCACGGCACCCCTCAGTCAATTTCGCAAAGCCACCTCGCTGGTACTTCTCAGGGGGCTTCCAATGGGCAGGACACTCTACAAAGAGGCCTCTGGCCATCAGTGGCAGCGCCGTGGCGAGGCAGCCACTGTTTGTGTAACAACAGCCATCTGTCTGCAGAAGGACCACAACAGCCCCAGACTGCTGATTCTTTAGGAAGAGAAAGAGGCTCCTGTAAGAAGGGCTTCCCTGAGGTCCTAATTCAAAGTGAAGCCCAGGGATTCTGCTCTGAATTACTTAGAACTGGCCATGGGATGAACAGAAGGAGCTTGGGGGAGCAGCTGCTTATTGTGTCTTGGGCGCCTGCTTTATTTTTTGGCAGGGCGTGGAGGCAGGAGAAGGGAGGGGCGCCTCATTTGCAAACCATCTCCACTTCCTTCTAAGCACTCTGGATATGACAACCCCGGGCCTCCTGCTGCTCAGAGCAAAGACCTCGAGGGGGCTAAATAGGAAATGACGCGGCCAACCAGATTCACCCAGCTCAAAGGAAAGGTAAGAGCCCTGCTGAACTCTTCCAGAGCCGTCCCTGGGTATCCTGACAGCTCTAAGCAAGACTCAAAGAGCCTTGAGAGAGAGAGAGCCCAGCTTCCACAAGTGAGCATGCATCTTCCTCATCAGAAATGGCCCAGGCCCCAGAAGAAACAGGTTCACTCCACTGTTTGTCCACAACACACCCAAGACCCTGAAATACCATCAAACATGCCCACGGCGGCCGCTGCTGTCCTGTTATTATCATAGTCCCCGTGCAGCCGTCAGAGCCGGGTTTTGGTACAGGCTTGTCTTGCTCTCAGGAAGCTCATTTCACTAAGTCAGCAGCGAATCTCTACAGCCAGGCCTCAGAGCACCTCCCAAATCCACCCGCGGGTTGGCCTTCGCCTCCCATCGAAGGGGACTCACCTGGTCAGGAGGCTCATCTGGAGAAGCTGTCAAACGTACAAGAGCAGGAAAGCTCAAGAAAAACGAGTAGCACTTGACTCTTCAGCCAGGGGTGAGCCCAGGGGAGGGGGCACCAATCATCAACCATCTCAGAGTTATAAGTAACAATAATAAAGTTTTATTAAAAAAGCAGAGTAAGGGGACAAGATCAGAATGGATGAAACGTAACAGGTACTGGTCAAAGGTCAGTATTTGGACACCAAAACCAAGTTTGAGGTGCTCTGCGTGAAGGGTCAACAGCAGGCTGGCATCCCTGAAAAGCCTGATGGGACAAGAGTTGTGCTCATTCATTCACAAGCCCACATCCAATGATTACCTCCTGCCTGCAGGGATGGTGGCAGGCACTGAAGACAAAAACATGTAAGCCACAGGCTCTCCGCCCAAGGAAGGAAGAATTATTAACTAATGCATCAGTAAAATAAAGTGCACTACAAGACAGAGTACATTTTAAAAGACAAACAGCATGATAACGTAACTGGGCCTTTGACACTTCCACAACAGGCATCACAACTTGAGTAGGGTGGGTGCAAAGCTCTGCTAGGGTCTCCCCCTCTCACCTCTCGGAGGGTTCTCTTCCTAAGCAGATTCTTGTTCACACAAATCATTAATAAACCAACAAAACATTTACTAGAACCATGATGTTTATGAAGCACAAAGCCTGGCAAGTGTCCGGAAGTGGCATCCAGGTCCACCAGGCCCCAGAAGACGGGGCAGGCTGCTTCTCCGCCCCTGCGCTGGCCTCGCCCGGCCACCGTGCGTGGGAGGAAGCCTGGCACTGGTGCCCAAGGGGCGTCCCTCTGAGCAATGCTGACCACGCCCCTGGGTGACTGGCATTTCTCGAGCCCACAGTGGGTCCCCTTTTGCAGAGGGGTCAGTGACAGGAGGCAGCAACAGAGCAAAACAGTTTCTCTCCAAAGCTCTCAGCAGAACCCAATTTAAAAGTTGCTTGCCTTTCACAAAGAGGAACAAGTCAACTTCTGCAGAGAGCAAGCCAAAAAAATAACTGGGCCAAACATCTCTGTGCCATTCTACTGTCACCCTGGCGGCTCTCCCCTCAAACTGTGTGAACTTCAAATGCCTAATGAATCTGCCCCACAGACAGTCCTGCTCATGTGCAAATAAACGCGCACCTTCGGCACAGCTAAGACGGAAAGCAACTTTAGTGCCTAAGTAAGGACAGGACAACAAACTGCCCAGACAGCCATACAAAGGACAAAATGCAGCTTTCTCAAAGACTATCAAGTGTATGTACCAAAACGATACCATCTTCCAGTCTACTGTTAAGTGGAAGAAGCAAAGACAGACAGTGGACATAGTAAGCTCCTATTGGGTAAAACTAAATAAATGTAGTAATACTATAGAAGTCTCTGGAAGGACACAAAAGAAACTTAACATCAAAGGTCTTCAGGGAGAGGAAGTAGGTGGCTAAAAACAGAGGTGAGAACAGGGTCTTCAAGGAATACCATTGTGTTCATTTTAAAATCCTTTGCAAAAAAAATATAAATTTTTTAATCAAATTACATATATTTAGATGTGCTTGCAGATGAATGGACTATCTCTAGGAGAATAAACAAGCAAATGGAAACAGGCGTTCTTCCAGAGAGGGAAAGAGCAGTGTAGCTGGGGGACAGGGACGGGGGAGTTAATTTTCACAGCTGAGTTTGCACCAAGTGCCTATACTGCCTGCTCTTAAAAGTTAAACACAAACACACCGCCTGTACTTCGCCAGACGCCCCGTGTATTCCGTGTGTCCAGACCTCTGCTCAAGCTCGTCCTCCTGGCTAGAACTTGCTCCCTGCTTCCCGCTGCTCCCCTCTCAGCCTCCTGAGCCTCCAGCTGAGCTAACTACCTTCAGCTGGGGGGGGCCTCCTCCTCCAGGAAGGCCTCATCCACACCACAGAGCGTGAATCAGAGAAGCATGAAATGAACTGGCAGTGTGTCTGTCTCCCCCACAGACTGTGAGCTTCAGGAGGGCACGAACCTAACCACGGGTCCCCTGAGTCCCGGGACCTGGCACAAAAAAACAGCTCAGGGAATGTTTGCTGAACCAAAAAGTACATTCGTTACATTAAGTCAGGTCTCGACTTTCCGGATGCCAAAAACTACTGAAACCTCTCTTGCTTGTGGGGTTTCCCACAGCTATCAAAATTGTGTCGTTAACTCCTGGTCCACAGAGGGGCTGGGCTCAGAGCTGTCTGGGTTCCACAGCAGCAGAGCACAAGCAGAAACTGGGGTCGGTGCAAAATCAATGTATCTGATAGCGCTCACACCTCCTGGAAACTTGCAAATACTCAGCAGAGGCTCCTTGGGCAGCCGGGTAGCCAGCCTTTCACACACCCAATCCCAGGAAAACCTCGATCCAGGGTCCTTCCCTAAGGTTTTGTTTCCCAAGTTCTGATTTTAGGAGGAAGTGCCGGGCTGCACTCGGGGCTGGCTGGGAGGCAGCACCTGCAGGCAGCCGGGCCTCTGCAGCAACCCCGTGGGCCAGTGTTCCCTGAGAACAAGGAGGCCCGAGGATCCGGCAGCCTGCATGATGAGCAAGGAGGGTCCAGGGACAGTATCATCCGAGAGAAGTCAAATGTGCACGTGAACAGAGGGTATCTTCTCAGAGACTCTGATGCAGCAGGTGGACCCTGTACACACCCTGTGCTGTTTCCCTCGTCATTGTTTCCTCATGGTGTCAGAGTCCCGTCCCCACCCCACCCCCGCCACCTAGGCCAGCACTCCCGGGGCTGGCTGTGTCAGGGACTGAGGATGGAAGGCAGATGATCCCACCAAGTTCACACAAACCACCAAGTGTTCAAACAGGTACACACAAGGCACAGTAAGTGTGAGGAGAGGACATGTGCCAGAGGACAGGAGGGAGCTATAATCCCAAGTAGGGAGGTAAAGATCTGGGGAGGCATCCTAGAGGAGGTGGTATGAGTGTCGGGCTTTCCGGACAGATAGGAGTTCAACAATCAGAGACAGGATAAGGGAATCCCAAGAGGAAGTCAATCGGCGATGTGTCCAACACCCCAGCAGGCTGGGGGCCAGGAGGTGAAGACTTCTTCCCAGCTTCGGGTAAAAGCAACCCCAGGCCACCCAATTGGACACCTGTCCAACTTCACCCCTCACAAGGCCCAGCGGGTGGGGGCTCCGCCACACAGGGCGGCCTCAGGCCTATTCCAGCCCAGCCGCACCTCACCCGGCTCCTCCCTAGCTCTCAGGGCTCTGCCCTACCCCACCTGTCCTGCTCTCCCCTCTGCCAGCAATAACACCAGGCCAGCAAGCTGAGCCATGAGGGAACAGGCTGGTGGTTTACTCAGCTGAACAACCCAGGCGACCCAGGGGATCCTGACAGGGTGTCCCAAACCACGCCCTTCCTAAAACGGCAGCATAAAGGTACACAGCCGCAAACAGTTATTTCTATCTCCCAGTGGCCCAGGAGCCCTGGCTCTGACTCATGCTGCTAACCCAGAATGCCAACAGACAATACAGTAATTATGTTCCCTCTTGGGAAGGGGGAGTGGCCATGTCCAGCCCCACACGAGAATGTCACGATCGTCTCGGACTCCCGAGTTACAAATATGTGATCAGGGCATGTGCCCAGCACGCGCTCACCACGTGCTGGTATGGCTATGAAAGCACAATGTGCTTCAGCCGCCGGGGACTGGGCCTGGGGACGGCAGAGGACGGGGGCAACAAGAACGGAGTCAGAAAAACACCACAGAAATGCTGCATTCAAAACCATGACTGCTTTATTGTCCCCTAGTTTTCAAGGAGCGGGAGTGGAAGGGAGGACACTCCTTTACAAAACAAAACTGCAAGGAAAACTGCAAAGCTGGGCAAAACCACTGACGGCCAACACCTCCCAGCTATTCCATCTTAAGCTCAAGACATGAGACAAGCAGTGACTTCAGGTCCACTCTGGACAACTGAAAACAAAAAATGAGATGAAATCCATCTTTGCAGGCAGTCACCCACCACTGACAGCTCGGATGTGTGCAGCCTCTGGCTGACCCTGTGGACTCGGGCACCTCACTTCTGAGCTCTGGGCCCCAGCTGCCCAGCTGGGACAAGGGCTCACTCCTTCACTTCCCGAAGCCCAAGCTGGGCACGTCTCTTGGCAGGTCAGAGAAAGAAGGGACAGGGCATTTGATTCTGGGCATTGTCAGCACCCCAGTTCCCGCCACTATGGGGACACTGATTTCAGGACGCCTGAGTCAAAGGGCACCTCAGCCTCAGACTGACACGTGGAAAGTCTCGGGAAGCACCTAGAGAGCACAGGCACCACGAGGGGAACAAGCTGCCCGAGGGGAGGCAGGCCGCCCAGCGTCTCCCTGCCAGATGTCAGCCCAGCCCACCTGGGGCCTTTCTTTGGCGAGAATGGGTAAAATAAATCTATCTGGGAAACCAAAGTTCAAGCTCACAAACATCAATGTTGCCTCCTCTGATATCCAGGGTCCAGATTAAGGGGGGATGGAGGCAGGGGCAGACAGTGGGTTAGAAAAAGAATTACCTAAAGGTAGGAAGTAAATGTTTCTCCAGCTACTGCAATCAGAGTCTGAAGACAAGACAGCTTCCATAAAAACAGCTGGTGTCCGCGTCTGCTGGGCTGCTTTAACAAACACCACCAACTGCCCTGCTCATAAATGACGCGTCTTTCTTGGAGTCCTGGAGACGGCGAAGTCCAAGATCATGGTCTTGGGCTTGATGGCCTCTTCCTCACTGACAGTCATCTTCTCCCTGTGTCCTCACATGATGGAAGGGGCGAGGGCTCTTTCTGGGGTCCCTCTCATCAGGGCACTAATCCCATTCACGAGGGCTCCACCCTCATGACTTAGTCACCCCCAAAGGCCCCACCTCCTAATACCGTCACTTTGGGCATTAGGTTTCAACATACGAATCTGGGGAGGGGACACAGTCATTTGGCCCACAGCGAATGGAAAATGAACCATCTTTGGATGACAGGCGAAGTTTCCCAGAAGGTAAGATACTAAGCTTTGTAAGTGTGCACCTATTCACAGTGGGGAAAATTAAAAGGGAGGTCAGGCTCACAGGCAGGGGAGGCATTCAAGTCCTTGGCGGGGACCCACACCCCTGCTGGGGTAAACACTGGCGCATCTGGCACCTGCTTTAACAATGTGGTTTTAGTGCAGCGGTTCGCGAAGTGTGGTCCCCTGACCAGCAGCAACAGTCTCACCTGGGAACTTGTTAGAAATGCAAGGTTCCACTCGCCACCCCACACTGACTGAATCAGAGGCTCTGTGAGTGGGGTCTAGTACTCAGCGTTTTGACAAGCCCTCCAGGTGATTCTGGTGCTCCTGAAAGTCTGAAAAACAATGCTTCAATGGATTTGGTACCTGGAACCCTGATACTTGGAAGTACAATTTTGCTCCCGGCTTTGATGGAAAAACAGGGGTCCATCAAGGTTGAGTCTCTTGCAAAAGGCCATAAAGTCAGAAAGGGGTGGAAGGCCTAGGCCCCACCCCCAGCACGTCACCCAGGCCAGCACCTGGGGATCTAGAAAAAGATGACCTAGTGCTTGTCCTTAAGGAGTTCCCAGCAGTCCTGGAATGCACTCAAGAACACCAGCATGGTCAGGGCCTTAGGGCCCCTTCTCAGGAGCTCTGGCCCAGCAGAATCAGGGCTGGACAAAGCCCCCAGGGTCGGAATGGCCTGGCTGGCAGGGGAGGAGCACGCAGACAAGGATGCCACATTTCTGCTGCAGATCAGGGCAGGGCGGGGGGGGGGGGGCAGAAGGGCTTTCAGGCAATGGGACTTCTGGCCCACATTCCTCTAATTCAGCAAAGAATCCGGAATGACAAAGCTGCCCAAAGGTTGACCAGGTAGTGAAATGTGTGAGAATCAGAAGAGGAGGGAAAAACGGGGTTGAGCAAAAAATAAAAATAAAAAAGAAGGAAATGGGTGATTGGTATTAAACACTTGGAGGAATATGAGAAGAAAAACTCAATTCCTGAAAAAAAAATAAATTGCCATCTGGAGGCTCTTTTCTTTACTTCCACTTGCTTCACTGTGTCTCTGTCGACAAGAAGCAGCTAGGAGATCTGAAAAGCGTGTTCTCATTCACACTAAGAAATTCTTCTCCTTCTACCGCCAGCAGAAGTTATGTACTTGATACATGGCAGCCAGCCTGCCTGTCAAGATAATGTAGAGGTTAAACCTTTGTTTAAAAAAAAATTCTGCAGCATCCATTAAAATCATTGAAATGATTTTAGATTAAAAAGATTAAACTGGGTGGAGCACCTGAGTGACTTTATGGGGGTTGGGGAGACAAAGGGAGCCCCCAGGTCGCTCGGCATCGCAGGGCAACCGGAGTGAACCTGCGGGTAGAAGGGACCTTGGGCTAAGACCGGCTTCCGAGAGTCGAGGGCCGTGTTTGCAGAGCTGACTGCGAGCCTTGTGTCAGCGGTGATAGTGGGGGCAGCAAGGGGAACCCTCCGCGGAGATGAACAAAGCACATTCCCTGCTCTGAGTCCGGCGTTTCTCTGTGGGTTTCCCTATAGGTGGGACAACAGGATCATGGAGGGAATGACCGTGAGCGCAGGGCTCTCCACCGGCAGCTGCCCACCTTGCACCACGCAACCCGGAGGGCCAGAAAGCCTGACTCTGCCTTCCTAACGCCTCGTCCACTCCTGTGGCCTCAAACTCAAACGCCTTCCACAGCCAAGCAGGGAACACAAATGGGTGAAGCATGCTGGGTGGGAACTGTGATGCCAAGCAGAGGGCGTGCCCCACGGGGTGGGTGCCTAACACGGGGCGGCGATGTGCGAAGGAGGGCCCAGGATGACAGTCAAGACCTTCTGATGTGTCAAGGAAAGCTGAAAATCTCGACTTCTTTGTACAATCCTGGTTTTTAAATGTTGTCAAGAGATGCAAAAATGCATAAAGTATCATGGGGGTCAAACCAATCTTGCCTGAAGACCACATCTGGCCCCCAAAGTGTGAGTGTACAACCTGGTGTCTAATGGATGCTGACTATTCGCTCTCTGAAATCACCTGGACAACTGCATTTTCATCTTGGTTTGAAGAGCCGTGTGGATTTCCTTGTCCTGAGCACCCTACAGTCACCCATGTCCATCTGTCCATCTCCTGGCTCATTCTGGAGGCCTAAAAAGCACCAGAAAACACAGACAGTCTGAAACCCTGAGCACATCAAAGCAGTGCTGTGACACTCCCAATCCCAAACAGTGGAGGCCTGCCTTCCCATGCACACACTTGGAGAGATGGGTGACCTGCTTCATTTCTCTGCCTGGCATGCACTTACTCTATAGGGTGAGCTGCAGTATTCCTGGGAGCAGAGGAGGGCCTGGGGTCTGCCCTGCCCTCACCAGGGAAGCTCTCCTTGAGCCTCTCCCACGGTGTGATGTTCGGGAAGGAAGGAGTTTCTATGCCAAATACTTTAAACAAATGCAAGTAAACCCAGCAGATGGAACAGACAATTCTGGATCCCTGACGCCTACAGATGGCTGGCTTTGGTTGGGTCATCGTGAACAGAACAGCTGCTTCCTCAATCACAACTCCTGCACAGAACACAGGATTCTGTTTTGATGACTTCTATGCAAGATATCGAAGTGAGAGGGGGGTTTCCTGCCTTTTATTTCAGAACCGCTCGGACAAACGAAGACTTCTTGTACCATAACAACAGATTCAAAGGGAAAGCTCCGTGAAGCAGGTTTTCGTAAATGTCAACCCACAGAGCAACCTACTTCTCTGCCCACAGGCCATGATGAAAATGTGAGTGGGGAGCCCAACCAGGGAGTAAGAGATTCCTCTTTCAAATGGCAGCATGGTCCACGATGGCGGTAACACCGGGCACTGAGGAGAGACGGGATTCGGAACAGATGAACTGGAGTCCAAGCCAGGCTCTTGCCTGTTAGGACCCCACTCTGCCGTGACCTCAGCCCTCCACTGGCTACCCGAGGCAGACACAGGAGCCCATTCTGGGAGTGGCTGCTAGAGGCAAGCAGAGAAACAGGGGGGCAGGCAATCAAGTCTGGGCTTCTAGGGCTTTCCTTTTCCTTTTTAAAGCAAGAGTGGAAAAAAAAAAAAAACACCTCTCTGTGTGAGTCCTCAGAATTCCAGCTTCCTCCTTACCAAGCACTTCTTTCATGCAACTGTCCTATGGCTAAATCCACCAGGATTATCTGGTTTTCTCTTTGTTATACTCTTGCCCAAGGTCCTGAAAGCTCCTCCTGATATCTTAGTCTTGCATTTTGGAAATGTTTTCATCCTGATTGTACAGGGAGTGGCACTGTCTAAGATGGGGAGATTTGTGCAGACTGCACCCATTTAAACCCAACATGGACAGGCCCAGCCGTTCCCAAGAGCAGGAGTGGACCAGACCCCCGACAAAACACAGCATCTCACTAATGCAGCCAGCCCAGCCCAGGACGGCCCAGCGGTAAACAGCCAGGCAGCTTCCCTCCACACTCGGAGTCCAGCAGGCACTAACGGGGGGGCAGGTGGTTCCGGCACTGATGCACTGACAGACCCAAGGAACAGAATTCAAATCCATGTTCTCCACATTCGCCTCACACCTCAAAATGACCTCACCCCCATTAGCTTCCAAAGAGATTCCTATTCAGATAATATTGGAACCAAGCAAGACAAGCGCTACAGTCCAGCCCACTCCAAGCTGGGCAACTACCTCAGTGTCACAGCTGATGGCACTTTAAGGAGAAAGCCACGTGATGTCAGCGAGCTGAGGGGCCTGGAACTCGTCTTCCTTCCTCACGCCACACAGTAGCCACCATTCTGAATGAATAAACTAGTTCCTTATCTGCTGCCCATGGAAAACATGGCCATTTCATCAAAACAAAAATGTTTCCATTCCAGCACGGTAGGAACAGTGGTACAACCCATCGGGTCCAGATGGTCCAGAACAGAGCATGATCTGAATACACGGAAGTTTGGATTTCACGTGGTGGGGAGGGGGAGTGCTGGGCCCAGCAGAGCTGATGTGGCCACCAGCTCAGGTGAGCCAGGGGAGAGGAGCTGGGGCCACAGGCTGGAGCTGGAGAGCAGCAGGGCTGAGGGCAGCAACTGGTACCCTGCATTTGGGGACTGTGGCCTGCGCAAGGCGGGTGGCTTACCCACGGGCACACAGAGGGTCTGGGGGCAGCTTCTTCACTCTAGACCCAGGCTCCCTGTCAAGTCACACATTTCTCCATCACCTCTGAGTCAATGAACTCGTTTTCAATTCTGTGTTTTGGGGCCAGGAAAGTGATGTCCTTTCTTTCTCTGGAATGCCTCCTCTACACTTTTGGTTTCCCCAGATTTGGATCTTCCACACACTGAGAGACAGTCTAGCGCATTTCTGCCCCACAGAACGTCCAGTGACGCTAGCTAAGTTTTGTATCTGCGCTGTCCAACGGGACAGCGAGGAGCCATGCACAGCTACTGTGCAAGTGACGAGTGGCCAGTGCAAGTGAAGAACTGAATTTTAAATTCCATTTTGCTTTAAATTTAAATAATCCAAATTGTGTCAGTTATCCCTCAGTAAAGCTGGGAGAAAACATTTAGACAGTAACATGTGGCTAATGGCTACCATGTCAGACAGCACAGGTCCAGAGTACAGAGCAGCCTTGCAGAGGAGGGGTCAGCACATTCTTTCCATAAAGAACCAGGCAGTAAATCCTGCAGGCTTTGTAGACCGTATGGTCTCTGTCACCACTGCTCAGCTCTGCTGTTGTGGCACGAAGGTAGCCACAGCCACTACATACACAATCAGGCGTGGCAGTGTGCCAATAAAACTTTATTTATAGGGACAGGCCATGGGCCAGATTTGTCCCGAGGCCTTAGTTTGCCAACCCTGATATAGAGTACAGAGCTGAAGTTCAAATCTCAGGACTACTGGCCACCAGTTGGATGACCTTGGGCATCTTCATCTTATTAAACCTCAATTTCTTCATCTAGAAAAAGGGAACAATCCTTGTACCCACTTCTCAAGGTGGTTATAAGGATTAAGTGGGAGGCTGCACTTAGCACAAGGCCAACACAGAGTGGGCGTTCAAGAAGCACGTGCGGGCAAAAGTGGACACATACTGGGTGCTCAGACTTAACGCTATCCTATTGCTTCCTCCCTCTCCTGTGAAGTGGGCACGATTATTCCCAGTCTATGGAGAAGTGGCTGGGTCAAAGTCAAATGCAATAAAGTGGCAGGACTAGAACCCAGGGTTCCCGCTTCCTGGTTCCTTGCCCTAGTCTCTCTGCCTCTCAGGCTTTTTCCAACTGTCTTCAGTCCTGTCCCAGATTCTGCCCTTCTATAGCACTCGAGGACGTGCCCAAACCTCACACAAGTTTAAAAAAACTTGATTTTTTTAATAAAGCAAATTAGAACCCATTCACCTGTGGACAGACCATCCACTGCACGCCCTCAGGAGCCCAGGCATCTGACAGCCCGGGTCTGGGCCCCCGGCCCTGGATACAGCTCTTCCACTCAGTCTGCAGCTCGCCTTCCGGCCTGTTTAGCCTCAGCCAGGCCCGATCTTTTACTTCTCCTTCCAGTAGGTGAGGGCGTTTGCTAACCTCCCTGGGAATCAGATGAACAGGAGGCTGACAGCCAAACTCACAGCCACATGCAGCTTACTTACTTACTAACTTCTCTCCTCAAGACTAAATGCTGCCGAGCCAAACCCCACAGGGCTCAGTAAAGACACCCCAAAAGCCGAGAGGGCTGCTGAACCGCCCAGCCTCGTAGGTTCATTATTTTCCTTCATTAGCTTCCTCTGAGCTGGAGTCACATGCCACACAGTCAACGGGGCCTGGAATCTGGGCTGGCATCTGAGGGTGTGCAGTCCACAGGAACGCCAGGAGCCAGGAGTCAGGTGATCGAGGCAGAACATTCTCGCGTGTTTGTGTCAGCGGCTCCCACACCCTTTGAGAACACCAGTGAGAACATGCTACACCTAAGCCCACAGGGCACCCAGACTCCTTTTTCAATCACACCAGCATGGTGACTTTCTTTTCCTTTAAGAGGGGTTAAAAAAAAAAGGCAGTTTTACACCGAATTAGACTTTTCCAACTCATGCAATGCCAAAAGCTTTTCTTCGTTTTGATTTCTTTAGTTCTGGGGCCGGCACAGGCAAGAAACCGGAATCTCTTGGGAATCCAAAGTGCCCCCTCTGAAAGAAAGAGCTTCAACTAAGATAAACAAAGAGCACATCCCTCTGGCCAAGTAGATGGTATCTGATGAAAACTCCACGTGTAGGGAGCTAGTCTTTTGCTCTCCAAGGTCACTCCAAGGTCAAAAGGATGGGGCCCCTGAGAAGTCTCCCCGGAAGGTGGCCCCTAGTAAGGACCGCTGGAGAAGACAGTTCCCTTCTCCTCCTCCTTCCTCAGCAGTGTCCAGCTGGTGACCAACCAGCCGTCCAGTCCCCACTTTGGCCCTGGCCCTGCCCCAGCTCACCACCCCTCTCCTGGGTCACTCTGTGGTCTCCGAGGTCTCTGCTCCAACCCGCCCTCTGCACTACCGCTCCCTAAGTGCTGGGCCTTCAAAAGTGCAAGCATCAGCATGCAGCTCCCCAGCTCCCAGCCCTCGGGGATAAAGTCTGGACTCCTTTGTCCAGCACCCACTGCCGTCCTTACCTGGACCAGCCGAGCTGCCAGCCCATCAGCACTCTTAACCTTGAGCCTGGTTATCCTCCACCACCTGCGACCGTCTGGTGCTGTGGGGCCTGGTCTGGAACATCTCCTCCTCCCAGTTCTGTGTCTCTCTAAACTCCTGCTCATGCTTCAAGACTCGGGAAGCCTTCGCAGCCCTCCTCCTCTGGCTGGTTTAAGTGCCCCTCCTGTGACTCCCACGGGACTGTGAACTCACCAGCACCCTGGGTACCCACACCTCCGTTACACTTACTACACTGTGTCTGGCACATGGCAGGAACGGAACAAAACAGATGCAGTCTGAGCGTCCACGATGCCAGCCTACAAGCTCCTCAAGGACAGGGATTTGGTTTCCTCGTCTCTGAATTCTTCAGGGCCTGGCACAATTAGTAGGCGCTTACCAGACAGACTGAACTGGATTGTGCCTGGGGGACCACCAGCATGGCTGAGTGCTCTGGGGTCACCATAGAAACAGTGACACATCTGAAGAGGCACAGAGGGCAAGGAAGATGAGTTCTGTCACATCCACCAAGACCGGAGGCAGCCCAGATACCTTGGTTACCTCCCTCACACAGCCCCTCAGTCACCAAGCTCCGTGACATCCAAGAAGAGGGTCTGTGTTAAGCCTACTCAAACCCAGCCACCTCGGCGGGTCGTCTGGAGAGAGCACTGTAAAGCCAGCCCTAACCACCTGGGCCAGCCTCGGAGGGGAGGGGGCTGCTGCAGCCTGGAGTCAGGGTACCCACCCAGGACCCAGTAAATAATACAGAGTCTTTGCACCCCTGGACGAAGGAGTGTCCCCCAGAGCTGCCCAAAGCATAGCAGGTAATCTCTCATGTCAAGACTGTCCACCCTATTCACCCCACAGGACGCCCAGCTGGGGCTGACGAGGGGTGATGCTCAGAAGACACAGGGAGTGGAGACTCAGGAATCACTGGCCTGGGCCAAGAGAAGCCAGCAACCACTGGGGAGGGGACAGGCCCTTTCCTCCATCATCCCAGGCACGAGCTCGTTTCAAAAGCTTTGATGAGCTTAGATGAGCTCTTGCTCCTGGAGAAACTGCTGCTATGTCCAGGTGGCAGAGGGGTCCAGAGGCAGCGGAATCACACCCCAGGAGCTGGTGAAAGGTGGCCAGGCTGGGCCACATAACCTGCACCAGGAGGATGCTGATCGCAGTTGTGAAAGGCCACTCGCCAACTCAAAAGGGGCAAAACGAAATAAAGACATCAGCTGCAGAATCGAAAAAGAATCTTAAAGGCAGTAACTAGATCTCCCACTCAGTTCAGATAGGTGCACGACCACTGAGTTTCTAAAGAATCTGTTCACAGAAGTTGTCGAGAGCAGAGCCAAGATTTTGAGGCCACATCATGACACCTGGATGCATTTAATTTTCTATGTTTAGGACCAAATTAAGTCAATTTTGGTAAACAGAGATTTTGTTTCCTAAAGAGAAAGCTTAAAAGATTTCACCAGTCTTAACTCTTGTTAAAGATACACACTGCAAACTAAACTGTAACACATGCTTTCAACCCTCCCTGCCTCCAATCATAAGACATCTGAGAACAGAGAATGCTGGATGAAGGAAGGCTCCACCTGCCCCAGTCTAACTTGTCCAGCCAAGCCCCCTTCACATTTCAGGCCCCTCTGCTCTGTCCCGCATTCTCTTGTTCACTGGGGCCATGAGGACAGTTGCCCTGGTCCTTCCCCTCGAACTCTCAGCCCTCCATCCTCCTCCCGAATAGCACGCGCCTGCCGCAGGCTGCACACCAACATTCACTGGGCTCTAAGTGTCGCCACCTATGGTCTCGCTTGGTGCCCCAAACCCATGGCCTGGGTGCTGTCAGCATGACCAGAGTCCAGATGAGGGGGCCCAGGTGGGAGAGGCAGTCAACTGCCTAAGGGCGAATGGTCGGTGGAGGGCAGACTGGGGATTTGAATCCAGGTGCTAATGCCAGAGCTGAATGCTGCCCTTGCCCTCAATGACACAGACGTGGGTTTCACCTCCACTCTGCCCAAAGCTCCTCTGTGGTTCTTCTCTTACGGGCAGGCTGCCTGCCCTGGACTGCCTCGCAGAACTTCTGCCCGTCCAGTCCGGCTCATGTCTCCCAGCTCACATCCCAGGGGCACCGCACCCTGCACAAGGAGCTTCTCAGACAGGCTCTTACCTGATCCTCCTAAGACTATGGGGGAGGCAGGGCTGGCAAGACGAGAAACTCAAGGCCCAGAGGGTCACACAGCAAATGAGGTCCAGCAAGTGAGTAGTAGCGTGCTCGCTGCCCGACACCTGGGGACCCCCATCACTTGACGGCTACGGGGCCTCGGCAGGAGGGGGGCTCCCAGGACCAGGCCACAGAGGGGCCCTGTCTTCCATACCCCACAGACACCCGGGTCCCCCCGGCCCCACTCCTCACCCAGAGCGCGGAGGCAGCCGACTGCAGAGGACGTTGCCCTTCCACCTCCAAACATGCAGAGAGGCTGCTCTCAGCCAGCAGATGGAAGCTCCCTTCACTCCCAGGCCCCTGGCCAACATGAATGCCAGAGCGAGGGGAATTCCAGGCGCAGCCGAGGCCTCTCCCAGCTGGGCCTTGTCCGTCAGGGCACTCCAGCCAGAGGGCAGCCGGGAAGGAGGGCGGCCTCCTTAGGGTGGAGGACGGACAGGCAGCAGCGCCGGAACCCGCATGAGGAACCTCCTCTACCCAGGGTGCTGCTCAAACTGCCGGGACCCAGGGAGACCCCAGACAGACCCTGCTCTCCAGGGCCCCGCAGGCTCCCCCACAGTGGGCTCTGCCGCCTGGCCACCAAGCCCCTCTGGGAAGTAGCAGTGTGGTGCTCAGTCAGTAATTGCCAGGGCCCACCCCCGGACGACGCCCCCTGCTTACAGCAGGAACTGCGCCTCCACCGCACTGGGGCAGCCACTGGACCAAAAGGAAGCCTGGTGTGGCGGAAAGAACACAGGCCCGAGGCCGGCCAGAAAGAGCTGAAACCTCACTGTCCCTCTCACCCGAGGCGAGTAATTTCTCTGAGCAGCAGTGTTCTCAGCAATAGATGGAGCTAGTCCCTCGGCCGTGGACTGCGCTGAGGATTACAGGAACTAACGAAGTAAAGTGGCCGGCTCCACGAGGGACACCCAGTAGGTGCCCAGTCAATGTCTGCTCAGTGAATGCAGGAATCACAGCCCCCTCTCCCCCACCTCATTTGGTCCCAAACCAACTCCGAGCACAGGAGAAAGAGCCCTTATTTACCCGCCACCACTAACGCGCAGGAGAGCAGATGGACTTCGCCAAAGCGACCAAAACCCTTTTCCATCCAGCTCAAGGTTTCAGCCCTTTCCACCAGGACTCAGTTTCCCTGGCTGAGGGTTCAGGGAGCCTACACTTGCAGCAACCTAAGTGATTCCTGCTGTGAAGGCAGCGTGGGAGGAAGTATGGGATGGACTGTTAAAGTCGACCAAGAGCAAAGGCGTGTCTCACTAGGGGGAAGAATTCTGAACAACGACCACACCGCCTACAGGTCTGGGCTACAGCGTGCTGTCCTGCAACCAAGGACTGTCTCACAGGAGAGAAGGCAGCATTCCAGCAGGGGACCCAGGAGACGCAGGTTCTGGTCCCTCTGTGTGCTGAACCTGTGACCTTGGGAACGTCACCGCATCTCTTGGGGTGGGATTTCTCTTCTGTAAGATCACATCAGCAGGCCACAGCAGCTCTTGCTCTCCGCGGCACCTGGCCTTCCTAAACATAATTCTACGAAGCGTGGGCCCAAGTATGTAGGAGGACAAGTTCCCAGCCGTTAGGTACAGCCAGGTGGCTGACAGCATGACACTGACTGCAAGCCGAGGTGAAGAGGGCCAAAGCCCACTGAGAATCACCAAGACACAACCCGGATCCAAACCGCATCCTCCCTCCCCGAGCCCCCAAGGGGTACCATGTGCCAAACCTCCAGAAGGAACAAGGTGAAAAGACCAGGAGGATGGTTCGGATGCTGGGCCTGCCTGAGCACTACCCTGAGACAACAGACTGAGTTAAACCTGCCCTCTTCGTCCCAGAGAGAAGGTGGCTCAGAGGGGCTGTACCGAGTCCTGTGCAGGGAGGTGCACTCACGACCTGGCCCAGCAGAAACAGGAACTACCTGGATGATGTGGGCAGCAGGCACTTCGCCCAGGGGTGGGTACTTTTCAGATCCTCCTTCACTGAGACATGGCAGCAGTGGAAAATTCCAATAGGTTTATTCCACTCCTGAACAGGAAGGTCCCTAATCCCCTGCTAAGGGAAGCGAGGTATACGTGGGGTCTGTCTATTTAAGCCCTCATTCCTCAGTCTCAGGTGCACCACAGAACCAACTGAGAAGCTTAAAAAAACACCAATGCTGAGTCCTCCCCCTTCTCTTCCAGATTCTGGTGTAACTGGTCCTAAATGCTGTCTGGGCATCCAGATTTTTTTTTCCTAACTTCTTCAGGTGATTCTAATATGCAGCCAAGGCTGAGAACCACTGAGGTGGATTCTAAAGACTCGGTGCGTGGGGTCCCAGCCCTCTCTCACAAACTCTTTAGGAGCAGAAAGGGCAGCAGACTCAGCCGGGCAGGCCTTGCTGGAGACGGGTATCCTCACCCCACCCCCAGCTCCCACCCCCACACGCAAACCAGGATCAACCTGCAAAGAGCCATCCGTCTGAGACAGAATGCAGGACCTCTGCCCGGCCCTGGCTGGGGTGGACCAAGGGCCCACACGGTGGAGGATGTGCAATTGTGTTTAGTTATTTGATTACTTTAGGCATGTAAACAAAATGTGATATTGTACAAACCTGGGGTGGCAAGCACCACAAAATGATTTACTTTAAGACATCTGAATTACAAATGCAAAAGAGAAAAAAATGCTGGAAACCCTTGTAACAGTCTCTTTGAATGGAAAATGGGATGTGAATAGATGGTGATGCTTCTAGTGAGCTGCCAGATTTATTTCCCATTTCCCCCAGAAGGTCACTGGGAATAATTATATTTTCTTGTGAATCTGTCTTCTGCAAGGATGAAGCAAAACATTTCAGTCTTCCCAAGTGAGGCACTGCCTTTGGTCCTATGGTACATACAGAATCCAATCACTCCTTTAAAGGGGGAAAAAAAAAGGCTGTAGGAAAAGGAGGGGCAAGGGAAAGAGGCAGTTAAAATTTCTAAGTTTCCCTGTGGTGTTAACAAGACTAAACAAAATTTATGCTTTGAGATAAAACAGAACCTAGTGCCGCTGTCTTAAGAACACACCAACCCATAGCATGGTGTATGAGAGCAAGCATGCTCTGAAGACAGACCTGAATAAGAGCTCCCAGCTGCTCTGGCTTCCAGCTGTGTGGCCTTGGGCCAGTTATTTGGCCTCTCTGAGCCTCAGTTTCTTCAGATTTAACTGCAGGACTACTTTGAGAATTAGACTGCATGCAAAGCCCACTGCCAAGGGTGAGCCTTCAGCAACCAACTCCTGTTCTTCTTTGAATGGTCCATGCTCATTTCAGTGAAATCTTGCTGCACCCAACTTTTCTTGGTCCTGGATCTTGGGATCTTCACATTATACCAGCCCAGGAGAAGAAGCTGTTTCTTTGTTTCATGGGAGAGCGAACAGAGCAAGAGCAGCCAGGAGTTGGCCTGCCCCTGCATTCTGGGGTCAAACGGGCTGTTTACTGACATGATTTGCGTTAACTTCCTGAGAGGCCCCATGGAAAGTCCATCCAGGGACTGCAGACACCTAAGGGGTGCTGTTTTCTGTGATATTCCTGCCCCGCCTGGCCGAGCTGCCCCCATCCCCCCTGCAAAAGGCAGCTTCCCGTGCAGCCCCCCCCCCAGCAAGAGAGGAGAACCGTAAGGAAGCAGGGTGCCTGTCACACTTCTCCGTAACCCCTGACGTGATGTGAAATTCTACAAGGTAGACCCTTTGAAATGCAAAATCTTCCAGAGTCCTTCAAATGTGTTTTTATTTTCTCGGGTTCCTAAGGCTGCTTTCAGACCCACCCATCAGCATTTCCCCTCTCAATCAACCCACACTTAACAAAAAAAGAAGATGAGGAAAAAGAAGGAGGAGGAGGAGGCAGCTGCAGCAAAGACGTCTCTGTTTTTTGAAAAAGCTCAAGTATCTCCAGTCGCTGCAAGGGAAAAAAAAAAAAAAAACTTGTCCTCCGCTCCAGCCTCCCCGCATCCTTCCTCCAAGACACCCTGAAGCCAAGTTTCCTCTGGAAGATTTCCTCCCATCCTGACCAGCATGACACTAACTCTGCTGCGGCTCAGAGTCTCCGAGAACTTTCTTAAGACGAGAATCTGGGTGCCCCCTGACCAGAGTTCAGGAGGGTTAAGACAGGCACCACCAAAACCACAACCCACAATTTTTGAAGTCCAAACCTTGATCCAAAACTGTGTGCACAGGAGGTTTGGATTAAACATCAAAGAAGAAGTTACCTTAAAACAAAGTTGTTTGGCAAAGAAAATTACTTCACCATAAGAAGAACCCTAGGGAACGGTAAATTGCTTTTGAATATAGACTTTTCAGTGGCGCGGTCATTAATCATGTTAATGTAAACTGCGCTAAAACAAAAAATTTCTAAGCAAGTCTCCGGGCACATCAGCATATCTAAGCCTCTGGGTTTGTTTCCAAAGTTCACATCCCGGCACGCAATGAAACTGCTGTTAATGGGGTCAGCTATTACAGTGCAGTCCCCGACCTTGGGCCATAATAAAGGTGACTCAGTCGTGTAGAAAGAACCCTCGTAAAGTTAGGCAGGAAACAAACATAGAAATTAATCAGAGAAGGAGAGTCAATGATTTTGGAAAGTTTATTCATTGGGCAAGTTTAAACAGCAACCCTCCCTGGATGATCAGACATTTCAGAAAGGAGTTGAGGGAAACCAGTCAACATCTTCACAGCACCCAAGTCCCTTGGCCAGGCCCTGTTTTGTAGGGTGGAGGGCAGGACAGCAGCTGGTCGAGGCGAGGAGCATTGGAGCCCAGCAGAGTCAAGCTGAGCTGAGCCCTGCCAGACCCGGCCATGTGCTTCATGTTGGCAACAAACCGGTTCTTTCAAGAGAGGAAGAGTCTGACAAAAAGGACAGCTGCAGCAAAGGGAGAAGCTGAGAGGCAAAAACCCCAAAAAAGCCCTGGGTTTGAGATTCTCCCCTCAAGTCAAAAAAAAAAAAAAAAATCACCTTTGGAGTTTGCAAGGGCTAGCTAATCTACTAAAGTGTCCTCGTTGCTGGATCAATTAGAGAGAGCCCCTCCACATCTGGTTTCCATCTAAAACCGAAACTTGTATTATCAGCATATTACATAACAAATTATGCCTGCAGGTTTCTTTTATTACACATCAGAGAGGTGTATGTAGTGGTGGTAATGATGGGGGTTGTGCTGATCTGAGTATTTGCTTATTTCAGTCTTTTTTTTTTTTTTTTTAAGGGCAAGAACAAAGTTTTCCGCAGAGCATGCAATGCAAAAGTCACACTGCCTGGATGAAACATCAACTGAACAATCCAACAGTGGGTCCACGGCTCAGTCTCAAGGTCCCACTGTATCAAGCAGTGGGTAAGAAGGGTGTGCTTTTTTTTTAAAGAGCAATGCAAAGATAAACCAGAACCAGATTGCTCCGAGGCGTCCTCTGCTGCCAGCTCCCAGATTTTACACAAGGCTTTCTCCACTCCAGCCTCCTGCAGGGGAGGAGAGCTGGCTGGCCTTTCCTGAGCTTCGATCATGGGTCATGTGCCTGCTCCCTGAACCCACTTAAAGGACACCCAGCCCACTAGGCTCTTACAGAACTGGGGAGATGGAGAGGCCAGGCAATCATGAAGGAATCAACAGGGGAAAAAAAGACTAAGAGGAGTGGTGAGAAAGAGTCTAAGAAGTAACAACAGGGCCTCCCATAAAATGTCAATTAAGTGTAGCCATCACGATTATAGTAAGGTATCTTGAAGCTCTCTTCCAAAGAATTTTGTAAACTTCCAAAATGCTACTACGTGCAACATACCCTAATATGTTGAAAACAGACGGGAGAAACTGACTAAAAACATCATCAATCAAAACAGTGGAATGCTCTACTTGCCAGCCTCTGGACATTCAAGTCCACTTCTGCAGCAACTGCATTGCTAGCTTTCATTTACAACTTGTCTTCAATGTTAAAATGGCTATACAGCAGTATCACCTTCTCAGGGGAAAAGAAGTCCTTGGGCAAAATTTTTTGAACTGGTCTTAAAACCACTTTGTTCTCTGGATGGGGCGTTTGGGAGAAAGACACAGACCTACCTCATGCCTCTCCTTCATTTTCTGGACTGGAACAGCGCCCTGGGAGCTGGATTCCCAGGCTCCTAGGTCTGCAGCATGGCCGTCAGCATCCAGACCCTCACTAAGGACAGACACAGGGTCAAGGGCTACCAATCCTGAACTTAAGACCCAAACCGTCTCCCACTAACATCGGCCTATCATCTGGGACAAGTAGCTGTTTTCTGTTTATCTAGTTGTCCATAGCTAAGGAAAAGGGGGCGGGGGGGCGGGGATTACATATCTGCAATTCAGTATCAAAACTGTAACTGAGACAAGTTACTGTTAAGTGGATAAATTAAAATGAAACCAAAACCTGGCCAAGTCAGGAACAGTGAGTTTCATCCAGTCCACTAACTCCATTCCTTCCCAAGTCCTCAAACCTGGTGGCATCTTTTAACCCAGAGTCCAAGATTTGGAGCAAGGAGGGATCCCCCTTCCAGCCGGTGGGAACTGCTGGGAACACATATGCTAGTATGTCATTTGGAAGTCTGCTAATATGTTGTAAGCAGCACAAGACGCTTGCCTGGCTTCTGAGGCCAATAAACAATGCCATTCCAACTCCTGCAGCAGTCAATAGAAAACAGTCCCTTGTCTCCACCATCCAACAATTCAACAAACATTTGTTTCTGTTGAACAACCGTCAGCCTGGCTCCATCTGCAGCCGCTCTCGGCAAGGCGAGCGTGGAGGCGGCGGCAGCGGCACAAATACCCTGCCCAGGGTCCCGGCCCGGAATGCAGCCCACCGCGGGGGCCACTTGCCCAACACCACCGAGTCCGGAGACTAACGTATGGAAGACTCAGAGTGTGGCCTATAGGAGGCAGAATCCCATTCATCAAATGCTACAAAGAGCTGTTCTTTGTTCACCATCGTACGAAGTACAGTACGTGTTAATGAACCCGGGCGGTCAGATGGAGGGAGCCTGACTTCAGGGGGCGTCCGGGGGCGAGGGACACGAGCAAGCCGGCTCTGGAAACTCACTGGTGCTCCGCCGCCCTATCCGGAGCCACAAGCATTGTTCCCCAAGTCTGCGGGCGGGGGTGGGGAACTGGGGGTTGCCCCAGAAGCCACTTGGGGCAATGCAAACCTAGGGCCTTCCTCGGACTCTGGACGTCCTTCCCCTTCTTCGTCCCCGCACCACCAAAAGAAAGCCCGAGCGGGGAAGCCGAATCCCACGGGCTTGCAAATCAAGGATTGGCAAAAATGTGACTCCACCGGTGTGCCCGTGCCGGACAACCCTTCTCGCCATGTGCAAAAGCCACGCCGGCGCCCCCACCCCCGCGCCCCTTTCCGCAAGCCCCCACCTCGGCCACCCCGGGGGCTTCCCGCGCCCGGAATAGAGCGCCCTCTCAACCGCAACGTGACTGCCCCGGCCGGTCCAGCAGCCACGGAGCCTACCGCTGCGTGCCCGCATCCCGGGGGTGGCGAACGCAAACTTCCGCGAACAAAAGAGTTGTCTGCAAACGTTGTGGGAACTTTGGGGCGAGCGGGGACTCCCGGGTCCCGGGGCTCGGCGCCTTCGCCACTGCCGCGAGCCAGGGCTCAAGTTGAGACGTGGAGAGAGGGACACCCCCCGGGCGCAGCAGTCCCCGTGCCCGCCCCGGGAAGCGCAGAGTTTTCCGCAGGGGCCGGGCTGGTTCGTTCCCCTGGCTGCGCTCTGACAAGTCTCACGCCTGCACCAGTGGCGACACTCAGCGCCCGGAGAAAACACCCGACCCAACGAGAAGCAAGGCAGGAAAAAAAGGAAACCAGCAACATAAAAATAAAAAAGGGCAAGCCCAGCACACACGCGAGCCGGGATCCCTCCAGCGGGTGGCCAAGGCGCACACAGCAGGGACCTCCGCTCGGGACCGGCCTCCCGGTCGCCACCGCCGCCGCCCAGCCCGGGGTCGCTTACTGTGCGCGGCTGGGCGCTCCGGGCGCGGACTCCGCGCCGTCGCTGCCGGCGCTCGCCAAGTCGTCCGGGCTGCCCGCCGCGCGTCCGCCGCGCGCACGCTCTCCTGCCGGCGCCGAGCGCTTTGTACCGAGCGGCTCCCAGGGAGGAGGAAATCGACTTGTCACTTCCTGAACTGTTTGCAACTCGTCCCTTTAACCGGCCGGGCCAGGCCCCCTGCGCCTGCCGCGCCCGCCGCCGCCGCGGGGCCGCCCGACCGCGGCTGCGTGTCGCTGGGTCCGGCGCTCTGCGGGCGGCGTCGCGGGCCCCGGCGCTCGGCGCGGCGGCGGCGGCGGCGGCGGCGTGCAGGAGCCGGGCGGCGTGCGGCGGCGGCGGCAGCGGCGGGCGAGTGTGCAGTGCGCGCAGCCGCCGGTGGGCGGGGAGTGGGGGGGTCGCGGCGCGCCGCCGGCGGGGCTAGAGGGCGTCCTGCGAGCCGAGCCGCGCGCCGCTCGCCGAGCTCGCGCCTGCGAGGCCCCGGAACGCGGGAAGCGGCCCCGGGCCCGGGCCGCGCCCCCGCCGCCGCTGCCCAGGCCGGGAGCCAGGGACCCCGCGGCCGCCTCCCCCCGCCCCCTGCACGGGCCGGGATGAAAACCCCGGGCCGCGTGGACTTCAGACGTCCAGCTTCCGGGTTGTTAGGGTTTTGAGGTTTTAAAGAAACGATCATTTCAGTGGCGTGCTGGGCAGCAGGGGAGGGGGGGACCGTGTTAGTGTTGTCACACTTTGGGAAAATAAAGCGCTGTTTTCCGACGCGGGGCGCTGAGCGAAATAAAGGAATGTGTACTTCGGAAGCCACATCCAAAATATATGCAACTGGTGAAGGAAGGATTTGTGGTTGCTAAGCAGAAGCAGAGCATGTTTAGTTCTGTAACTTAGGATGTTGACTTAAGTTCAGGAATGTAACCCTGATAGAATAAGCAGAGTATTTTCATTGTGCTGCTCACCTGGGGGAGGGGGATTGTTTTCCTTGTGAAGTGAAGCCCCAGATTTCCCATTACTCCTTCCTACTGGTATATGTTATTTTATTGACCTTGTATCCAAAAAGAGATTTTTAAAGAGGTTTTTGAAAAAGAACTCCCTATGCCTGTTTTGTGTTCTCCTTTGCCAAAAAAACAAAACACCTCATTACTTTACATGGATTGTGTCTGCGCCATTTGAATGGTTCTATTCATAAATCAGGAAACTTTTTCTATTGCTTCTAGGAACATTTAATTGGTTTTAATCCAATGTTTCAATCCCAGTATCAAACGTAAATGAACAATTAACTTCTTGAGCTTGTGTGCACTTGGGAAACTATTATATTTCATGGCTATTGCTAAAATATTTCAGTTTCTCATCACACTGAACCCATTCTTTTTCAGAAAACCACAAGCTAACATCTCCTTTCGCACTAACTACAGCTCCTCCAGTGATTTCTCCTGCAAGATTAGGATGTACAACAACCAAAAGGATGTGAGTCTATTCACTCAAGTAGATGATGTTGGATATAATCAATTCAGCCTAAAAAGCCAAAATGAGCGAATGTGCAGAATACTAAGGTACTGATTTCCTTATCCATAAACACTGCTTTAAGAAAATTTATCAAAGGCCAATTTTGCAAAGACCAAGAACCAAGCCTTCCTAGACTGAACAAAGAAAGGTGTGAGGGATAACTTAAGAATGCTGCCACAATGCCCTGATGCCATCTTATCAGTGTCACCGCAGCCTTTGAGAGCTTTAAGGATATAGTTTAATCTACTTTTTATTACGAGGCCTAGAGTGACTCCTGCTGGCAAATATTCAGTTTATTCCTGCAATTACTAGTTCATCAGGTCAACTTAAAAAACAAAATGCAGGGGTCCCAAGCCTAGAAACAATTATTGCAACCATTATTCTTGTTGCTTTCAGGATGATTTTAGTCTCACAAAACTCCAAGGATTGTGGTTATGGCGACCTCCTTTGCTGTAACGCCTCCTTTCCAACCTAAAGCAGCCTGTTTTTCTGGTTCTGAGGCTTTCTTGAAAGTATACAGAACTAAAATACCTGGTTTAGGAGCTGTGCTACTAACCAACAAACAGCTATTTCTCATTTACTTGATTTGAATGTCCAAAGGCTAAAAATACATACACTGAGGACTGTGTCACTTAACCTTCCATACTATGGGCCTTCCCACATTACGTAATAGTAAGTCCTATACATATAACAGACTTCCACTTTTTAGGGCTATCCTACATAGTTCTTTATTATTAAAAAAAAAAAGTCCTACCCAAAAGGCTGTATATTAGAGTCGCTCAATTCAGAAAAGTAAATATGAACTCAGTCCAACTCTGGATTTAAAACAATGTAAGCTGCAACTGTGGGAAGGAGAAGCTAAGCTGTCTACCTTTGTTCAATCCTAAAAGGTCAAAACTAAATCAAAACCAGATTTAGAGCACAACCAGATACCTAAATGCAAATTCATAGGCTAATTTAGGAATAAATCCATAAATAATCCAAAAATGATCACTTGTAACTTTCCCGTTATCATGGACCAACACTAACCCAGTTAAGCCACAGAACATCCTGGGAAATAGAAAATGTAGGGATTACATACAGTCTCACTCCAAGACCAATATATGAAACCCAGGGAGAAAACACAGCAATACTGGCTCTCCGGGCTCCCCTCAAAGCAGAACTACCAAATGAGGGAATGCCTGTGTGTATGGTAGGTGCCACACATCCACTCAACATTGCCTGGGAGATAGAAACTGAGTATCATTCTATACTAGAGAGTTCCCCCATTCCAAGTTTAAAGCTCTTAAGCAACAGGAGAGAGTAAGGGTGTATTTTATTAAGAAAGGGTGTAACCAACTATAACTTGTATCAACAAGCTAATATAAGTATTCACCTAAGCATTCTTGTGCAGAGGAGGGTAAAGATTGGGTTTTGATATGCACTAAGCAATGTCCTTGGTAGTTAGTGGGTGTTTTATTTTCGTGCTTTTAGAACCAGATAAATACGATGTTCAAACAACAAGGAGCTAAGCTTTGAAGTTTGAGCAAGTACCAATCAACATTGTTCAGTTTTCCCCATCAAATCTATCTGTAACTATGACTGTAAAAAGAGCTCACCACTGAAAAATGGTAAACCGGTTTGTCTCTGGGAATAACATTCTTTTCAGACTAACAATGTGAGTGAAACAAACCTCAAACATGTTATACGTTGGACCCAACAGCAGCATGCAGATGCATGTGTATTAACCCCTTTATTCAGCTTCCAAAAGCCACTGCCTCTTTGTCACAACTCTTGTATTAAAAGCCAGTCATTCACATTTCACACTGTCCTTTCTACATATGAAAAGATCTTTTTTAAAAGCAGAACCTTTTAAAATTGCTTACAATAGATGATGGGAAGACAGATCACCAAGTCCACCTGACGCATTTTCAGACTGGCTCCTGAAAACAAGTTAGCAAAATACACTTCTTCGAAAAATTTGGGAAGTTTTTGGTTATAGATAGAAGCCAAACACCCAAACCTATTATGGGGGCAATTTTCTTATGCAGATCTTATTCAGAAAAATAAGTTCTATAATTGTTCCCACACCTATGATCTAGCTACAACTAACGGCTCTAACTCATAAGCATGTTATGACACGCTAATCCTTCTGTTCTTTCCTTTCTATTCTTGTTATCTTTTCTCTGAAACCCTTCCAATGATGAAAATGAGTTCTAGCTCTGGCTGAAATTTCATACAGATAAAGATACATAAACCTATCTCCCATATCTAGACACACACCTTTTTTAGGAGGCACTTTGGTTCTTGAAGACAGTTATTTTTTGATTCAAGAGCTAAATAAAATGTATTTATTTTCATTGAAAAATAAGCACAGTGGTGAATTTAATGATACCAATCTAACTCCTTTGATACAAAATGAGAGTTGAAAGCAGCTTGAAGGGGAATGCCTATTGAAATCAGTGCATGTGAATCTGCACAGCTTTGTAACCGAACGTCTAGCACCATTGAGGTACGAAGCATGCCAGCTGGGACGGCATTGTGCACCACAAAGTGTGGGTTGTAAGCCTAAGTCCTGAGCACAAACCCTGGTTTCCAAGTTGGCAGGTGCTGAAAACACAGCAAATGTCACGCTTGCAACTCACTGGATGGAAGAGCTCTGCGTAAAGTAAGCTAAAAAGAACAGAGCAACAGTTAAAACTTATTTTAATTTGGTATTACTTTTTCTTTGCAAAGTTAATAGTAGCCATTGGTGTCATGTGCTAAAAGAAAACTCAAGCATGAAAAAAGACATTGAAAAGTTTATACATGGTAAGTAAGCAAAAATAATGTAATGTAGTGAAGTCTATCTACGTTCAAAGTTACCGACGTGTAAAACTTCCCAGACCTATTTTTACTATTTTAATACCAAGATTCAAAAGCATAATCAATTCCTGGCCTTTCCCTGATCTACTGATGATCTTAGCTGAAGGAGACTCTAACTAGTATCACTATAACATGGTTAGTCACCTGTAACCTAGTTTGCCTCAGTTATTCCACCAAAAACATAGCTAAAAACAAGTTACAGTATTTTCATATTGCTGTACACTGATTTAATATAGAAAATATTTCAACAGTACACTCAGACCAAATGTTTATGTTATCATCTTCAAATGAAAACCATATCAGTTTTTTTTCTTAAATATTCTTTTGTGGAATTCAGATTTAGCATTTGAGATATAAGCCCCAAACTTAATTTTTCTATTAACTATCTGCCATATAAGTCACTGCCTCAAGAAAAATCTATTTTTAACTCATCCCTCATGATATGCTCAAAGCTACCACCATCCTGCTTATTTCCCATAAAAATTAAAATAAGTGAATTTCATTTTCATTAGGTATAGGGGAAGCTGAAACTAGCTAGAGTTTGGGATTTCACAAGGTTTAAATAGCCAATCTGAAGACTGAATTCTTTGGATTTAAAATATCAAGGAAAAAAAAAAAATGAGTCTCTGGCTCCAATGGTAGAACATCCCTGGGAGCAGTATGAAAAGAACATTTGCCCTACTTCCTACATTAGCCTGTGAATTTCTTCACTCTCCTCCACATTTTGCCAATCTCCTATATTAACCAAAAGCAAAGATATTTTGTTTTATGAAACCCATTACTGTTTGTAAGAGGGACCAGCATAGCTTGTTTTGTCCTAGCATCCCCATTCAGCTGACCTGAAACAGAAAAGAACTGATATGAATGAGATGCTGGCTTGCTATTTAAATATTACTTTACATCTCCTTTTAAGTTTCACATGGAAACAAAACAAAAATAAAAACCTTGATTAAAACGAAGTTATTCAACCACTGTACTGTTCAACTACCTAATAGAAAGTAGTGACGCTTTGACTATGTTCTGTCCTGATGATGTACATCATATTATATTGACCTCATCTCTGTAGAACTTTTTTTAAATGGTTCAAACACTTAAGCTCTTTGAGGATAGTTACCTAGAGAAAGTCACACTGCTCTGGCCAGCATTTCTACAGTTGTACTAAGCACTCCAAGCACTGAGATATTCACTTAACCATCAGTAAAAAGGTTAAATAAACAAATCTGAAAACCAAGTGTTTACTAAGCTAGCATAAACAACTGATTCACTGTACTTTACATACTATACTGTCAGTTCTAGTATAAACCAAGGCTGACTCAGATAAACTACTTACAGCATTACCCAACATCAAATTTTAAAATGCCACTGTGAATGGTATTGTTAACTCAACTTACAGCAAGGAAAATGAACATGATTAAAGAAATCAAATCTAGATGATTCAAGGTGAAAATCAGTGATAAAATCTTTGCCCACAGCTTGTTAAATACAAGACCCAAATCCAACTCAATAACTCATTAAACCTGAGGCATGGTGATCTGGGGGATCTCTCTCAGTTCCCTTGTGAGTCATCACTGGAAACAATGCCTTGGCGTTCAGACCTAATGAAGGAAGGTGCACCATATCCTTGACCATTTGTTTTCAATTCAAATGCGTCCACATTAACATTTTCCCCATTATACCTACATTTATTACTAAATAATTACCTCTTAAACAGATAATGATCTTAAACCTGAGGGGTATTCTTAGATTCTGCTGAAACATATCATAAAGGACATTTCGTGAAAATCCAGCATTATATCATCTGGTCCTCATTTCTTAACTAAATTAAAAGGTGCTTTCAGCATCAGCCCAGCTAGAGATTAAAGAAGAAGGAGCTACACAGTGTGATTTTTTAAGAAGTTTCTAAAGGCCCACCAATTCCAAACTTTCCCTCTTACTCATCCTCCTCTCTTCACTCATCTAATCACTCCTGGAATACAAATGCCTTACAATGGAACTGAATACATTTACTAGATAGCACTGAGTGTCAAAATCCTGAACAATTCAATTTACTAGCTCCAATGGGAAGGTTTCCTTGGAGAAAAGAATATTTATTTGGCACTGGTGTATGCTAGGAATCATGCTAAGGTGATCTACATTTATTTTTCTCATTTACTATTCGGAACCCTCTTATGTGGAGTCTACACAACTGCTTTTCTCTCCACTAGATCAAACTGCTTCAAAGAAATGTACTGGAGGGAAGCCAGCTTGCAATGAGTATCACTATACAGTAGGCACTTGGCTAGCACGTTTAAAGTACTTCAGTTTCAGTGAGGGGATAGGACAGACTGACAGTAGCCCAAAGAGGTACAAGACATAAGAAGGGCAGACCCACGTCCTACATGCAAGCCTGGGACTCAGAGTAACATGAGAAGGTAGAAATCTCAAAGCCCTGGGCCTTTCAAGTCGTCATTTGGGTCATCTGTGAGTGTGTAGTGTGTGTGTCTGGGGGTAGGGAAGAATCAAATTAGGGAGATCCTTCATAATTTTATATAAAATTAAAGTGGAACTAAACAATTAGATGTAAATTTCTGAGTTTTTTATATAAAACATTTCTATGGCCAAATTAATACAAATTGAATTATCAAATATGTATCAGAGACAATACTCAAATCTAAAGTTTATCAAACGCACGAATGTATAAAGATTTTTTTAGACTGAAAAACACTCACGATTGCTTCAAATGTTTTATTATACGTACATATTTTTTTCATATACATGGATACCTTGGTTTAAAAGAATCATAAAGTAACCTAATAATTGATATTTAGCTAATAGAGTATTTAAACTCCCCAAATATAGTGGAAATCTGTTTTGTAGGCTATTCTCTAAAACTCAGATCAATTTCAGAAGTTACTATGGACTGACTGTGTCCCCCAGAAATTTACTACGTTGAAGCCCTAACACCCAAAGTAATAGTATTTGGAGATGGGGCCTTTGGGAGATAATAGATGAAGTCCTGAGGGTGGGGCCCTTATGATGGGATTAGTGCTCTTACAAAAAGAGACACTCAAGAGCTTTATAAGAGACACAAGGGAGTTTGCTTACACACCCACACTCTCTCCTGACTAGAACGCTCAAAGAGAACATATGAACGTACGGGAGATGGCAGCTGCCTACAAGCCAAGAGAAGAGACCTCAGAATGAAACCTATCTTGCCAGCCCCTTGATCTTGGAATTCCCATTCTTCAGACTATGAAAAATAAACTTCTGTTGTT
Organism: Camelus bactrianus; assembly: GCF_048773025.1. NCBI lineage: Eukaryota > Metazoa > Chordata > Mammalia > Artiodactyla > Camelidae > Camelus > Camelus bactrianus. The sequence goes on along the minus strand of NC_133549.1, from coordinate 22,818,479 downwards.
TGAGCCACCCAGTCTATGGCAGCCCAAGCTGACTAATACAGGGGTAGAGAAGAATTTTATCACCTACTGAGCACCCCAGTTTCACAGAGGAAAACTGAAGCCCAGGAAAGGAAAGTGACTTGCCTAGGTTCCAATAATTTTTTTCTCCAAAATTTAGTATTAAAAAAAGCATTTCTGATATTTATTCTATTACTTAATAGATTTTAAAGACAAATTATCAGATACTATAAAATGAAAAAGCCCCAAACAAATTAAATTTCAAGTTCAGAAAATAAACTGATACTGCATTTGTTGCCAATTAGCTCATTAATCAAATGGACTTAACAAAATGATCTCTCTTATTTCTGGCTAGGTAGTATTTTTATCATACAAAGATTCCAAGAGAAAAACCTCACCTCACTAAGTGAACAAACTTTTGGAAAGAACAGGCTTATTTCACAGTGAGGTCTGGTGTATGAAATGCCCCTCATAGTTTAATCCAGTTAAATACTTTTTAATTAAATAACCACAACAATTGGCACTTCCAACTACAAAGCCATATGGAATTGTGTCCTCTCTCTTGAACGAAGTATATTTTCAATGATTTGACCCAGCTGGCTCCCTTCAGGAATCAGAGCTTCCCTCCTGGACCGTCCGGGGTCCTAGAGGGAATAAAGCAGTTACGGCTTGTGCGCTTTGCTAATGCCTGGGTCTCAAAAATCAACAAATATTATTCTCATTCAAAAACCAGCAAAAAAGCAGTTTCACTGAATCACAAATGGACCTCAAAGGTTTTATTTATAAATAACACATGTCGTTTTCACTCACAATTTCAGGCCTTTCTTCCAAAACTTGCATACAGCTCTTTAATTCAGCCCAGTATGTTTTATTAAATACCATATTATGATTTTCCCCATTCAGACTCCAACTAGACTTCTTGTTAAGGACATGGAAGGAAAACCTAATTAGCACTGCTCCAGTGCATCTAAATTAATTTCATCATGAAAATCAACAGAACAGGGGCTAGATGCTGTCAGAGAAAGGCAGACGGATGTGGAATGTAAACTGCTCTTTCCTCCACTCCTCCCCTCTCCCACCCCGCCCCTCCAAGTTCCACGGTTGGAAATCATCCTAGCATTTTTTTAGCCAGGATGTACTAAAATTAGATGGGAACAAAGGACTGACATTTTCATCTTAGAGGAGGGGTTAGGAGAAAAATGTGAACTGGCAGCACCCACTCTCTTCCACATTTAGCCTCCTCACCCTGGCTATTCCGTCTTTGAAGAGGTAAGGATGGCAGCAGCAGGGGAACCACAACTAGCCCAGTGGCGCTTCCACTCTGCTGTAATCACAGGATGATAAACCGCTTCATCTCTAAGTATGCTAATGACAAGTGATAAATACATTTCATGGTCCTCTTATTCAACCAGAGTATTTTCATATTTCTCTCTAAGCCCCTCAGATAATCTCCAGGATATGCTAATTGACTGACTCATGTGTAAATTTTTTGGTATTTGAGAAAACAAATGCTGGATTCACTTTTCTTAAAAAGCTTCTAGATAGCATGCACAGTAAAAATCACTCACTAACATACTTATCATTGCCTGATGCAGTAATAACAATAAGTATTTTAAAATATAATATAGAAGAATTTATCATTTCTTCAGAATGGGCCACTTAAAAATGAAAAAAGTAGTTTGGTTTCTTTTTTTAATATATCTTCCTCCAATAAACTAGGCAAATAATTTGCAAATCTCTTGGTTGTAAGTTTTACAATGGTATCAGCAAGACAAAAGTACATTCTGCCAGCCTCTACATCCCAGTTTTTGAAGTTTTACTCCATAAAAGCAGGATATTGATAGTCATGTCTTGAGATTTATTCCTATCTTTTTAATTTGTTTTCCCTGAGCCTAAACCACAGGTCCATACAGTGACAGCTCAAAATGCAGTTAGAAAAGCCCTTTTAATGATTAGTCTAATGCACTGTGTTGTAAAGATTTTTAAAACTCAGTAAGTACCGACTCAAGCTCTCTTTTTTTTCTGGTTACTGGAGCCCATCTTGACATCTAAGCTGGAAATGAATGATCTGTCAACAACACTCCAGGGATTTTGCTAAGGTCATATTCAATCATTCATTAGGCTTCTTACCCCTCGCTTTTCAGGGTTCCATTGTAGAGCTAGTTTTATTCAGCATTTACATAGCCTGTGGGCTTGGGGGTATTTGTCTGCTTAATGTTGAGTTTCATTTCTATGCCCCTAACATAGGAATCCATCAATTGACCAAAGAATTTCAAACTATTCTTTTACTTTTCTAACAAATTGCATGGTATGTATGAAGAATAAATTAGCATTAATTTTCTTCCATTAACTGTTAATAAAACATGCTCATGTGCTCCCCCTTCTTTTGAGGACATCTCTGTTTTCTGCCTAACCAACAGAAATGACAGGGCTTCCTAATTTTGTTCCCACTATGCAATTGTCCTTCAACCTACCACGCTTCTCATCTCCCACAAAGTCTAGGTCACAGGCAGTATCCCTCCAGTGAGGTGTACCAGACAAGACTCCTTTCAGATTCCACTCAAACCCCAGCAACACCGACCCTACACACACATACACACACACACACACACACACACAATGAGCTAAAGAGGTTACTACAGTGGAACACAAGACACTTGGTCTCTTGCTCTCAAAGCAGAAGGCTGTCCCTTCTAGCTTACAGTGCTAAAAATAGGAAATCAAACGCAGGTCTCCCCACAGCAGTAGAATGTTGACATAGAGAGCAAATAATTTTTCACGTTTATATGTAGTTTCATTGTAGGCTACCAGATACACACACATTACAAATATATAAAACAAAATTATTTAAGAGAACACAAGTCAAAGTCAATTCACATGAGCAGGAATACTGTATTTCTTTGCATATCAATTTAAGAGAAATTATTTCAAAGTCATATAAAACTTAGTCATATAGGTTCCTTCAAATTAAGGTTTCTATTCTACTCCGGATGAACATGAATTAAAGTTGACATATAGTACTGCATTACAGTATCACAGAAATTTAAAAATAAATAGTAAGTGAATTGAAATGCATTATTCATACAAAGACTAAAAATCCTTCATATATGTTTAGCTCCCTTCTTTCTCCAAAATAAATAGAAAACTGCATGCATATCACTGATGAAGAAAGGCAAAGTTGTTGCTACTACAATGGGAAAAAAATCATTCAAGGACAGTTTGTACTTTTTTTTGCTACTTATTTTAAAATGGCTTTAGTCAAGCTGTCAAGAGTAGTGTCAGGTTTGATTCTCAAATGCAAAAATGCCAGTCCCAAAAAGCAACTTCAAAGTGTGCACCTGGCTTAAAACAAAATGCTCTGAAAACTTTCTATTTTTTTAATTGGTGTAACTCACCCATTCAGGCCTCAGATCCCTTTGGACTTGCACACGCGCTTCCTACACACAGAAGTGGCCTGTTATGCAGCAACAACATCATAATGAAAAGCAACAATTCTGTGCAGGCTCCACAGAAAAATCTCGTTTGCATTTCAAACAAGTTTCCTCAAAATAAGGGTGTCTTTTGATGAAATAAAATTGCAATTCCAGCTTCTTATTCCAGATAAAACAGCATTCACTACATAACTTAACTGGTCCTTTTATAACTGCATAATTTCACAGTTACCCACATATTTATATGACCTAACAAAACTAAGTTTAATAATATGTATTTATGACTTGCTTCAGTAACTTGGGGATACTTATCACCCTGATTTTTAAAGTACAGTATTATTTGAAAATACTAATAATTTATTGTTAGCATTTTTCTGCCTTCCACTTGTTCTGATTTCAACCTCCGAGAGGCTGGCTTCCAGCAGGATTAAACTGGTAAGAAGAAATGGCAACTCTCTTTTCCTAACTTTATCGACAGCTCCATGATTCCCCATCGAAAGTCCCACATCTTTACGAATGGAACACACATACGCCCACAATAGTAACTCAAGGAGCTTCTCAACAGAGGCCCACTCCAAGCCATCAGTGAATCAAATCCAATGTCTCAGTCTGGGTGCACAGAAAGCCTATTCTGTCCCATTGATGCCTTAAAATAGCATATACTGAAAGAGAATATGAAAATGAATATATATGTGTATATGCATGACTGGGACACTGTGCTATACACCAGAAACTGACACATTGTAACTGACTATACTTCAATAAATAAATAGCATATACTTAAACAACTCAGAATTCTAAAAATGTACTTAAACAGTATCACCATATTTAAAATCAACAAATATTGAGGGAGTTGGGTATATAGCTCAAGCGGTAGAGGGCATGCTTAGCATGCACGAGGTCCTGGGTTCAATCCCTAGTACCTTCTCCAAATATAAATAAATAAACCCAGTTACCTCCCCTTCATTAAAAAAAAACAAACAAACCACAAGAGAAAAAAATCATTAAAATCAATAAATATTAATGCGAAAAAACAACAAAGACAAGATCTCTTCAATAAATTATAAAACTATATGTTTCTATAGTTTAAGACCCCTAGTCCAGTTTATAAAATCTATAATTTTACACATTTAAATCACATATATTTTAAAATAATTTTTCACTTTTTACATGTTAAAAATTAAAGCTTTTCCAAAAATGTAATTTGTGCTGAAAGTTTATGTAAACGCCTTCAGTTAACTTGTGCAAGGCAGAGAATAATCTTAATGGTTGATTAATGTTGATCTAAATCAAACCACCCTTCTCCCCCTGCCCAGCTCTGGGGCAAAAATGAAAAGAAAAAGGATGAATGCTAGATTTACTCAGTACAGGAGTAACATTTGCCAAACAAACAAAAATTCTGTTCGTTTTTAAACCCAATAGGCCCCCAAAGCTGAAAATCATAAAAATTGTATCACTTTTTAAAAAACCTGTATTGTGACTTCAATATTAAAATACTAGCCAAAATACAAAATAGCATTAAGTATTAATAAACCTTATCTTTTCAAAAACATTAAATAAACTATTTCTCTTTTGCTAATCAGGCCCTAACTAGAACATCTTCGTCCCCATATTCCTGAAGGTGTGTGTGTATATATATATAAAACTTAAACCACTATTCACGGAATGGCACAATTCAGTTCTTGATTAGGCAAGTCTTCTAAGACAAGTAGGGAGATGGTGAAAAGTAATGAAGGATGTTTCACTGTTCTCACAGTCCATAGATCAACAGTCACTAAGAAAGAGCTGCAGAACTCCTAAAAATAACTGCCCAACTTCTCTAACACAATTTTCTACGTACCAGCCCTAGTTCCCAATTAAACAGTTAAGTGCCATAAAGGCAGAGACTTACACCTGGAAGGCAAATATGCCAGGCGGAGAGAATAGGTTTTGGAGTCAGACCCAGAGAAGAATCCTGACTCCATTCTGACTAGCCATCCAATGTACAGAAACAGGAACAAGGAATACATGCCTCAAGGAGATATTGAGGGGATTCAATGACTTTGTAAGACAATACAACTTAACAGAGTGCCAGCTTTTAACAGTAACTCTTAGCTGCTTTACATTCTACTACCTATTTATCCCTCACAGTTTGCAGAAGACCTTCAGCCACAAAATACAAGCTCAATAAATATTTCTTAATCAACTGATACATTTATCTGACTTTGTTTAATTATATACATAAAGGCTAGGGGATTTCCTCAGGTATTAAACAACTTTTTTAAAAACTCACCATTCAACCCAAAATTTTATACTTATTATGTTTTCTAATAGTCTAATAAAACCTTAAGAATGTTGTTTGGCTTATTATTTCTGGCCCTGGAATAGCTTGGTCAAATCGTCACGAATAGCTATATTCAATTCAACTTTACCAAGGCACAAAAATCAAGAATACATGCTTTCTGTAAATTCATTTACTGCTTTAAAGTTTTTAACTGTTCAGAAGTTACAGAAATTTTTTTTAAATCAGAAAAAAAAAATTTACATCTCAAATACAAAAGAAAATTTTAAAGTATTCTTTGTTGATCTCAAAAACCCAACCACTTACACTCATGATTTTTTTTCACCAACCCACTGTATCTATTCAACACGTGCATCCTGGGTACTTACTAAACATTTGTTTGCACTTGCATTTTCTGTGTCAGGTTTACTTTGATGTGGAGCTTCTTTAAAAAGCTAACTGAATTTGTCCAATAGAAAGTCTCATGTTTTTTGGAAAACCAGTGCTGCCACACTGTTTCCAGATCTGCCCCCAAAGCTGAACCTGGGTGTTGGCAGCTCTTCGAAGAGTTCAAATCCTGTCAGACAAAATTAAAATACTTTTATTAGGGTCAGAATCCCACAGTTATGGGATATTTGTATTAACAACGTACAACGTACTTTTGGGGCAGGGGGAATAACAATGTACTTTCGAACCTTGTATAAAACAATGTAATTCCAAACTCTAAATTGTGACTAAATCTCACTTTACAATTTTTCAATTCTACTATATGTGTACACAGTATGTGTATACACCCAAAAACACTATAAAATGAACAAGGAACACACAAAATCAAATTGAAGAAAAGAGGTTTTCCATCTACCCCCCATTTCCTCCACTTCCTGCTTATCATCCCTTCAACTCTGTGTCTTCTCCACTGGCCTCCTTTACCTCTAGTTGTAGGAAGCAGCTATCATGTGTTAAGGTCTTACCATGGATCAGGCACTGTTTTGAGTGCTTTATATGCAGTAACTCAATTAATCCATATCACACACATAAAAGCGCTTAATACAGAAAGGTCAAATAACATGGAAATAAAAATGAAAAAGTCCTGGAGACGGTTGGAGATGATGGTTGCACAAGGAAGATGTATTCAATGCCACATATCTATACACTTAAAAATGGCTAAGTGGTAAATTTTATGTTATGTATATTTTACCACAATAAAAAAGAATTTGTAACCAAAGATCAAGACCCAAACTAAACCGAACTTGGGGACAAGGAAGTAGTAACTTTGAAAGCAGCATAGGGTGACTTTTTTTTTTTTTTAACTAAAATGGATTCAGAAATGCTGGGTTCAAGCCCCAGTTCTACCACTTACTAGGTGAAAGATATGCTGGTCAATTTACCTTAACCAGGATCCTCAGTGTCTGTGCAAGGAGGTTACAGGCATCAATGCCCCTATCTAACTCAGAGATTCTGTGAAGATCAAAATGCAGAAACGTGATGTTCTCTTAAACTATAAAACAGAATGGAAATTTAATATTTTATAATTTTGTTTTTAAAAAAATAAGACAAATGAGGGTAGAAGGTCACTCTTAGTTAACCATGGTTTTCCCTCAGTAATGGAACTATTTATTAGTTTGGGAGAATTATTTTTCTTTTGGGGGAAAAGGTGTCTCCATTTTCTAAGTTTCCATGCCTTGAGCTTGAGCTCAAATAACTCTTGTAAACAAAAATGCTTAAAAGAACAGACATTACTGTATCAATTGGTCTTTTATATTTTGTCTTTTTTATATTTATATTTCATAATTCATATTCTTAAATTTCACCAAATCTTTATAACTAAATATTATAATGCTCATTAAAAACTGATCATAACTTTCCCAAAGAAGGCCAAGCCTTTTAAATAACATGATATATGTTGGTGCTAAAAAATGGAGCCACTAATCTTAAAAAAAAAAAAAAGGACACAAATGAACATATCTACAAAAATGGAACAGACTCACAGACATACAGAACAAACTTATGGTTACCCAGGGCTGAAGTGGGTGGGAAGGGATAAATTGATAATTCGAAAGTTGCACCTCTTGGGGAACGATGGAAATGTTAGCTATCTTGATTGTGGTAGTGGTTTCATTGGTGTATACATCTATCAAAATTCATCAAATTGTACATTTGAAATATGTGTAGTTTACTGTACAGGAACCATACCACAATAAAGCTGTTAAAAAAAAATGGAGCCACTGTGGCGGGTACATGGGTATACACCTATATTTTTTTATGAAATTTTACATATGCTTAAAATATTTTATAATAAAAATTTTCAAGAGAAAATAGAGCTGTCTGAATTTTCTAGGACTAATCTTTTAAATCCCTGGACTAATCCTCAAGAATTTAAATTATTATATTTCAGTATATATACATCAAAATGTTAAAAGTGATTATTAAATTTTAATTATTTTAATCTATATGCTTATGTGTTGGGGTAACTGATACTTAAAATTTTTTTTCATAATGAATCTGGATTACTTTTGTAGTAAGATAGGTTTGGGGTTTTTGGTTTTTTTTAATTCACTGGTTATAAGAAAGTCAAGTTCCTTGGACATCAAATTAGAATATCCTAGTATGTGGCAAATGATTCAAGTAATCCTCACCAAAACAAATGATGACACAAAATATTTATATAAATAGGGCTACAAAGGAAAAATGAAAGATTCATTTCAACAGATTTATGAACATTTACATTTCAAATAAGGAAAGAAGCAAAGAATCTTAAAAGATTAGTGAAGCAAGCTTTATTCTCTGCAAAAAGGACCAGAGAAGCCAATCTAAAAAGCTAATGACAAGCCCTCAGCAGTGGTGTGTGGCAGTGTATTCTCTTACTGTCCTGTATCTAACTCCAAAAACCAGTTTCTAAGAGAAACATGCCTATAAATGTCTTCAATTTTATATAATTATTTCTTTAATAATTCCTCTTGTAACATTTCACTTACCTAAATTCTACATTAAGCTCTAAAACTGAATATAAGTTAAGTAGTTCTCAGACACAGACACATTTTTAAGCACTTTTTACCAGGCTGAAGTCTGTTCCTCATTATCAAAGACAGACAAATATGTTTTTGTCTGGTGGTTCCAGGGGTAAAAGAGAACACCTGTATTTTAAAACCAGGAAAGGAACTTGCCCTACACAGTGGAACTCTGAGCATTTATTAAAACTGTCAAGCTGCAAGAAGAAAGACTATTGATATGGAGCCTCAATAGTTCTAAAGGAAGCAAATTTAACATAAAAGATAATAAAACTAATGGCATGAAATAAAAGACAATAAATCACACATAATTCTTGTTTTCCAGAGGCAACAGTAATGAAGCCACAAGCTCACGTTTCAGGTCTCAAACACTTTAGGTTTTACATTATATCAGCTGCCAAAGCTATTGAATGCACACAAAAGGACATGTGTTAAGTGTTCTCCCTCCTATTGCCTATTCCCTTACTACCAAAAAGAAAACAAACTCTAAGATAAAGTGCGTGCAATATAGTTATAAATTCATTTCACATTAGCTTGTGACAACTGAGGTTCAAAATTTAACCACAAATTTAGTACCATATCATTTGTTAACATACCACTCTGAAAATTCCTCCCATTCCTTTAACAAACTTAATACTAATCGGAAAAGGAGTCTCAGGAAGAATAAGCAAATATCTAGTTATAGATTCTCATGGTACTTTCTCAGAAATGCCTGTGTACTGCATGAGCATGAATAAAGTGATAGGTAAAAATGATCCTTAAAACATACAAGGAACAGTCTGCCAAAGAACTCAAAATATTTGTGTTTAGGTTAGATTCTCAATTCTCACAAGACCCCCGCTTAGGAGACACAGCACTAATTATACTTTGCTAATGGGGCAAAAAAGGATCCTGTCTTGGCACCAAAATCTTGCAAAAAGCAGAGACTTCCTCAAAAATTAGTAGGCAGTACTTCTTCTATCAAGTTCCTACGTTTTATTTCTGTGCAATGTTAAAAAAGAATTGTTCTATATTCACTGAAAATAAGAAGACAAATCCTAAAATAAATCACCACTAGGCAAGACAAAGTAGCTATAAAATTAAAACTCTCATCCTACAAGACTTTAAAAAACATTACTACCATCTGCATTATTATGATTACTATTATTACTAATCACCAGTATAACAGTATATTGAAGTCAGAAGCACAATATGTGCTTTTCTTTGCTTGATTCTCTAAATAATAGATTAAACATCTTAAATAAAGAACTTGATTTTTACAGGATCATAAATTTTAGTACTTAACTGCCAGGATTTCTTGGAAAATTTTAAAAAGGACTCTGGATCTCAACCAATATTATTTCTTTGTTCTTTGCATATACAGTTAAAAGTATTACCATGGTTATTAACAAAGAAGAAAAGCTGACAAATCCCACAAATAGAAAAGTAAAACTCCATAACACCAATAAAAAAAAACTATTTAAGTGCATTAAATCTGAGGTAAACACACATTTAAACAACATACAGCCATTTACCTTCACTGAATTCATTTAGCAACTCTTCCTTGGTCCAATTACATGAGGTTATTAGAAAAAAGCCTTTTACTTTCAACACCCTGGAGAGAGATTTCACATACTGCTTCCTCTTCTCAACTGCATTGTCAGGATTAAGGCTTATGGCATCAAAAGTCCCTTTGTCAATACAAATATGAAATCCAGACAGCTCTGTGGAAGGATTCAAAAAGTCTTCTACCTATATAAAAAATCAATGTCTCTGTGAGAACAATTCACACACAATCTGTACTGAATTTAAGTGACAATCTGTAAAAAGTTATAGATAAAAGGACCAACTAACTATGATGGCATTTTATATAGAATAAACATAGTTTCAATTTTATAGCCAACTTTTATGTGCTTCATTCCAAGATCATTAAAGCTAAGATTAGTGAGACTGACAGTGTTTCCTGGACATTCTAAATCTCTACAAATTTGGAAACAAATCAAAGCCAGGTGTATTGCCTAATAATACCAGCACGTAATGGAGCACACAAGTCGGGTTTATGAAAAAGTTATTTCTGTTGAACAATAGAATATTTGACGTATTTTTTAAAATGAAAAAAAAAAAAACTGGAACTCAAACAGGTCACTGGACATAAGATGATTTTTAGCTGATATTACTAGTTGTGTGACCTAAAATAAACACGGTAAATCAAAAGTTCTTCTGCCTTGACTCAGTAGCTTAGGAAGCAACTAATGGATACATGGCACAAAGCTTAAGAAATTAAAGGATTATTTACACTGCAATTACTTAACTTTATAATTATCATGCACTTCAGATTTTGAAAGTCATATGTCAGCATCTCATCCATTTTCAGTAACTTCAGTAACTAAGCATTTGAAATAGTGATCTGCCTCAATTCCACAAAATATTCAAAATAATTTGCCAATGAACTTAATTCTGAAAGCTACTTTAAAAAAGTAATTAAGCAGTTAGCTCGTGATTATTCATATAAACTTAAAAAAATCATAAAAATCTCTATCTAAAAATCTCTTATTGTCTGACTTAAAAGTGTGGATTGTATGTTTACATACATTTGAACATAGGTTTCCTACCCCTGCCTCACATCCAAATATTCATTATACCTGAAGCAAAATAATGACTACCACTCTTAAGAGTCGAGTTTGGAGAAGTTCTTATCCTAAATGCCTTTATACAAGTATTCATGTATTCAACAAATATTTCATAGACTCCTATTACATGCAGGAACTTTTCAGGCCCTAATATAACTGCAAACAAAACAGAAAAGGTCCCTGTATGAGAATATATGTTATATTCTCTAAAAGGAGAGGCAAACAATAAATAAACTAATCAAATTATTTCAGACAAAGTGCTATGAAGAAAATAAAACCAGAGTAATGAAGACAGTGAGTGATTAGGCAGAGGAATGTTTCTGGAAAAGTTTGTCAGGAAAGACCTCTTCAAGAAGGTGATATTTGAGCAGAGATCTGAATGACGAGCCAAACAAGCTAAGATCTGGGGCAAGAACATTCTAGGCAGAGAGCAGCAGGTATAAAGACTGGAAAAAAATAGGGTGACATGTATCAGGAGCAGAAAGCAAGCCAGTGTGACTGGAGCATTGGTGACACAGAAGGAAAGAGGTAAGAAATGAGGGGTTTTGTAAGACTGGGTGGGGGTTCAGATTCATTCTGAATGCAAGGGAAGCCCTTGGAGGCTGGTTAGCGAGGAAGTGACACAAGCTGATTTATATTTTAAAAAATCACTCTGGCTGCCCTGTGGTAATGGACAGCAGGGTGGCAAGAGTGGAAACGGGAAGGCCAAGTAAGTGGCTACTATAGTCATCTAGGCAGGAAATGATGGTGGCTTGGATCTGGGAGGTAGTAGTGGAAATATCAGTGAATGATCACATTCCTGATATATTCTGAAGATAAAACCAATAAAACTGGATACAGGATTTAAGGAAAGAAAAGAATCAAGGATGACTCCTTGTATTTGGGATAGTTCAACACATGAATCAACAGTGGTGTCACTAACCGAGATGGGAAAGAAGCGTGACAGAAGCGTCACAGATCAAGGGCACAAAAGTACACTAAGTGCTTTGGTGGCATTATACCGGTTTACACATTTATAACTTTTTGATCTAGTTAATCTAAAGTTGGCTATTATTTGTGTGTTTGCAAATGAGAGAGAGCCAGAGAGAGACAGAATGAACACACTTGCACACAAGAAAGAAAAGAAAACTTCCCCAAACTGACTAAACTGAAAATTTTAATACAGTTATTTAAAAAATGTATCATTTTGGTTTATTTATGATTGATCCTTAATTTATATGAGCTCAAAGATGTCAGCAAATTATATATTTCAGAAACATTTAAACTTTGTAACTTTTATTATAAATAAAAGTAACAGTTACTATAGTTACCTTCAACTTAATGTTACATAAACCTTCTTTCTCTATTATACTCCCAGAGAGCTGTATTGCAGAAGGAGAGTAATCAATTCCAGCAATATTAGAGAAACCAAATTTTGCCTAGAGACAGAGAAATAATTTTATACTTTAGTTTTTAGAAGTTTTAATTACCGTTTTAACTGTGAATTGTAATACTCCTTTGGAACTGCAGCTGCTTTATTTTTTAATATATCAAATGACATATACCATCCAATAATCTACAATGTTTAAGTTTTACTGTAGAATCTAAATAGAAACTGAAAGTTTAAATTGTATAGTGTGACAATTCATTTGCTTTTATAACATTTGATTTCTTTTTCAAAAGAAAATTCATTTTCTCAAAGACAGTGAGAACATATGTATATTTCTGCCCTAAAGCAAAAAATGTAGTATTAAAATCTGCTGATGTCGATACGCTCTAATTCATATATAATCTGTCATACATTTTACTTAAAACAATTAAGTTAAATGAATAAGTTAAATAAATGCACATGTAATAAGTTCTTGATTTTAAAATTTTTCCTTCAGTGTAATTTAAATCTTGCAATTCTCCACTAGCCATGTGATTACTAACCACTACACATTTTTTGCTTTTGAAATATTTCATACATTCCAACAGATCTCTAAAAAATCTGCCGAGGCAGAATGGGAGAAAATATTTGCAATTGATTCGACCAACAAGGGAACTAATTTCCAAAATATACAAACAGCTCATACACCTTAATGTCAAAAAAAGAAGCAACCCAATCAAAAAATGGGCAGAAGACCTAAACAGACATCTCTCCAAAGAAGACAGACAGATGGCCAACAAGCACATGAAAAGATGCTCAACATCACTAACTGTTAGAGAAATGCAAATCAAAAACTACAGTGAGGTATCACCTCACACCAACCAGAATGGCCATCACTAAAAAGTCTACAAATGATAAATGCTGGAGAGGATGTGGAGAAAAAGGAACCCTCCTACACTAATGGTGGGAGTGTAGATTGGTGCAGCCACTATGGAGGACAGTATAGTTTCTGTAAAAAACTAAAAATAGTCTTACCATATGATCCAGCACTCCCACTCCATTCCTGGGCATATACCCAGAGAAACATATAATTCAAAAAGATACATGCACCCCAATGTTCATAGCAGCACTATTTATGCTAGCCAAGACAGAGAAACAACCCAAATGTCCATCAACAGATGACTGGATAAAGAAGATGTGGTACATATATACAATGGAACACTACTCAGCCATAAAAAAAAAGAATAAATAATGCCATTTGCCTCAATTGGATGGACCTGAAAATTGTCATTCTAAGCAAAGTGGGCCAGAAAGAGAAAGAAAAATGCCATAAGGCATCATTTATATGAAGAATCTAAATAACAGTAACAACATTAATGACACAAATGAACTATCTATTACTTTGATTTCTTGAATGTGTAAGCACATTTGACTGTCCTTTATGACTGGATTACTGCATTCTGTTGATCCTTATTTTGAAGTTGGCTTTATTCCTTTGATAACTATGTAAGTTTAAAAAGTCAAAGATCTACTCTATTCTTAGAAACAATAATTAGTACATATATGTAAACTAAAAAAAGTGCAGTATACTGTATATACGTATATACATGCAATATAATGTGTATGTGCAGTCGAACTGTAATAATTCTACATAATGAAAGATAACTAAAAGTAAAAAAGAAGTCATTTAAAAAACTGAGCCCCCCTCCCCCCAAAATGAATCAACTCTAAAAGAATCAAGAAGAAAAATCATCTGATCATCTCAGTGGATATCCAAGAAAGCAAATGATTAAATTCAACACCCATTATGATTAAAAACTTTTTAACAAACTAGAAAGGAACATCCTCAATCTGATAAAGATTATCTATAAAAACCTAGGGTTAACATCACATTTAACTGTGAAATATCAGAAGGTTTCCTCTTATAACAGGCAGTGTTACAAGGCTACCTGCCTTCACGATTTCTATTCAACACTGACCTTGAGAGTACAAAGCATTTTAATAAACAGAGTATTAAGAATGGAATAGAAGAAATACAACTACTATTTACATATGTATGATACTACAGTCTATATAGAAAACACAAAAGAATAGAAATAAACTATTAGAATTAATATGTGAATTACTGGAAACAAGATCAATATAAAAATCTGTTAAAAAATATATATATAAAAATCTGTTGTACTTCTATATACCAGCAATAAACTATTAGAAAATGAAATTTTAAAAGCATAAAAATAAGAACTACAACAATAAAAAATCTAGGAATCAATCAAGAAAAGATATATAAGATCTCTACAGAGAAAACTATAAAATACTACTGAGAGAAAATTAAGAACTAAATAAATGGAAGAATACATTATGTTCATGGATTCAGAGACTCAATGTTGTAAGATGTAAATACTCCTTGAATTGATCTATAAATTCAATGCAATCTTAATCAAAATCAGAGGGTTTTTTTTCCTGAAAAGTGATAGGATGATTCTAAAATTTAAATAAATATACAGAGAGCTAACTAACAACATCCAAGACAGCAGTGGAAAAGAGAGCAAAGTTGGAGAAAGTACATTAACCAAACATGAAGATTTATAAAACTGCACTAATTGAGACAACATGTCATTGGCATAACGATAAACAGACCCAAAGGAATAAAATAGAGGATCCAGAAAGAGACCCAAACATACACCATTACTTGACTTATGACAGAGGTACCACTACAGTGCAGTGGGGAAAAGGATGGATATTTCAATAAATGGTGCTGGGTTATCTGGATATTCATAGGGAAAAAAAAGAAACCTCGACTTCTACCTCACAACATACACAGTAACTGAGACCTAAATGTGAAAAGGAAAACAATAAAGCTTCTAAAAGAACACATAAGAAAATATCTCCATGACTCTGGATAGGCAGATTTACTTTACAATATTCAAAAGCACTAATCATTTTTAAATGATATATTAAACTTTAGTAAAATTAAAGAACTTCTGTTCATCAAAAGATACTATTATGAAAGTGAAAAGACAAGCCACACACTAGATGAAGGTATTTGTGATACAAAGGTTATATAAACAGAATATACAAAGAACTCCTACAAATCAGTAAGAAAAAGAAAGGCAACCCAATTTATAAACAAGCAAAAACTTGAACAGCATATCACAAAAAAGAATAGCCAAAAAAGCATATGGAAACATGCTCAACATCCTTAGTCAGCAGGGAAATGAGAATAAAGTCTTAAGATACCACTACACATCTACCAGAATCACTGAAATTGGATCAGCTGAAAAGAGCAGGGGTTGGCCAGGACATGGAGAAACCAGAATTCTCACACACTGCCAGTAGGAGTGCAAACCAGTACAACCAATTTGGAAAATTCTTTGGCAGTATTCATAATAACCCAATACTGGAAATGAGCTAATGTCCATCAACAGGAGAATGAATGAATAAATGAATGAATGACTAAATCAATAAATAAAACTGTGGTATTTTCATATAGTATGGTACTAACCACAATGAAATGAAGCAATCTAGTGCTACACACAACGTGAAAGAATGTGGATAAGCCTCACAAATCCATGTTCAGTAAAAGAAGCCATATTAAAAAAATTAAGTGCATACCCAGTGATACATACCATTTACACCAAGTCAAAAAGAGGCAAAGCTCAACGAAATGGAGAAAGGATAATCTTTTTAACAAATGACAGATGGAACAATTCAACATTCAAGTGCCAAAAAAAAAAAAAAAAAATTAACCCCAACCAGTATCTCAAACCTTCTACAAAACCTAATTCAAAACAAATAATAACTCTAAATCTAAAATGCAAAACTTTACCATTTTCAGAGGAAAATATAGAGTATAGACCTATGTGATCTTGGGTTAAGCAATGAGTTCTTTAATGTGACAACAAAAGCACAATCCATATAAGAAAAAAGTAATACTTCTGCTCTTCAAAAGATACTGTTAAAGAGAATGAAAAAAACAAGCCAAAGAATGAGAGAAAACTTTTGCAAATCACATAACAAGGAATTCATATCCACAATACATAAAGAATCCTCAAATCTTAATACATAAACATGCAACCCAATTTAAAAATAGGCCAAAGATTTGAACACACATTTCACCAAAGATATTCAGATGGCTAATAAGTACATGAAAAGGTTCTCAGCATCATTAGTCATTAGGGAAATGCTAATTAAAACCACAATTAGAAACCAGTACAGCTAATACCAAAAACAGCCTAACTTATGATGATAGAAGTCAATATAGTAGTTACCTTCAGAAGGCAATGAGTGGGAGAGGGCACAAGGGGGCTTCCTCTATGGTGTTAATCACATTTTACTTCTTGATCAGGTCAGTGAGTTACACAAAGCTTGTAAAAACTGTACACTTAGGACTAGTTCACTTTTCTATATACATATTATACTTTATTTAATAAGTTCACATCACAAAAGAAAAAAGTTCCCAAAGTGATTTCACCAGGGAATTCTACCAAACATTTGAGGAAGGAAAAACAACAACTGTTAACAAACTCTTTCAAAATCTTTCTCATTTAATGATGCCAGCATAACCTGATATCAAAACCCGACAAGAAAGCAAAATTACAGGACAATCTTCCTCATGGACAAAGCTGCAAAAATCCTAAACAAAATATTAACAAACTGAACCCAATAAACATATATAAGTTGGGTTTATTCCAGAAATGCACTTAATATTTGAAAATGATCACTGTAATTCACCTACACAAATAGACTAAAGGACAAAATTCTTATGATTATCTTAATAGACACAGGAGAAACATTTGATAAGCAACAATAACAACACACACACACACATACCCTTAGCAAAGGAGGAACAGGAGGAAACTTCCTTAGTCTGGTAACAGAGTTATCTACCAAAAAACTAATTTACAAGGTAACATCAAACCTAAGAGTGTAACACTGAATGCATTCTCTGAAAAGGAGAAAAGAAAGAATGCCTTCTGTCATCACTTCTTTTAAACCTTCTCCCAAAAGTCCCAAACACTGCAATAAGGGGAGAAACGTTACAAAGGATTAGAAAGTGAGAAATAAAACTACCATTATTCAGTTTGCATAATTACATATGCAGAAAATGTAAAACAATCTATAGTTAAATTATTAGTCTCAAAAGATACATCATTAGCCTCTACAAGTAAGCTATTAAAATCCAAAAAAATCTACAGGTAAACAGAAGACTGAATAAATAAAACTGGTGTAATCATATAAAAGAATCACATACTGCAACAAAAATGCACTGCTATGTGCAACAAGATGAGTGACTATCACAGAATGTTGTGTGAAAGAACCAGAAAGAACAAGTACTGAAGACTTTGATTTATTATTACTGAGTTATTGATTTGCTTTATTATTACTGAAGACTTCAAACAGGCAGATTAATCTACAATGCTAAAGCTTCTCCAGGCTGGTGGACACCAGTCACCTTGAAAGGAAGGAGGCGGGGATTCTGGGAGGATCAGCAAGGAGTTCAGGGGGGTTTCTAGGCTCTGTAATATTCTACTTCATGATTAGGGTGACATAGGTGTGTTCACTTCGTGGTAACTCAGCGAACCATACTCTTGATTTGCACAATTTAATGTACATATGCTACACCTCAATGTTTCAAAAAAGTTTGTTGGAATTTTTTCTAACCATATTCCACTGCTTCACACTACTCAGTGGCTCCCCAGAGCCTAAAAGTAAAATCTAAGCTCTTAGGCATGGCCTGTGTATACAGCTCCTATCTTTAACTTAATCCTCATTTTATCCCCTGCACACACTTTATACTCTAATTTACCAAATTATAGGGCCAGTACATGTTATGCTGTTTCATGCCTTTAGATATTTGATTCCATTTCTTGAAATTCTCTCTTTTTATACTCTACCCACACTCAACACAATTTCCACCCAGCTTGGATATTAGCTTCTCCAAAACCCTTCCTATTCCTCTCTCCCAAAGTTAATCACTCCCCTTCCAACACTCAGTATATCTATTATCGCACGCACCAAAATATGCATTAGCTATTAATGTCTATATCAGTCTATTCTCTACTGTACTGTCAACAAATCAAGCACAAGATCTGAATTTTCTTATTGCCAATGCCTAGCACAAGGCTTGGCACGTGACAGTCACTTAATATATTTCACCGTTATGTATATATCCTTACAAATTAAAACAGTAAAACCATCTAGGATGAAGCCTAAGGCTTACATTTCCTCCACAGCACTTGGCACAGCAGTGAATAGACTACAGGCAAAATGCTCTTCCCGAACCATATGCAAAACACTCTCCAAACCATATGCTCACCTAAGGAAAGGGATATATGTCCTAGTGGAAGTGCAAAAACCATCTTCCTTTTATACATACAGATTTCCGGAGTTTTGAGCTAGAAGAAACCAATAGAGATCACCTAGTCAAAATCTTTAGGAAAGAACTGAAGCCCAGGAAACAAAGAGAGGCTTGCTCAAGGTCGAGGATATAGCAAGAAGGTCCAAGACTAGGACTCAGAGCCCCTGGCTTCTCACTTAGTGCTTTCCCACAATCCATGCAGCCTCCCCTTTGTACCATGTGACTTCTCAACGTACGTGATATGACTGCTTTACTACTTTAGATTTAATGCCTAGTAGCCTCAATTGCAAGATTTTTCTTAACTTCATTTTTAAATTTGGCTGTAACACATGAATACTAAAAGTACCAACAAGTTCAACCAGGAAAACACCATTTCCAGTTCCAATATCAAGCACTGAAGCATCCAATGGAATCTTGTGATTTTGCATCCACCTTATCAGTCGAGCCATACTCTCTTCTCCAAACCTATTAGAAACAGAGAATCAGTTAATCAAACAAGAGAGAGATATAGAACAAAGGTTACAACTATATTCCACTTAAGGAGCTTATTCAGTATGCTCGATTAAGTCTTTTTTGACAGTAAGAAGTAATATATGTAACCGGTTAATCTGCATCGCCACTATTATTTAAGAGAAAACACCCCCAAGAATAAAACAGATAAGGCTGGTATGTTACTTATCAATGTTTATCTACAACAGCATTGACACTTGTACATGCTGGTGGCTCAAAACTGCACTGCTTATTAAAAAAGGACAATTATAGGGTAAGGGTAATTTCCTAATACTGTCAACAAATTTAAATCTGGGCCATTAAAAGAGAGAGATTCTTTAAATCTACCACTAAAGCCAGAATCAGCCCAAGGTTCCCAAGATTGTCAGGCTTTCTCTAGGGTAAGCACTTAAAAGACACACACACTTAACACAATCTTCTGGATCATAATCTTACTACTTTTTCTAACTCACCAGATTTCTCCTGTATCCCCATATTCTTGGAAGGTTTGCAGTTCTCTCTCATAGACAGCATCCCAACTATATAAATAATCAAATGCAAAGCAAATTAGTGAATTAAACCATACTATGAATTAAGTGTATATTTCTAATACATTATTGGGACAGTTACCACAGAAATTTAAAACATTAGTGTTGATAAGTTGAGCACATAGCTCAATCTCTTTAACATCCCTGTGTTAAAAGAATGAAAGACAGTAAATTTATACATGTAAAGCACTTATAACAATGCCTGACATTTAAAATGTTATATGTTTTAGCTTAAAAAATACAAAGAAGTATCTGTCCAAGGATGCCTAAGTCCCAAACACAAGTCCAAAACTTGACTATACAGTCGTAGTATCATTACAGCGCATTTCAGTCTAAAATATGCAAACACAAGGATTTTCTACCAATTAGGTGGTTACTCACGGAATTCACCAAAGATAAGCTCTCGTTAAAGGGTTAAGTTTTACGTTTAAGACTTACTCCTTTTAGGGACAGTTCTACCTCCCCCATCAATTGCCTTCTCTTCCTATTTCAGCTCTCTAGAATCTCTGCTCCCCCTCACCCCTCCAAGTTATCTCTCATCCTTACCTTTCCCCAGTCATTCATTCACCCATCTTTTAATCCATTAAATAATTACTGAGCGTCTGCCTTAGGTCAAATCACTTTCTCCTACCCCAAGATGCCCACTATCTCCTTGCTTCCTCCTGAGGCCATCTTCCCACTCCCCCCCTTCCAGCTTCCACGTCTCGGTCCTCATCCCCTTAACCTTTTTTAGATCCCTGCCGGACAGGTCTCCTCCGGCCTCCTACTCTTGCCCACCAGCCCTATTGGTCAGCCCTTCCTCTCCCTTTCCCCAAAGGTTCAAGCCCCCTAAAAAGCGTCCCCAAGAGCTTTAGAGCCCGTCCCGCAACCGACGAGCCCCTTAGACGCCAACCCCTTGAAATACCTCTTTACCGCCCCCAGCGTGGTCCCTCGGGATTCCATCCCTACGCTCGCCCGGACCCTTTCCCAAGGCGTCCCTTTAGGCTTCCTCTCGTCACGCCCCCTGGGCTTCCTCCATCTTTCGCGACCCCCAGGGCCCCATCCCACCGTCCCCTCCCGGGGCCCAGTCCGGGCAGCGCCGCTCACCCTTCCCTGCCCTACACTCACTGCTCGCGGGTCCCCAGCGCCGACGGGGCGAAACCATCCCCTCCGGGACTGCCCCCTCGGGACCACGCCGCGGCCCCAGCTCCGCCGCCGTGGTCCGCGCCTTCGCTCATCGCGCTCAGCGCCCCGGACGGCCGTTGGGACCGTCATAGAGATGAAGCGCGGGCAGAGCGGACGGACGGGCTGGCGCCTCTAGGAGGCGGGAGGCCGCCCTCTCTACTGCTCCCGGCCCCTGCTGGGGTCCACAGTCTTTCTGCGCTTCTCCCGGCGCCGCTTTGGTCCCGGGTCGCGAGTCCCAGGTCCTAAGCCCAGGCGTGGGCGGGGCCGGGCCTCGCCTTGGTCCCCAGTCTCCCTCCAGCCAGCGTCAGATGCACTCCCTTCCTCGAACTGCCACTGTATTTGGGAACTACCGTTTTTAAGTGACTCTTCAAGGTATTGTATTTTGGAAAAAGGCTAGCGGTGGGGGAGCCACACTAAGTACCTAAGCCTATACTGCTGAACCCAAGTGTACAGATCACCTCATCTCGCCACGTTGCGAGCAGATCTGAGAAATGGGTGGGACAGTTCATCGCATTACTTGGCTTCCCTGCCGAAGGGTAATTCCATTTGTGGCTGGCATTCTGCCTTGAAAATAGCACTCTAGCCTCTTCTGATTTGATGTCACAAGTGGACAAGAAAATTTATGCCCGGTGAAATGAATGCCCTACACACCCTGCGCCCTCCCCAGTAGGCCAATCACGGGTATCTGAGTGCTAAGTGGGAAGAAAGAGCCGGTCTCAGCTCTGCCCCTAACCAGACACCTGGCCCTGTCCGAGACTCCTAAGCTCTGTGTGCTTCAATTTCCTCACCTGTACCTCACAGGAAATAGATTGCTTCCAACCAGTGAGCCTGAAATGCATACGCTGCCTGGTGGGACTGATATTGGATGTTCTGCGGCATAATGCCAGAGATCTTATCCATCAAAGGTCTAGGGGGACTTCTGTAGTGGCAATGAAATACTTGTAGTCCAATGCCCTAGGCAAGCATCTCAAAGGCCCCTAGCAAGGCTGCCTTCCAACGAAAACGTCTGTTTCCTAGGCCACGTTTCCGTTGACATGGCAGACAAGCCCAGTAACAAGTCCCTGGAGGTAACCAGCATCAACCGTTGCCTTTCCAGAGCACAGAAACCCCGATTAGGACCGCATGTGCATCTCCTCTGATGCAAGATGTTCCAAGATCTTCAGGCAACTGCTGGTGATAGAATACGGTAAAAGACAGATGGGAATCTATGTGTATGGTGATTAAAGAACTCAAGAAAGTGCGTAAGTAACCTTATTACAGAGTAATAAAACCAGCGGATGCCACAGCCAATTAGTGCTGCCCTGAGCAAATGGTTGTTTTGATCTTTTCTAGACTCGATGCTTGAGAGAGTAGCTTGAATGTGACTGAATAGGTCTTAAAAAGTTTTAGCTTCTCATTAAGAAGCACCCATGAAAGATAAAGCCGTCTTCAATCTGATGTCTTGCCAACACTTAAGCTGATTTTGCTGTGTGTGATGAATGCTATAAACAGTTGTTGGTATGGAGCCCTGGAAAAAAACCACGGTTTATACAGAGTTCCTTCTCTGGCTCCAGGATTGCTCTGGCTGTTTAGTCCTGAAGGCGGTGTGGGGCACCACCTCTGATTACCCAGGGTAACAGATTCTTGGGGCAGGGAGGGGTGTGAAGAAGCTTGATCCCAACAGAACTGCCCATCACCAGGGAGAAGCTGGAATGTGCCAAGTAACACAGTCCCTCCCACCAGGTGCCTGTTACATGAGGCAGAGGGAGGCTCCGAGAGTACCCTGCGTTGCCTGTGTCCCTCTCACTCTGTGCATCCCTGCAGCCTGGAACCCTGCTCACCTACAACTTCTCTGAAACCATGCTTTCAAGAGTTCTCAAATGCTTCCCAATTGGTAAAACAACAATCAAGTTCCAGGCAATCCTGGTTTGGGTCATAAGAGAAGGTTTCTCTGAGAGGGTGAGTGAAAACCTAAAAGAGTTTGTCACAAGTTATGTCCCCAGGGAAGCAGAGTGTAAGAATGAGATGAACATGAAAGAAATTTATTAGGGAGTGCTCTCAAGATCACCACCTGTTGTGAAAGAGAAAGAAGCAGAATTAGAGGAAGTTGTGAGGCTGGGGGACCATCACAGCAGAGCCTTAGCTAACACCCACTCCCCTGACAGGGCACTGTGAAGCTGGGATGATCCTTTGGAATTTTCCCAAGTTGGATTGCAGGATCTGGGCCTTTGTTCACCTACACTGACCCGACATTGAATGCTTGTTTGCTCAGAAAAGGAGGATTGACCTTGGGCAATGAGACTCTCTTCCACTAAGAATAATTCCAGGAGAGGACAACTTCCCCAGCAGCAGGGATAATAATTCAGTCAGTCCTGCAAGGGGAGGTCTGGGTTGCACATCACCACATCTAGAGCAGAGATAATGGAGTAAACCTTGCAGCTTTCCGGGAGAAGAGTGTTCCAGGCAAAAGGAACTGTGAGTCCAAAATGCCTGCGGTAGAACAAGATAGGGATATCCAGGAAGCAGAAAGAAGACTAGTGTAGCTGTAGCAGAGTGAACAAAGGGGACAGCAGCAGGAAACAAAGGAGTTAGGTCATTGTAAGTTTTGGGATTTGACCAAAAAGCAACATGATTTAAATTTAAGCTTTGGCATGACCATTTTGGCTAGTATGTTGAGGATAGACTTGGCAGGGAAAGGGTTAAAGGCAGAAGTGGGGATATAGATAGGGCTTCTCAACCTCATTTAATTGACATTTTGGGTGGGATTATTCTTTGTGGTAAGGGGATGTCCTGTACATTGTAGGATGTTTAGCAGCATCCTTGGCCCATAACCAGTAAAAAACCAGTAGGACCCTCCCCTAGTCGTGTCATCCAAAAATGTCTCAATTTTGCAAAATGTCCCAAGCTGCAAAATTGCCTCCAGTTCAAACCCCTTGAGTTAGGGGCTGTGATGATGGCTTGCACCACTGTGATATGTGTGCTGGTGGTGGTGAGTTGTAGGATTCTGGATATATTTTGAAGACTGTGCCGACTGATCAAAGGAAAACATCGAGAATATTCCAAGGTTGTTGGCCTGTGCTGCTGTCAGAATACAGTTGTTTGCTGAGCTTGGGAAAAGTGTGACAGAAAGAGCTTTGTGAGAGATTAAAAGCCCAGTTTTGAACCTGAAAGACTGAACAAATTGAAGAATAATGATTAGAAAGATTACTGTTTTTCCCTGAAGCTAGTTGTAGTTCATCTTCCCTGTTATTTATTATTTATGTTATTATTATTTGTTGTTTTTATCTTCTTTCCATGATTTTTCATTAAATTTGTCTTCTTTTGTACCCAGAAACCAATTGCTTCTTAACACCTCCATTGCTACCACCATCTCACTGCTAACCACCTCCAAACCACTGTCATCCAACTTCTGGATTATTTGGGATAGCCTCCCTTTCCTGCTCTCCCTTCCAGGCACTGTTTTCTCTACACTAAAGCCAGAGTGGTCAAGTAAAAATTGAAATCACATCTTTTTATCCTTGAACATGGCAAATGCTGGCTTTTAATACTAAAAGTCTCGGTTGTCGAGAGAAAAACCTGTTTGGGGAACTACAAAGAGCTGTAGAGAAGAGGCAGTGTCTGGGATGTGCTGGGCGCGAGACCCAAGCGGAGGGTACAGTGCTGGGATCGATTCTGATCTCTGGTCTCCCAGGCGCTCAGGCCCCTTGACCTCACCCTCCGAAGACTTCATTTCCCAGGATGCCAAGGGGCAGGGCCAGCCGGAAGGCTATGTACCCTCCGCGGGGCATGATGGGGGAGTTGGAGATTTCCATCATGGCGGCTTCCATTTCGGGCTACACCTTCAGCGCTGTGTGTTTCCACAGCGCCAACAGCAACGCCGACCACGTAGGTGCTGGGCCCCCCGCCGCGGCTGCTGGGGGGCCTACAGCCTCGGTCTCAGGCCCGCGCCTGCGGCCAAGCCGGGATCACTCGCGGCTCGCCCCTCGGGCTGGCCTGAGGAACTGGTGACCCAGAAGGCTCCCGCCCCCGGCGAACCCCTGCTGCCCGGGGCTTCTTCGCCCCCGAGATGGGCCCCCTTGGTCGGTGCCTTCCGCCGCCTGTCCGTCCCGAGACAGCAGCCTCCTATGTAGCAAAGCTTTCCCGGCCGGCCGCCGGTAGTGTCAGGAGTCGCTTAGTGGAAACCGAGCGCCTGCCCCTCCCTGAGAGTCAGGCTTTTAGAGTTGTGAGGGGCGTCCGGGGTCGGGAAGGAGTCGAGTGACCCGGCTTTAGCCTGCGAGCCGAGGCACCCAGCCGCGCCCGCTGGTCTGACAGGTTGTTGTGGGGTGCGACAAGGGAAACCATGGCTGTCACTATTCATACTTTTAGATTCGATCCTGTGTTTTCTTCGCCTCGTGGAAAATGGAGAATGTAACCCGGAGTGTTAGGTGTGGGGTCTACTTGCCTTGAAGTTGCATGTTTAATTCTTTGGCGAATGTTCTAACACCACGGAACTAGTCGCAGTGAAATAGGGAAGTGACAGGCCTGCGTATGAGTGATAGGAAATGCATTTTTAATGTTATTGGCCTCTGGATGGAAATTGTTTGTGAAACTAGGTAATTTTTATTTTTAAGTATTTGCCCACTAAATTGAGGGATTGTTTTCAATGATTTTAGTAGTGATTATTCAAAGTCATTAAATAAACGTGGGGAGGGTGTTGTGGTTGTCATTACAAAGCAAAATGATACACTGCAGAAGAAGGAACTGGATGTGGTTTGATGTCTGCAATCTTAGCGTCCATTAATAAAAACTGATTTCATAGGTGATTCCATTAGTAAGTTGGATGGCACCTTTCATCTCTTCAGTTTGATGGTAGAGATTAATGATACGAATATGCACAGCATGGGTTTTTCCAGTGGCAGCTCCTGTCTCTGGATACTAAGGCCTTTGATACTGCAGCCAGCTATTCAATAATGTAATGCAGTTCATGTATAGGTGGTTTGTGATACTCCTGGTGCCCCATGGAAGTATTAAATATGGTTTCAATAATGCTTTTTAACCTCTCTAGTTCTTGGAGTGCCTACTAATGTCACAGTTTGTGTATAAGGTAAAATTACTGTAAGAATAAGCAACCTGTTGAAATGGATCTTTTTTTTTACAAACTGCGTTGAGATGGCCATGTTACTTAGATTGCTATTAATTTAATTCAAGAGATGACTCTTTACTATCTATGCTGTTCCAGGCATGGTGCTAGACTTCATAGAAATTTTCACCAATGGTAGTAGTTTGCAACTTGTATCTTACACGAAAATACCTGTTTATAGTAACCCTGCTACAGTTATAGAAGTGGAATACTTTAATTTTAATTTCATATATTTTGAAGCTGAAGAACCAAACTTAGTTTTTGTAGTACATTCTTGTTTTGTCTTGGCAAGAATTCGTTTAAAACCACTCATTCTTCAGTAGAGCTGGAGTTAGCAAACTTTTTCTGTAAAGGGTCATTCAGTAAATGTTTTAGGCTTCGTGAGCCGTGTGGTCTCATTAGCAACTACTCAGCTCTGCTGTCGTAGGGAGAAAGCAGCCATAGACAATAAATTAGGATGACTGTTTGCAACAAAACTTTATTGATGGACACTGAAAATTTTAATTTCATCTAATTTTCACTTGTCATGAAATATTATTCCTATTTTTTATTTTTTCTTCAACAATTTAAAAGTGTAGAAACGAGTCTTAGCTTGTAATCCCATACAATAACAGGCATTAGACTGGATTTAGCCTACACACCATAGCTTGCCTGCAGTTATAAAGTAACAGTAGCCCAGATAATCCAGACCAGTAGATAAATAAACATTTATGTTTTCCTTGGCTTTGGAATGTCTTAATGTCACTGTTGACTTTTTCAAACTGAGGCTTGTGGTAGGGTTGCCAGATAAAATATAGGGCACCCAGAAAAATTGGAATTTCAGAAGTAGTAAATTATTTTTCAGTATAAGTATATCCCATTTATTACATAAAAATTATCCATTGTTTATCTGAAATTCAAATTTTTCTGGGTGTCCTGCATTTTTGTTTGCTAAATCTGACAACCTTGAACTATTCAACACTAGGAATCTGTAGATATGTTCTTTTTTTTTTCCTTCTGTTTTTTAGTAGGAGGGAGGGAGGTAGTTAGGTGTAGTTATGTTCTTGAAGTCTAAAGTTCTGTAGGAATCTTAAATTGTATTTTTCACATTGATTAAAAAATTTTTTTAACCTGTTACAAAGACAAAGCTTGGCTTTTGTAGTGAGAACTCATAATTGAAAGACTTCCATAGGATAAAACAAGCCTCTTTAGTCAGTGTTTTTCAAGACTAGTAGTCATGGACACTCTGAGTCTGAGAGAATTTTTTTTTAAGGGGATCTATATATTACTCACATTTGAGAGATGCCCTGTACATGGTATTTGGGATGTTAGGATAATCCACACCCCTAATCCAATACAAAGCTATGCTGTAAAGCATCTGTCTCTCCCTCCTCACTCCCACTGATTCCAACTGGGAATGTTTTTAAACAAGGAAACTTCTTTCATTGATTCGAAGGGTCAACCTAGAATAGAAAGGACATTGTTTCAACAGATGTACTCGACCAGCATTTATTTGACACCTCATGTGCTGGGTGCTGAGATACACAGTGAACAAGCACAGGGTCCCTGCTTTCATGGAGCGTATATCTTACTGGGAGTAGGCATTTGTCAATACATATGAATATGTAACATGGCAGATAGTGAGAAGACAAAGAAGAAAAGGGATGCAGGGTGAAGGGAACAGCGTGTCTGGCATGCTCTGTTTCTGTTACACTGGCCAGGGAAGGGCTCTCTGATAAGTGCCAGAAGAGTGAAGAGCTGGATGGAGGGAAGGAGTAAGTCACGTGGATATTCCGGGAAGGGGAGTCCAGGACAGCCTATTAGTTCACCACCTGCAGGGAAGTTATTTTGACACTTAGAGTGTATGTTCTCCAACTGTGCTTGTGGTGAACACTGCAGCAAGTACTCAAACAGTAGGTTGTATGCTGCTGAGTAATCCAGACTTGATGGTAGTGGTGTGTGTCCTCCAGGGGTGTAAGTCAGTTAACCACAGCATTTATGAGAGAAAACTTTCATGTGAGTGATAAGAAATTTATTTGATGAGATCCTAAGCTCCCATACCAGCCTATACAAGAGCAATTAATTGTGCATTGTATTAACTTCTTTATCCTTTTGTCATTAGCAGTGTTTTTATAACAAGGAGAAATAAATTACATGCTGCTTTAAGAAAACAGCCTTGGAATATTTCTGCTTTCTAAAGTTTTTTAACATTGGTTGTTACATTTAGTAGGATTTAGGTGATGAATTTACTCTTCTTATTTTCACTTCAAAAAAACCAGAGTTTTGGGGGAAGGGATTAAAATAATATTTCATCCTGTCGTAGAATCCTTTTTTGGAATAATCCAGTTAATAGCTATATCTCAAATTGCTTTAGTCTTACTTGTTGGCTTATGGAATAGTACATGGCAAGCTTATTTGGATTATTGTTAAAATTATTATGTCCTCAATTCCTCTTAATTCCAGTAAAAGTCATTTTTACTTTTAGTCGCAACTATTTTCATTTATTACTTTTAGGAAGGATTTTTGCTGGGAGAGGTAAGACAAGAGGAAACCTTCAGCATCAGTGACTCCCAAATCAGCAACACAGAATTTCTGCAAGTAATTGGTGAGTTTATCACTGGCCTTAGAAATACTCTTCTCATGTATATGCTGCTTGTTTTGTTCTTTGGCCCTTAATTTTTAATTATTTTCATTAATTTTTAATTAATTTTGGCCTTTGATTTTTAATCTAATAATAGATTAAAAGAGTACATAGAAAGCCACTCAAATCATAGTGCCGATGATTTGCATTACTAAATGATAGGACATGTTTTTGTAAGTCCGTGTAAACTCACAGTGCGTGGCTGGAAGTTGAGGTGTTCGGTGAAGCTGCCCCTCACCCACTAGGGGGCCAGCCCGGCTGGTTGCCATGCGGTGCTGTGCTGATTGTCTCCACAACCACCGTGGACTTCACGTCTGCACCCCGGGCTCTGCCCATTGTCAGCATCACCTCGTACTGTAATGAAAGACTGTGCTGTGCTGGTCCTTCCTGGAGGGCTCCGGCAGAGATGTTTATGCTTGTTTATGTGAGATGTTTGTTAACCCTCCCCAGCCTTCCAAGAAATAAGCCGAACAGTTGGTTTTGGGGGAGGTTGCTGGGGAAAATGAAGGAATATTTGTAGATGCATCCACTCTCTTTGGATCAGTCTCCTCTTAATAAATAGGGGTCGTAGTCCTTTCAGCTGCACCTTGAGCGTATCATCAAACAACATATCCTGACGCTCAAAGCAAAGCAAGGGACATTTCACTCATTCATGCAGCCAACAATTATGGAAGGACGTCCGTGGTGCGAGGCATTTGCTGGCGGTGAGAAGGGTTTCCGGATCCTTCCTGCCTTCCAGGACTAGGGCGAGGATGAGAGGAGCAGAGAAAACGCCAGAGTGCACAATGAGAGCTGTAAGGAGGAAACAGAGAATCTCATGAGTTTGAGAAAAAAAAACTACTAGTGGGTTAAATCAGTAGAGATGCCACGAAGGAGGTGAACTTAGGGCAAGTGGGCGGTAAGTTCAGGAGATCACAGAGCAAAGAGCGCGTAAAACATGCAGGGAGTCTGGCGTGTTCCTGTGTGACGGAAACAGAATGATTGAAGGTGAGTGGTTTGTGGCAGGTTCGGTTGTGCTGAGGCCGGATCATCAGTCTCAGCCTGTCCCCACAGCCCTCTAGTGCCGGGGTCAGGGGCCAGGGGAAGGGACTGAGGTGCTCAGGATTGGGGCAAAATGAAGGACAGCTGTTTCCCACAGGCCCAGAACTCTAAAAACCACTCCCCACAATATTGGCTTGTTACATAAATACTTGGCACTTGACATACTATGTATAGCTATTCTTCCATTGAGGTTTTGTTTTTGTGTCTTATTTTGCTTAACTCTTTAAAGTCCTAAAATAGAAAATTAGATTTCTTTGGCCATTTGCGCAGTTATTTATTGTTTGCCCTTGGGTTTTCAAAAGCAGTTTGGGATATGAAGGCTAAAATGCCAGATACACCTGACAGCAAACCATGCAAGAAAGAGCTCTCTTGCCTGGCATGATCACAGAAGTAGCACTTCTGATGAGTGTTTTGGCCATTTATCTTTAAAGAAATAGTAATGGTAAAGTAATGCAAATTCTCCAGCATAGTATACTGTATCTTTGATTCATAAACCTTTGAGTTCTTGCAGTAAATGCCAGTTTCCATGGGACGGTAGATACGGGGAATCACCAATCAGTAGAGGTCCCAGCTAGCACAGTGCCATGACAACCATCTTTTGCTGTTCAGTGTTTAATTTATTAGCTACATTTAGTTCATTGTTTGAAACCATCATGGATCTCATGAACAAAGTATTTGCTAGTATTATCATAAATGTATTGTTATCACTGTAATATTCTTCTTTTAAAAATAAATGCATATTAGAAAATGTAAACCAGGGCCTCTGGAAAACCTGGATTGAAAGGCCAAACATTAGGTAACGTGCTGTGATTAGTATTCCATACCACCAGTGTGAAGAAATTTTCTGGCATAGCTTAACCTCCAGAATAAAGTGTTCTCAATAAAATAAATTGGCCAAATTTCTCATTTGTTGAAAAAGTCTGAATCCATGCACAGACACCCTACCTGACTATATAGCAAGGAGGGCTTTGCATAGAATATCACATTTTGAGCACGAAGTATCTGCCTCTTGTTTTGAATACGTATTAATTTTTAAAGCTGTGCTCACTTTAAGCGGCGCTGTCCGCCCTTAGTGCTGGCAGTGGCAGGGCGGAGGCAGCAGCAGAAGCGCTCCCTTAGTTAACGGGGCCATGCGCGGAAGGGAGCGGCACGGGAGCTGTGAAGCTCACCCACCGGCAGGATGAGCAAGCCCAGCAGTGTGTCCCAGTGGGATTTCTAGAGAAATGACTGCAGAGACGGCACATGTACAGGAAGAGGCGTCTACCGTGTGGACGAGCTCTGCAGGAAGAGAACACTCTAGAATCCCCTACAAGGCTGCCCCGTCTCCGCCTGCCTCCAGAAACCTACCTGGCAGCTGCCGTGCCCGCCAGCTTCCTTCCAGTCTGCAGCTTTTCGTGTTTGAGACCGTCACCCTGTTTTGTCCACGGAGTGCTTTGTTAGGTATTGCAAAAATCATGTACAGGAAAGCTTTAACTTCCTTTAGAAAATACCGCATGGTATCTAGAGCGTATCTGCAGTGTGCCTCTAATCCAGGGTGTAAATCATGGAAGAAGCCCGCTGCGGCGGATTGATGACAGGAGTGTGTATGCAAAGCTCAGAATTTACTCTAGGGATTTTCTTAAGCAAAATATTCTTTCCTTTAAAGTTGAAGATGGGGGATTTTTTTTTTTTTTTGCCTTTTCCCTGAACTCTATCGTTTTTACTACAAACGTTCCACATTTTAATTACTTCACTAACAGTATCTCTGAAATAACTTATGATGGTGTACTGTACCATCTTTGATGATAAAAGAAAGAACTATTTCTAGATGAGATTTTATTTGCATCCCTATGTCCGCAGTTATACCAGGCACATGAACTTTTCTTTCCTGTGAAAGAATTGGCATTTCTGCGTGCGTTTTGGCAGCACTGACATCAGGACAGAAGCTAATGGGCCCGGCCTCATGACCTTCAGAGTGGTGGTTTCATTTTAATTGAGCTACAGTTGCAGCTAGAACTCTGTGGCTGTGGCTTTATAAACAGCAGGTGACAACAGTCACTGTCTAGAAGAATGTTAATAATAGCTTTGCGTGGTTAATTAGTTTCATGGTCTTATAAAGCCACCCAGACCCTAAGCCCCCTGATGACTTGAAGACATTGTTCAGTATGGTTAATCACAGCAGTCTTTTCAGAGCCATTAGGATCTGCCTTATAAATGACTGTTTCCCTTAGTGCTGAAAATCTTTGAAAGGGTTAATAAACTTGGAGAGTTTCCTCCCTTCCACTTCAAAACACCTTGCCCAGTTGTCCTGTGTCGTTGGCAGGTTACTGATGGCAGCAGGGTGGTTAAGGCCCTCCTCTCCCCGAACTGTGCTCACAGCTTTTACCCACCTTGATTAATAGCTTCCAGTCAGTGGTTACTTTTTTCTCTTAGGCTTTGTTTAAATAGGTAAGATTGAATAAGGGCACAGAGTAGCGCATGTTCCTGAATAAAAGCTTTCAGATGCGTGCTCATCACACATGGACAAATGGAAACAGAATGCTCATTCTCCAGTTTACTTCGTTCTGAGAATGCGTCCCTGAGTTTAAGTGTCAAAAAGACACACTGCCTCCACTAGTGCACGTACTGTTTGGGAGAGGAAAACTCTTTTTATTGTCTGAAATTTTGGTTAAAGTTTTTTTTTAATCCTGAGCTATTTTATAGTTGTGTGTATCTTACATGACTAACTGAGATGTATTTCTTCTTTCTAATTACAGAAATTCATAATCATCAGCCTTGTTCAAAACTTTTTAGGTAAGCCACATTGTTCTTTGTAGCTTTTTGTCCTTATTAAAAGATTAATTGATTAAAAACTAGTGAATTTGGACCAGTATATGATTATAGCTATAAAGTTAGAAGTATAACTGAGGGCATCCAAATTCACTCATTTATTGTATATGTGGCACTGTGTTAAGTTAGGAAGAGGGTGGGGGGACAGTGTAGATCTTGGCCTCAGTAGTTTAGAATGGAAGTCTCTGCCAGCTTCCCTAACAAGGGCTCTTCAACCGTAGAGAAGGAAGTTAATCACGGATACATACAGATAAAAATAGTTAATGTTTTTAAAAGGAATAAAAAGTGTTCAGTGTTGTGGGGGGGAGGGTATAGCTGAGTGGTAGAGTACATGCCTAGCATGCATGAAATCCTGGGTTCAATCCCCAGTACCTCCATTAAAAAAATAAAAAATAAACCTAATTATGTCCTCCCCACCAAAAAACCCCCAAACAAACAAAAAACAAAAATGTTCAGTGTTCAACTTTAAAACTTCAGGAAAGGGAACATGAAACTTACTTTTTTGTGGTTAATACACACCAGTTGCATATTATGACCAACTGAAGGACAGAAAGAGAAAGAAAGGGGAGGAGACACATTCAGAGGGAGAGAGCAAATGACAGAGAACATACGGAGGGCAAACAGCGAGGAAGAAAAAAGCCAGTGTCTCCCACACGCTGGACTTCTGCTCCCCAAACCGCAAGTCCAGCCTCTGTCTTCACTCTCAGCCCCAAGCCCTTCCACCTGATGGCTGGTGTGATGATTTCAACTCTTGTGTTTCTGAAAACTCCGATGTCCTATTCTTCTGCTTCCCCAAAATCCAGGCCAGGGCTTCCCTTGCAGTGCTGCCCGTGCTAGTTCAACTCAGCGTTCCTGGTCAGCACTTCCTTCTTTAACACCTGCCAACCCCTTGTGCCTGGCTGTTCCTGCTGTGTGTTCCCTGCAGCTTTTACCTTGACCCCTCTCTCACTCTCAGCTGCCCCGAGCACCCAGCCCCCTTGCACCCAAGAACCCCTGGGGACTTATGTCATGTTCGCCATCCACCTAACCCCCATCCCTCCCGCACACACTTACCCATTATTTCAGAGGATTGTCACTATGCAAGACCGCTGTCTGTGAACAAAGCCTCAGGGTAGCTTAGAACCTCCTCTCTCTTAGATTTACACACAACTAAAAAGAGGAGCAGGAAATGAAACAAGGAACCAGCAGTTCATTTGAAAAGAATCTCAGAGCAAATGAAATGAGTCAGGCCCTGGTCCCACACACAGCCTTTGGTTCACGAGAGGGTCCTGTTTGGCCCTGACTATTCAAAGCTTTGCTAGGCATACCCCGCCTTGTCCTTCTGAGGGGTTCCTTAAAATACTGTCAGCAAAGTAGTACCAGAACATAGACTCATAAACTTGTAATTCAAATCATAGACTGATAATTCTGAGAGCTGGAAGAAATTTTAGAAATCTTCTGTCTACTCCAAATTTTATTTTGCAAAACAGGAAATGGAGGCCAGATAGGTTAAAGTGACTTGCCTAAAATCACACAGTGAGGAGCAGAACTGAGCTGGAGCTGGTATCTCCTGGCTCCTAATTCAGTGTTTTTACTATATCGTGAACTCCTGCCTGCCTTAGAAGACCTGGACTTCTGGTGTTAGGGGGAGGGGAGAAAGGGTGGCATTCCTAAAACCATGACCAGTGGTAGAGAAGCCCACACATCGTTATGCCCAGACTGCTCACCACAGCATCCTGGGCAGGCTGGTCTCTTTTAGGGGTGAAGTGCGTTCAGTTTGAAACTAGCCAGACCTGGCTTCACATCCCAGCTCTTCCATCTACCAGCTCTGTGATTTGGGGCAAGTCACTTAACCTCAGTATCTTTATCTGGGAATAAAACGTCTTGACTTGTTGGGCTGAACTGGTACTTACCTCCCAGCATTAGGCAAGAATGAAAGGAATTGACATGAGGAAGCGTGCAGCTGAGTGTCTTATTAAGGATTCAACAAATACTCATTTCCCTTCTTCATTTCTCAGAAAATGAGCTTCTGTGTTTTTTTTCCATAGGTAATTGATACTTAGAAACAAAGAAAAGATGTCACATCCATTTGAAACCACACGTTTCATAATTGCTTGCTTTGAATGTAGCAGTCTCTTGAGTATTCTTTGACACAAAAGATGCCTCATATCACTAAGGCATTTAAATTGATTTCTCTTTAAATATCTATCGAAGAGAAACAATTACATCTTTAGTACCAACTTTTAGGGTTAGATGATCCATAGACACATGTTGCTAACCATGTTCATGTAAAAGTACTATGTAATTTTAATAAAATATTTTTTTTCTCTTAAAAAAAAACAGTTTTTATGACTATGCAAGCAAAGTTAATGAAGAGAGTTTGGACAGGATTCTTAAAGATCGGAGAAAGGTACGTTCTGTTTGTCGCCCAGTCTGATTTGGAAATCACTCCTTATCTTACTACCCTAACTTAAAATCAGAAAGGAATATAAGATGAAACAATGTGATTTGATGTTAATATAAGAGTTCTGTTAACTTAAGTAGATTTTAAAGGTAAATTGTGGATATGACACAATGTGTACAGTATAGCAATAGAACAAAATTTAGACATATGATTCCATTATGTAAAAATCAGAAGTAAAAAAAAACAACTATAATCCAGAAAGATACCAATAGTTGAGTTGATTCTGGGTGGTTCTATCTTACTATTTTGTAATTAAAAAAATAATTTTGCCAATATTTAATATACATGCATTAATTTTATAATCAGGAAAATACTTCTAAAAAATGTAAATTGCAGTTAAATATCTTTGGATATGTTACTCTTTCAAGTTCAATTAATGTTGAATATAGATGCTTTTCCAAAAGGTCATGTGTTTATTATTTCTGTCAACACATGCATATGATGTTCTGATTGTGGATGGGAAGCAAGTCTGAACAGAACTGACAGTGAAGCAAAGTTTTATTGCTGCACCATCATCTGATGGTCTCATTTATAATTTACTCTGTTGTACTATGTGAGGGTTTTACTTTTTCACCTTGGTGTAGTAATCCCAGAAAAATAGATTGGTTACTAAAACATCACTTGAGGGGAAAAAAGTACCAATGAAAGTTTTCAACTTGTCAAACGAAAACAAAATGCCTTTGTTAGAAGCATGTATTATAAAAAAGCTTTTCAAAGATTACCTGTGCATAAAAATAATCCTGGCAGCGTGGGACTGCTAAGGCGTCAGAAGTTGAGTGCAGTTAGAGCAGGTCAGCAGCCTTTCCAGTGTACTCCCCCAGCACCGCTGTCGGGCGGAAAGGCAGAAAGAGACGCGGGTAAGATAAAAGGAAAACTGGGAAGTGTGAGGGGTAGGTTTGAGGAAAGGACAAATGGCTTTTCAGATGATAACAAGCTCAGGACATGCTCGATATTGGCAGAGAGTCTAACCTAGTCACCTGCCCAACTGCGAAAGTGGGTTAGAGGAGCCACAGGCGACGGTCGAGCTCTCTCATTTTCAGTGACTTGCCTGCAGCATATATTCTGGCGTCTTAGTCCATCTTCCTCCCCCAACCACCACCTCACCTCCTCATTCCATTTAGTTTCATATTTTAGATAATGAACCTTTATTATACTTCGTAAAACTAAAATTTATTCCATGAGAATTCTTACTGAAACACAGTTGTCTAGAGCACTCACTACATAGTAAAAGTACCAGGAAATATTTTTATAATAAATGAAAAAAATTTAAAGTGAGAAAAATGAATAAAGACTATGAAAAGAGAAAAGAAATCCACAAATGGCCAAGAAGTAAATGGAAAGGTGTTCATCTTCAATCAGGAAATGTAAATCAAAACATAATACTGGTTTTTTGCCCATTAGATTGGCAAAAGTATAAAAGGATTTCTATATCCAGTGTCGGCAAGGTCACAGGAAATGGGGAAGCTATAGTTGGTGGAATGTATGTTGACACAGACATTTAAGGGGAGAGTTTTGCAATAACAGAATTTTAAATATGCAGTTTCATCTCTAGGAATCTGGCCCAAGTAAATAATTGCATCTAGGCACAAAGATGAAAAGCTGGCATTATTGAACACTTTAACTCTGTGCCAGGCCATGTTCTAAGCACCTTCCACGTATTGACACATTTAATCCTTGTAACAGCCTGTGAGGTAAATGGCTGTTACCATCCCCATCATCCCCATTTTACAGCTGAGGCAACTAAGGATAAGTAACTTGCTTAAGGTTGCCAGCAGGTAGTGTTCATGCCAAGATTTAAACCCAGCAGTCTGGCCTCTTAATTCAGCATACAAAGATGTTGTTGCATCTTTGCTTAATAGTG